>NC_134460.1:113922323-114522323 GCF_047948215.1 Lycorma delicatula
AACCTTATTAATTGTGCACTTTACCTCAGCATCAATTATTTTAAATTACACTAAGATTTTAACATTAAACAATGTACTTTTTTAAGTTTTCTCATACAAATCAGTTAGTGATAGTTAATTATTTGATAGATTATTTGTTAAATATACATTTAAAGCACATTACATAGGATTTGTTTTCATTTATTAGTAAATTCTACTGAAAGAAATACTGAATAGCCTTTATCATGAAATTATCTCACAAATATACTTATTTTGACACTGGATATTGTCACTGTTGTATAACCTTAAACTCTTTTTATTGGATGATAGTAGCTTATTAAGGAAATTAAAATTAATACTAGGTTTAAATTTGAATTCTGCGTAATTCTTACTATTACTTTGAAAAAATGAAACCAATAATTTAGAATACTATTCTTTCTGTATGTTAGCTTATTTTTACTTACTGCTTCCTACAAACAAAAAAAATAAATTGTCAGCAAGACGAATACCTAAACCGAAAGACAAACAAGGTAACACAAAAGGGGAAAGAAGATGAAAAATGTTGAAAGAGAAAAAGCGCATCAAATGTACGATGACAGTGAAGAAACTGTCACGGGCAATCTAATCCTCTTTCATTACCATCAACCCATTTTCTTAAATTATAATAAATAAATTTGTTGAAGAGTAGTATAGAAACATTATATTTAAACGTAAATTTGACCTTTGACCCCCGACAAAACTTTGACGCTTGAATGTGCGGTCATGTTTTCCAGTATGAACATGAGTTTCCAGATAAATTCTCACGCTGAAAGAGTGGATTTACTGCAAAATATATAGTAAAACACAGGTTTGAGATTCCTCTAAAATTCCAACAAAGAACCAACAATCAAAATTACCTTTGAATATAAGGGTCTCTTTTCACGGGTTTATACGATACAATAAAGAACGGCTTCTGTCAATGATGAATGTGTGTCAAGTTAAATTTATATGTTGAAACATTTAATTTACTGAAAAATTCCCACCATTTTGACATAATTTTGTAGTTTTTAAAAAACCCGTATTTGTATAGATAATTAGCTTAAAATCGGTGAAAATACCATATGAATAATTATCTTTTATTTGTTCGTAACATACATCGATTAATATGCTACTGCGCATACGTAGAAAAACTGTAATTTACCTTAAGTAGAGATTAAAGATCAATGCTATTGTAATATCTGTCTAAACCAATATATAAAAAAAAAAAAAATAACTAATTATGAATGATTGACAGCTGCTATGGGAAATCCCCTGACGTCATAGACAGTCTATAGTATGTTATAATAAAATACATTTATAACAAACTATGAATTGTGATGTAGAAGCAGTTTGATCGATAAATTTACTGTATTTTGCGGCTTTATGTTAAATTATTTTAGTCTCGCAAATCTGAAGAAACGTATACACTAAAGAATCTGTTGTTTGCATCCCGTTTTCGCTGAAAGTAATGATGAATGATTGATGCAGAACTTCATCATAGTTTTTCTTAAATTTACAAGACAAAGAAGTAGATTTATTCATAAAAAGGAGTAAAATTCATAATGAAAAGAGGGTTTGAGGTGAATTGACATATGCGAATTTCGCTCACGCTAGTATCTCGAGAACGGTGGCCGCTAGACGCATGAGACTAGGAACTATCATTTCGGGTGTTTGCAAACACCCTCTCAATCAAGTCTTTCAAAATTGCATCAAAATTGGCCTAGGACGCACCGTTTTCGAGATACACCCTTTTTTTATTTAATGAAAGATATGTCTAAGAAATCCCGTTTCTTTTGTATAATATAAGTAAAATGACATCAGCTGTCAATCATAACTATAAAAAATAAAAAATCCACAACATCCGCTTTCGCTGAAAGTAATGATGACTGATTGATGCAGAACATCATTATACATTTACAGCGTTAACTAAGTAGCAGTTAGATTATAAAAAAACCAGCAATGATTTTGAAATTTGAACCATAAATAATGATCATTGAGTACATTAAATAATGATTATCTATATAAAACCCATATCGCTGAAAGTAATGATGACCTACATCACCATCATCATAAATTTAAAATTAATCATGCTGTTTGCAGTTAAAACATATGTTTTACTACGAATTTTTCAGTTAATCAACTGTTTCAACATGTAAATTTAATGTGAACACACATTCATCATTGAAAGTAACATTTCTTAATGTATCGAATAAACCCGTGAAATAGACCCTTACATTCAAATGTAATTTTGATTATTGGTTCTTTGTTATAATTTTAGAGACATCTCAAACCCGTGTTTTACTACTTATTTTGCAGAAAATCTACTCATTCATCGTGAAAATTTAACTGAAAACACATGTTCATTCTGGAAAACATGACCACACATTCAAGCGACAAATTTTTGTCAGAAGTTAAAGGTCAACATGATGTTTAAATGTAAGGTTTCTATAATACTGTTTAACAAAACAAGATCAATCGGTGTGACTTTTATTCAGCACAAGATTTTTATAAAAGCGATAACCTTGAGGGTGAGACCAAGATTTTTCACGTTTATGGCCGTGTTTACTCCATATACCATTCCAAGACGATGAAAAACCGTAAAGAGCATAACTGCTGTGTAAAAAGTTAAGCTCTTAACGACAGTATTTTTTAATCTTGGTTCCATGATGACAATTAAGTTAGTTTTAACCAGATATTATTTAGGAGTCAATAACCCAGATGAAAATCCGTGGCAAACGACGAAGTTTATTTTCTTTCTGAAGACATAAAATAGATTTTCTCTTTCTAACCAGGAAAGGGTTGGAAACGAGTACAAACGTGAACTATAACTCGAGGCTTGTACTAATTATACAACTAAATTATTTATATATCTTAGTGTTTTCTCAATTACCTGAATATTTATTTTCAATTAATATTTTATTCTGATCAGCCTAAAACCTCTGTGAAAAATTTTAGGCGAAGTTATCATAGATTCTAATATCTAAGGTCTCGATTCTTGTGAAGTAACGGGAAATGTTTTTCCAGTCGGTCATACTGATTGTAATTAAAATCAGCACGATTTTACAACTCACCAGAAAATAACCCTTAAACTTTTTCATCATTAAGTTTGTTAATTAAAACAATGTTGTTTAAATTGTTTTTCCATTAAAAAGTACGTTCCCTGACTAAACTAAAATTGAAAAATAGTAATTTTACTAACACATTGATACTGAAAGTTTCCTGATCAGAATTTGAGAAAGATTTAATATAACAGGATGATATGTAGTAGTTGATTCTAGTCGTAATAGGGTAAAAGTATATAAAAAACTTTTTTCTCTTTATAAATAATATTTTGAACACAGTTTTATGCACAGACTATCGTAATTATAACTACTTTATTTGAAAATCTTATTTTCAATAAATACTTTGATTTATAAGTTTTTGTACAATTTCACCAATTCAGGATAAAAAATAATAAAGAATAATTATTAGTTCTTTTTACATTTTTAATTAATAACTAAACATAATTTACGAAATAATTAATAAATACAACAAAAATTCAATTATCCCTGACAATATGCTCTTAATTTAAGCAACCACTTGGTATCTCAAGAATCTGTATTTATAGCTGAAATGGAATTCTACTCTCAATACAGAAGATTAATCATGGATAGAAGAAGCATCATCTTACTTTACTTAACATATTTTTTTTTTTTTTTTTTAATTAAGACATAATTAAAGTTTCCAGTTTTCTCAGTTTTATCCGAATTTCTTTCACCACATCAACTTTTATTGTGGATAACTTTTATGAAATCGTTTTCTTAAGATGTTTTTTATGCATTTAAAGAAAACTTTTCCTGTTAGTCGATTATTCTATTACCATAAGTTTAATTAAATTACTAACTTTTTACGTTTAATTATTAGATTATCCTATATTTAAATTAAGTTTAGATTTTCAGCATTTAGAAATCATTCAGTTAAAGGAATATATGCTAATGTAAATAAATGCACTTTATACATAATTTTTTAATTAATGAGAATACAACTTTTTTTTGTAAAAGTTTACAAAAAAATTACAAGCGATGAAATAATTATTTATAAAACAAAATTACTTTAATCTTTAAAATTTTATTTTTAAATTAAATCAATTTTAATTTTAAAATAAATTGTAAAGATTTAGAGATCGCAAGGGAAAAGAATCCTTTGCATTTTAAAATTAAATTTCTCCACCTTTATTATTTTTTTAAATTATAAATTCGTACTGATTTTTTGTTTGTTATTTTAAAAGAAGTAGATATGATTTTTTTTTATTTATTTATTTTTTTTTGAGGTGATGATAAGGTGATGAAATCATACGGCGAATTTCTGGTACTGGCACATTTGAAATTGAAAACTACTCCATAATATTTGGTATAATCGTACTGTATAGAGTAAGATATTTCATTTAGCATTACTAACTTTCAATAGAATATAATATATATATATATATATATATTTGTATATCCATAAATATAACTTATGTTAGTTTAGCCCATATATTAAAAAAAAAATTAAATATTTATACATTTAATCTAATAATATTTGCTATCAAAATTTCAAATTTCATTGTTGGATAGTGTTTAGATGTTACTTAATTCTAACAACAGAGTTTAGTTATACAAATACTCTTCATAAGTATAAATACATAAGTATAAATATTCTAAGTCCTAATAAATAAATAAATTACTAACAAAATCACTTATGTACTCATAGAAAAAGTGACACTTTTTCTAGTGCTGATTTAAATATATTTTATCGTAGTCTTGGGTCAAAAAAAATTAATTTAGTCGTAAAAGTTTTATTTTAACAGAAAGTTATATTTCCAGGAATTTTATTATTTCATTTTTTGTTCTAATTTAAATTATATGCTTAATTTATTACATTTAAAAATATAAAAAATATTTAAATACTTTTTTAATTAATAATTAATACAAATCATTGAGAGGATTATAATTGCTTATTTTTTTTTAATTTCCTTTCTTTTTGATTAATTTCTAGATAAGATGATCTGTAATCGATGTAGCCCTTTTATTATAAATTTTTCTGTTACGCTGCGTCAACACTGGTGGTAACTGTATCCTCTTTTTGTAGTCAGTCAGTTACAGTAAACGTCTACTTGACGTAAATAAAACCCCGGTACAACCTAACATTCACTCTCTTCATTAAAAACCCAATATTTTATTCTTTTTTTCTCTTTATCATTAAACGTGCTGATTATTTTACCCATGTATCAAATAATTTATTTATTTTTTTAAATCAACTTTATTACGTCTTTTAATTCTTTATTTTATTTTCCCACTATTAATTTATTAACACAGTCACTCAAATTGTATGTTAAAGTATTTTTCATATTTACATAAGTTTGTTATAAAATTAAACGATTTTAATCGTTTAATTAGTAATAATTATTGGTAATTATTACCAATAATTAGTAATTATTGGTAATTAAAATAGTAAAATTAGAATAAGAAAGAACTGGATTGCAAGTAACTAATTTATACGTTTAGATCATAATTTTATCCCTTGAATCATTTCACGGAAATAAATTTTTATTATTTAATAATTATTAGATTTAATTTTTTCATTTAAATTTAGTTTTATTCAGTTTAATTTTTCGTTAATCAGGAAGTAAACGCATTTACATTATAACTTGGAGATTAAAAGATAAAATGAATGTACAAAAATATTATATTTTTTCTGTATAAACATTAGATTTTTAACAATGTAAAATCTTCTTTTTTTTAAAAAAAAAAAAAAGAAAAAAGATTAAACAATAAAGAAAGAATGTTTTTGCCAATAATAGTTCCATTGAATTGGTGCTAGTCTACATTCCTTTCTTTTCTTTGAAAACTTTTAATCCTGAGTCATTTACTACATCTCTTTTCCAATTCAATTCTTTTTTCTCCAAAAAGTATAAAATAATTTCAAGGTGATTATAATATTAATACAAAAAAAATTGATTCTAAATTAAAAATAATAAGTTTAATATATTATCTGATAAGAATAAATCTAATTTCCGCAAAGGTACACATTACATAACACTAATGAAAAAAAGTAAAAACAAAACTATAAGAAGGTACAAATCTCTCGGCTCTTTTATTTAACTAATAAAGTTTAAGTAAAAGTAATCAAGTTGAAGTTGTTAGGCTAATCTATGCAGTCTATTTTATTTATTTAAAAAATTATTTATTTATTTGTGTAATTTTTTATGAACATAAAATAATAGAATTAATTATTAAAAAGAAATGTATGTAATCAAAAATTAAATTGTTAAATATCAAAATAGAACATGGTACATCTTTCAATACTTCCATTGTTACTAAAGAAATTAATTTTATAATGTTTTCTGAATAAATTGAAAGATATATTTTTTTGAAAACTAAACGGAGTTAAAAATTCTTGATCCCTAAAAACAAAACATTTTTGAAAAAAATATTATTGGGTTTTAGAATACGAATGTTAATAAATTTAAGATAAAAATTTTTCCTTTTTGTCCCCTTACTCTAACTAAACAGATTAATATAAAGGGATGGTGCCACAAAACAGGTAATACCCTTGTGGAACACCTAATCGTTCATCTTTTACAAAACTCACTTCCGATTATAAATCATGTAAGTTAAGTAATAAATATTAAATTATATTATAAACCATTGTTTAATTAAGTATGATTAAGTTAATTTAAGTAATGAATATTAAATTGTATTATAAAAAAATGTTAATACTGGTTCTAGACTATGAATAGAAAACCTTTAGAGTACAATTATAATTAGTATTAGGATTACTCCATTAATTATTAATTTTGTAAAAGTGAAAGAAATAAAAGAATTTGAATTTGAAAAATGTCTTGCTATGTGATCTCGTATGGTAAGAAGGCACACTATTAACATTTATTACAGACTGTGTGATAAAATAAAATTATTTTATTGATAATGTATAACGAACGGGCAACATTCAGGATTGGATATATATGAATCAAACAAATTTTTTTCAAGATTAGAATCTTTTACAATAATCCAATTTTGGAAATATGAATTGTAAGTTCAAAGTACAAGAACCAGAAGATGTACTTTGTCATGGTCTATTCTTTTTACCGCAGGCGTTATTAGTTTTGCACGATAACAAAACTCTGTTGCGTAATTTATTTGTGATTTGCTTTTTTTTTATATTTTTATTGCTAAACTGTATAAATAACTCAGTTTATTTAATTTATTTTAAACTTTACATTAAAACTATTTAAAAAAATTCTCGTCTATGAAAGCTTCGACATAAATCACTTATTGTCTTGCACAGTTGTTTTATGTTAAGATGATCTTAACGTCTTTTAGTACAAATAAATTTATTTCAGCTGTTATTAATTATTTTACTTTTTATCTACATTCTTATTTTAACATGAAAACCTTTAATGACAAATTTGAAAACACAAAAAGATTTTTTTAATTAAAATTTACAACTTGTAAGTTATGAACAGTGGATAAAGCCCAACCATTTCTAATTAGATCTTGAGGTCGCACAGAGTAATAATAAGTAGTAATGAATGGTTGCTACCATATGATAAGCTATAGTTATTTTTACAAACTTTATTTTTTTTTTTCGTTTAACCTTTCGTGGACCCCGGGTCCACCGGTAGATATTGCTTCTGAGGATGAGATGATGATTTGTAGCGTGTGTGAAAATGTCATGCCTGACCGTGATTCGAACCCGGGACCTCCGGATGAAAGGCCGAGACACTACCACTTATTTATTATATTATATAATATAATATAATTTATATTATATTTATATAATATTTAATATATTTAATAATTTTAATTATGATCATAAAAAAAATATGAATATAAAAATTAAAAAAAACAAAAAACATTGTTAATATTAATAATAAAACAATATCAATAATGGACGATGTAATACATTTGTTGTAGTATTTTCTTTTTAAATAAATTTTTGTAACATTTTTTACACGCATGAAATATAAAACACCAGTCTGGAAAAAGTGATGATACCGATAAAACGCAGTTCAGTTATCCACGAAAATCTGTGCTCAATAGATACGGTGTACAACACTTGTACGACAAAGAAATTTCAAGTAATAAACGAATATTGTAATATCAAAAAATATTTAAGTCTTAACGGATGTTGAAAATATTTTCCTCTAATTTTTACATAGAATTTCCAAGATGAATTTTTCCCAACATTTTAAAATATTTTAATATGATAAATATTTAACCATATTGCATTACAACAAACACAATCGTAATCAATGTTTATCCTCCTTTTTGCAACATAACGTCATAAATTTATCTACTTAATTTTTATACTTGCTCGTTTTTTCAATATAACATTACTTCCTTTTATTCCACTCTTTCTTGCTCATATTGTTCAATGATCAAATTTTCTTACACCTCATTATAAAAAACATATGTTACCAATCTGACTTTTTAAATATGAAGATTTTGACGCAAAAAGGTGTTGCACTTGTTAAAAATATTTTAAAGAATTCCTTTTAGTTCGTATAATTATATTTGCTTCAACAAGATTACATTTTTTTATGAAAACTCTCCTACGTTCGGCTAGTGTATTAATAGCTTCCGTGCTTCGCTCATCCTTTATTCATTTACCCCTTAAATAGATTGAAAAACTAACAAATTAAATCTTAAATTACATTTTTACTACTTGTATTACATTTTGATTTTCTCTCTTAACAACAATTTATTTATCACTATTATTATATGTTTAAATTTTTTCAATTCTTTCAATTTATTTATTTTCTTTCCAAACAATGAATCAGCTGTTTATTATTTTTTTAATTAAAAAAAAGTTTATTTAACGGATTTATGGTATTAAAAGAAAATATTATTTTTATCATTTCTTCTAACCTCCGGACCCACCGTTAGGCATTATTCAGATGATGAATGATTTGTAGCGTGTGTAAAAATGCCATGCCTGATCGGGATTCAAACCTGGGACCTCCGGATGAAAGGCCGAGACACTACCACTCGCGCCATGGAGGCCGGCTCATCAAGGAATCTTGTATGGTTTATTTTCACTCATTTAGATTATTTATTATCATTTTCATTTAAATTTTTCTGGTAAATTTCTTGGTACATGGGAAAAATATTATAAAACGTGAATGCTGTTAAATCTATTAATATTATAATATTAATTGTCTACTGTAATATTAATACATTGATTACATATTTATAAAATATATTGTTTTACTATATTGTTTACATTATTTAAACGAAAAGCTAGGTTTCAGAGTTTTTATCCAAAGAAAAAATAATTAAATTTTAAATTAAAGGAATGCAACGAAAAGTTATTTAAAAAAAAAAAATTAAAATGTATAAAAAATAAAATAAAGCATGTACAATACACGGCAGTAAAATATGTTCGTTGTATAACACCACCGCTTGTACCTTTTAAACGAGAAAAAAATTTTATTTCTCAACAAATATTTGTGAACAGGAATATAGTAATACAGTAATAAAAATAAAAATGAGAAAATATTAATCATTTTTGTTTTTTACGTCAGATATCTTTAAAGCTAATAAAGTTACAGTTCTGGGACCAATTTTTTTTATATTTTCAGGTCAAAAACCATAACAAACACCTAAATTCGCCCGTTAATTTACCTTCCCAGAATTTTAGGAAGTCTTCATTTCCGTGTGGGAACCGAAATCCGAGTGAAATCTTTCGCTAGCCGTAACTTGCTAATGAAACGTTTTCGGGTCTATGTTTGTATGAATTTTTTTCTAATTTTACCTACAGTATCAGCTCCTGAGAGATTTTCGTACAGTTTTGAATCAGTCTGTGTATTTCCAAAACCGTTGAAAGTTCTTGTTGTGTATCTTTTATGAATTAAACGTTATCTTACCCTATTCAATGTATGAATCGTGGAATAAGACATGACCTCACAACCAAGTTTATGGGATATCGCATTGAACATTTTGTTTAATTTCCTCTTCGAATGCATAACACTATATTACATCATTTTATAGTCAATAGATGTATTCATATGTTTATTTTTTAAACGATAATGAAAATATTCTTTCAGTGTTTTTAATTATTTTTTTTATATAATAATCATTAAATATTATTATCTAGGGTTATCATTTATTTTATGTATACGATATTGGATATAGTTTTTTTAGTAATTACGTTTGGGCTCTTGCTATTAGAGTTACAACTGTTTTCTAAATTATAACATATTTCCCAAAGCTTGAACTCGATTTTGAACCAAACGTATACCTTGCTTTTCAAGTCTTTGAGATCGTTCAGGCGAAGATTCATCTTGTCTACGATCAAAATTTCTACTAGCCGTAGAAGGTTCAGAATATAAAAATCTACAGAGTCTTACTCGCTTGAGGTTGAGTTCCCGAGGTCGCCGCCAGGTTACACAACGGTATTAAATTTAGTAAAACACGTAATAATTGTCTGAAAAATTTTATTTTGTGAAAGACAATGATCATTATAAATAATATCTATCGATATAAACAATGACATTATATTTAGTAAAAGAAGTTTTTGGTTATTTACTTATATGGTTTTTACCGATTTTTCGAAGAAACGTGCAGTCGGTAGCACGGTGCAAATTGGAGGGGAATCCTTTTTTTAGGTTTTTAGGTATGAGGAGTATGAAAAGACCATTCACTTAAATTGGGGTTTCCTTATATATATATATATATATATATATATATATATATATATATATATATATATATAATTTAAGTCTTTTATATATACATATGTCTATGTATGAAATATTGAGGCAAGAATATCTCTAAAACTACTGAATCAAATTCAATTAAATTTCCTGCAGATCTTGAAGTTATGCTTGTGAAAATTTGATGAAGATTGGTTGAGTAGTTAATGAGTTACGCTCAATTTAAGGTTGAAAAAGTTTAATCGAGGCGAATTAGAAGTTTGTTTCGTTATGAAGCTGCAAGTGGGAACGTTTGCGTTTCGTTATCTGTGGTAGCTATTGCTAGCAATATTGTTTGAATATCCTATTAGAACATCCGCTGTGATAGAAAAAACAGCTTCAGTGATCTTTTTTTTAAATTGATCCAAAGGAATACACTTGTGTTTTTATATAACCCCAAAAATATAAATCTATGGGGGATAAGGTCTAGAGACCGTAGGGGCCATGCAAACCGTCCTTCCCGTTCGACCCATCGCTAAGAAAATGTTTTGTTAAGAAAGTTCTCCATGATTGCGGAAAAATGTGGAAGAACTCCGTCTAACTTGAAAATGCAATTCTTCGTTATTTGGGGTGCTGCATAGTCTTCTAATCCATCCAGGAAGATGTTCCCCGTTATTGTTTTTTCAGCAAAAAAGAAGGGTTCAGTAACTTTGTCTCGTTCAGTAACGAACCACACATTCAGCTTTTCTCTGTCTCGTTGAGGTTCAGTACCTCATATACGAATATTATGCCGATATACTCGTCCAGAAGCATGAAACGTTGCTTCATCACTAAAAATGTACTTGTTTAAAAAATCATCATCCTGGTGTAACCTATCCAGAATGTGTACAGCAAAATCAAATCGTTTCACTTTGTCCTACAGATAAAGATGTGACACCTGAATTTTGTCCGGAGTGAAACGTAATCGTCTTTTTAACACATCTTGAACAATCGTTATTTTTAAGAATGCCCAACTATCTAGAACACTTCCGCACGGATTTCTCGAAGTTTCAGAGAAACTTGTTCGCACTGCTTCAATTGTTTCCGTCCTGGACGAGCTACCTTCAGAAGCTACCTGTTACTTTGAGTTGTTTATCTCATTGACGAATGTTATATTCATGCGGAGTCTTCCGTTAAGAAATAATTATTGCACACACGACAGTACTCTTCTACGCCTAAAAAGTAAGTGTAACTGATTCGAACATAGCAAGCCACAACAGACATTGAACTTTCCTCTGCACCGCAAACATGATGACTAGCATGCACGTGGTGCTTGCGTGTACTGAAAACACAATACGCATCATCTAGCTTTCGCACACAAAATGTAGAATGTTTCTCTTTCATTTGACGCACAGTTAATCTCCCTACAATGCTCTTTTCTGAAGCTATAACCATTTAAAACCTCACTATTATTTTACAGACACACTGTTATTAAAATAAGTTTTCCTTGATACTTTTCAATCGAAAAAACTGCAATAAGTCGTACACCTACGTTTTGTTTTTAGAAATTAAACTAGAATCGAAATTAGTACATCAAATGTAACTCTCACAGTCAGTTAAAAGCGTCAGTGATTCTAGAAACGTAATGAAACTCATTAATTTAAGATCTTAGCATTAAATAGAGAACATCAACAAACGTCTACCTAAAGAGTTCAACGAATTTTATTTGTAGCTTCAGAAATCATACTCTGATCAACTATTAAATAAAACGTATTGAAAGTTAAAAAGTTATCCTTTTAGAACCGCATTTTCTTAGATATGCTTAAGTAAACAAAAAAAAAAAACAACAAGCTTCATGTGGCGTAGTTTATTTTTCAGTTTAATCTTTATGTTTATCATGAGTAGTCAGCAATGATTGTTTAAAATTCTTGTTTATTTTAATTATACTAATTATTACAAATTATTTTTAACGTACTTTTCAGTTTTTATATAAAAATTTGTTGGAAATAAACCGCTAACGCCGTAATAATCAATAATAAGAATTTATATCATAATCAGGTACATAATAACATATGTATATATATATATATATATATATATTTGTGCCTATCATCAAACCCTCCTTTATTTTAAAAAAAATAAAAGTAAAGAAATGAATTCGATGAAGAATACTGCTTATTATTTAACGTATCTATTTTTTCCATCTTGAAAATTTTAAATAATAATTCTAAAATATTGTTAAAAATTTACGAACGAGGATATTAAGTGAAAATAGAAATATAAACTACTTTAAAGTACGTAACTAATTTTAATTATAATATAATTAATAACACTTGAACAATGAGAAATAGATCATTATGAAAATTAATATAGACTATAGTTGTTCGTATATATTTCCAAATAGCTAATAAATATTTAATAAAATATTTAATGTTAATCACTATAACGCAGTTAAATTTTAAGCAAATTGTGCTTTAATAACATAACTTGCCGAGAGTTATATTAGTTTACCGTTTATATGAAAAAGAAGTATGATATAGTATAATATTGTAAGAATGATATTGCAAATATTATCTGTTCAAAGTTCTTATTTAATAAAACAATATAACAGATAAAAAATATATATTTGATTTCAAGATGATTCTGTCTTGTTCTCAAGATTTAAGAAACTTTTTAAAAATTTAGGAAACTAATCAAAATACTGAAATTCAGACCTATATGTCAATAGTAATAAATGTAATATGATGCTGAGTAGATTAACATTTGTAATTTTTCTCAACTTTTATATTTATGAATGTGCTACGTTTTTTAGGAAAAAAAAAATCAATTCTATTCTAAATAAAAACACCACATCCATCACCTTATTTTTACAGCAAAGAAAAAGAAGAAAGGATCTTATTAAACGCTCAATTTTCTATTTTTAATAAATTATTTAACGCTGTGAATAATCTTCTAACCAGTTTATTTAAGATTTAAAAGATTTTCATTTACAGGAAAAAATTATTCTATTCATAAGTTTTTAAATAATAATGAATGGTTGTTTGACGTGTTCAAATAATACGCACTCAAATAATTCCCACTCCTGTTAGCGCCTTCTAATTTTTTTTAACTTCATGATTTATATATATTAAAAAAATAAAATATTAGAAAATAAAAAAAAATATTTTATCGGGAGAAAATAAATAGCAATAATAATAATAATAAGATTTTATTTATTTATTTTTTGTTACTAAAGATTGCGCATCAACAGCCATGGTCACACGCCCGGTGGAAATTAGTAGCTTTTGAAAAGATGCCATACCTGACCGCGACTCGAAACCGGGAACTCACACGAAATATCGAGATGCTATCTACTAAGCCACGGATGTCGGCTGATTATATATTAATATAAAATTCGATATTAAAGTATAAAAACTTTGCCAGTCATAACAGAATACATGGAATGATTAATACGATATGTATATTTACATATATATATATATATATATATATATATATATATATACACAACGCAATTACATAAAATTTCTATAATTAAAATAAATTAATAATGCAGCATTAAATTCAACTTCATATATAACTTCATATAACTTAAATTCCTCATTAATAAGAAAAGAAATTTAGAATTATGAATGGAAGTTAAATATTACTTACGGTTAAAGAAACTGGAGGGTGAAAAAGTATAAAGGTAATGAGTTTAAGACGAAATAGAGTATTCAAGATCGAAGAATTATAATAATTACTTTACTTCATCTGCAGTAAAATTTAGTTATCAAGTTAGCAAAAATGAGTCGACACTTCGCCCATAATATGGGTTCTTACGACTCGCCAAAAAAAAAAAAAAAAAAAATGTCCTGTAATATAGTCCAGCAGTATTTGTAATCAATGAATTCTGAATTACGTATAACATATATTTACTAAAATTTTATTTCGGACACAGTTAATTCAATGCGTAATAGTTAAATAAAATATAACACAGTTGAGTTATGCTTTGGATATATTCATTGCAAATAAATTGACAAATTTATGCTTTTTTAAAAGAAACGCCTACACTTACTTACTGCTTGAATTTGATCAGTTTGGTAATCCTGACAAAAATAATTGCTTACAATTTGCTTAAATGGTAGCCGATCGGTATTAAATAATAATGATAATTACTTAAATACTATTAAAGAAATTTTTGTAATTCAAAACAAATGAAAGTGGATTTGTTATTTTGAAGAGAATAGCTAATCTATATTAATAAATGACGATAAAAGTAAATGATTAATGACTCAAGAGCAAAAAAAAATGTAAAAAATGATAACGATACTGTTGACAAGATATAGTATATATGAAAAAGAAAACAAAGACTCGGTTTTCTATTTTGTAAAACCTCTCATATAATGTAAAACAAAATTTAGATAAATATACTACACACTAGATAGATACGTACATATACACTTGATTAATGCTTAAGATTTTATGAATAAAATATTTTTTCTGAAAAAATAAAATAAGGTCAAATTTTACTGGTGAATTATCAATTATGTTATTATTGTTGTAATGTTTTTTTGCTGTTACGTATGTTTGTTCCAGAGTAGCAGCCCCACGGCTGAACTGATTTAGACGTATGACCCCGCGTTGGAATCTTTACGTTACTGGGAGTGTCATAGGCTATATAAATATATATATATATATATATATATATATATACATATTTGCTCAATAAAAAGTATAATTACAATCGGCTCTCTTGCGGAGCCATAAGTAAGTTTCCTGACAAAAGCACGTGATAAGAAGGTCCTTAAGGAACCCCCAAAATAAATAATACACAATAAACAGTTGTAAGCAAACTTAAAAATGAAATATGAAATTTCAAGCTCAGTCATAAATCATAAACTAATAATTTCAGCACCATATAGTCCACAAAACAAACATTAATAACAAATAAAAAAGAAAAAGAAAGAAGAGTAACAAGAAATTAGAAACGACACCACTAAACTTGACGGTGTTATATTCCAAACTGTTACGCAGAACCCAAGTCGAGTACATGGGATCGTTTCAACCGTCGGACGTCTCTGCTGTTATCGAGTAGATTAATTGCAAAGTGTTTATATGTTTAATTGTGTTTTATATGTTTAATTGTTTATATGATTCTTAAGCCTCTGAAGGTATTTGACATTGTGCTGTCGTGCAATCTCACGAACCGATGGGAGCTCCAGATAATCCTGAATCATCATCATTCCGCGTTAACCACGGAGCGGTTCACGCGGAAGTGGAGATTTGCCGGTTTAAGCACAAACATTAATGAATTGAATTAATGAACTGTGAACTGTGAGCCTTTATCACTGAGTGAGTCAGAATGAACTGAATGATTCGAATCAATCGAATGAATAATGTTACAAAAATAATAGAATTAAATTATCGTTAAATAAAATAAAAACAAAAAATTCTGTTTAATAATAATGGACTGCGTGTGAGGCTAGAGTGGTGAGGAGATTCGATCACCTCGGACGAGCCTAGACCAATCATCACCATCAACTAGTAACAAACGGGATGCCCCTCGGGAGGGGCAATAGGGTGCTATAATAATACCTCGGCAAACAATTGTCCGATTTTTTAAATTCAAACGGGGTATTTATTAGTAGGTTCATTAGTTTTATTAGTAACCTTTGCATGCATTAGGTACACTCTCGATCAAAATGATCACGGTTATTCGGGCATGAGGTTTTATATCTTCGCAACCAATCTTCCAATTTTCAAAATTTAAATGGGGTATTTGCTAGTACGATACAAAATCACGATAGAACCAAACCAGATCAGTAATTAACTTGTATACTTAGAAGTGGATCTTACTTCACGACTGCCTATAAAGGAGTTTTGTGTATTTAGGATGTACGTATGTATGTATGTTCCATTTCATCGTAGCAATTCAATAGCTGAGCCTATTTAAATGTATGACCCCGCGTCAGAAATCTTACGTTTTATAGGCTACGTTTTATAGGCTTACGTTTTATATAATTATGTTTAAATAAATTACAAAGTTTAAAAAAACATTATAATATTTTTACAAATACCATACATAAAATTGTTATCCGTACACTGTTTAATTGTCCTATATTAGTAATTATCCTATATTAAAGAGCACTGTTTTCAGAAATTTTTTTTTTTAGCAGTCGTGTTAATAATAAATAAGACAGTAATGTTCATACGCGTATGTACGACTTATAACTTCAAAATCTAAATTAAAAGGATTGTATAAATAAAAAATTCTTTAATTTACAACTCTAACTTTGAAATACAGTTAATAATCATTATATTTGTTCATTTTACTTGATACAGGGCGTTTTTACTTAACACCCTGCGTACAAATTAGTATCATTTAACTCTGTAATTTTTTTCATTAAATTTAAATGAAAAATTTTAGGACATTTTTGTTATATTATATAATAAATTCGTTAACAAATTACACATACAATGAATGATATTTTAACAAATTAAAAAATAATTCTTTAAAAGAACATGAGCATCTTATGTCACCTACATCATATCGTTATCATACGAGAATATTAATAGTTCATTTTCAATTAACTAGGTAAAATACATTCTTGTTTTAAATACGACTATTTATGTTTCAAACACATTATTTCTAGATTAGAAAGAATGAAATACAAACATTAAATAATACAAACTATATCTTCAGGTCTAACTTAAGAATTTTCTAGATGACACAAAAAGAAAATATGTTCTGGTGAAAATGACACAGAGAACAAATTGAGGTCATTTATTTATTTTCATGATATATAATATAAAAGCAGTGTTATTCTGATTTTTTTAATGATTTTTTTTTCTTCATTAAAAAACGAGTTCTATGCAAAAGACTTACGCAAAGAGTTCTGCTGGATCCCATAAACAAGAAATATTTATATGTATAATGATTTAATAATAATTAATTTTATTTTTGCAGGTAAGACGAAGGCAGATCTCTTTTGTACTGTAAATCCTACTTTTCGGAATAAGCTGCTTTCAGTGAGTGTATTTTTTTCTATTTTCCTTTGGTTATTCATTTCTTTTTAGCTAAGATTTTTTTTTAAATTTATAACTCTTTTAATTCATTTTTACATGAAATATATCTCCGTAAAATTTTATCCCTATTAGAAGGAATTAATTTGCTCATTAAGAATAGCAAAGATCATAATGTTACGGGAGAAAATATCAACCAGTAAAACTGACCAATCAACAAATAAAAACTATCTAATAGTAAATTAAAATTAAAACACACTGTGGTTTTATATGTAAACAGTAGTACTCGTCTGTAAAAATTACACTCTTTATTAGTAATTAAAATTAAATTAAATTAAAGATATTTTAATTGGATTTTTTATGGGAATAATTTAGCATAAATAGCATAACTATGATATTAATGCAGTAACAATATCGTTTGAAAAATTTACCAAAGAACAAGGGCTTGGATTTTTTTAATGATCGTTAGATCTACATTTTATACGAAAAATTGTATATAAGCGTATTTAATGTAAATGAAAAAACATTTTTACTTAGGTATTATGGTGAGATATTTCTCCGAATGATTACAGATAAAACAGGACGCGGCATTGGCCGGGAGATATATCCAATACGGCGAATCATCGTAGGTTAGGTTTATGGTACTTAGTAACTTTTCAATATCGTCAGGATATACGTATACCTGACAACGAAAACTTAGGACACATTCGTAGCCCGGCTCTGTAACAACGACACGCAGGAAAGTTATGGCCGACACAAGGCGGATTTCAAAGCGTTTAATTCCTCCTTTAGTATCTCATTTGGGATAACTGGGAACACATTAGAGGACTACTGTTTGAATTTGGTCAACAGGGAGCGAACTTCCTTTCTCCAGACAGTGGTTGTTAACATTTACTTTATTGTTTTTGTCGATGATAGATTTGACAAGATCCTATGCGCCAGGTCGATAGCTATGCAAGCAAGGTCCTATGCAGCAAGGTCCTATGCTGCGTCGAAGTAGCAGTAAAGTTTTTAGTAGGTTAGGTTGCGGTTATATAGAGAGGTTAACCCACCGGGTTGGTCTAGTGGTGAACGCGTCTTCCCAAATCAGCTGATTTGGAAGTCGAGAGTTCCAGCGTTCACGTGCTGGTAAAGTCAGTTACTCTTATACGAATTTGAATACTAGCTCAAGGATACCGGTGTTCTCTGGTGGTCAGGTTTCAATTAACCGCACATCTCAGGAATGGTCGAACTGAGACTGTGCAAGACTACACTTCATTTAGACTCATACATATCATTCTCATTCATTCTCTGAAGTAATACCTGAACGGTAATTCCCGGAGTCTAAACAGAAAAAAAGAAAGAGGGGTCAGCCCCAAATGTTTATTATTTACGCCCTAGTGGGAAATTTTAAATGCAATTAAATACTCACCAGCCCCAAAACCATATTAGCTACAAATACTGTTCCCCACCATTCATAAACTCACTCATAAAATGACAAGTCATAGACAAAAAACACGTTGCGGTATACAACTTACTTTTCCGTAAAAATATTGATTGTAGCATTTCATAATAAAAGATTTTAAAAAATGTAGGAATTGTTTCATTTTTTTTTTGGAAACTGAAAATAATGTTCCGTAGCAATTTTTATAACTGTGAAAACACATCACTTTTCCATTTTGATAACAAAATGTGAATATTTAAAATAATGTCTAATATCGATTGATATTGTTTTATACAAATAAAATTAATTTTTAAATTTCGAAGTCATCAAAATTGCCATGAGTTATTGGATGGATTTCAGCAATTCTTTCATATAAAATAAAATCGACTCTTTAACATCGTTTATATTATTATATGATAATGTAATTTAGTTTAAAAAACTGAACTCTATCGGTTCAAAAGTATAAATAAAAATAACTTGAATAATTTTATTATCTTTCATCCAATATCGAGACGGGTATACATAATTCACTACACTATGTGGTACTTGAAAAAATCGTTGGTTCTGTTTTTTTAATCGGATTTTTAGATTAATTATTTTTCAAAACATTTTAATTGTAACATTTATATTAAAATTTTAGTATTCCCCAAAAAATGTGAATATTCTGTACGAGATCAGAATAATTTAACATTATTAAAATAACTTAAACATTTAATGTTGTCACTGAAAGTAATACGGTCTTATTTTACGTTTTTCTCCGTCCTTTGTTAGATAAATTGTAGGTGTTTATCTTTAATAGCTTAAACTGAAATTATTTAAATTAATAACCAAATAAACTGAAAACTAATATTTTACCGATTCACAGTAGTTAAACAATACATTATTGCAGCTTGCGTAAAACATTGGTTACGTTATAAGGTTTCCTGAAAATGTTTATATAAGTGACGTAATTTCTCAAGTTGTTAAGCAAATTTCCCTAAAATATACAGAATACCTGGATGAAATTTTCTACAAAGTTATTTATTCATTTTAGGTGAAAGTTAAAATTCAATTATTTTAATTATGCTATTAAAATAATGTAAACGGATTGAATGTAAAAGTAAAATATATTGAAGGACTGCGTTTATCTTTTTTTACAGTTTTAACATGATTTAAAAACTTTCGTCAACTCGTTTTGTTTAACCAATTATAACTTTAAAAAAGATTATTTGTTAACGTTTATAAATTTGTTATTTTTACATCTTTTTTATTATTATGTGTATTAATAAAAGAAAAAAATATTTAAGTATGTAAAGTATGAAATATTTTATCAAATAAAACAAGGACTTGTATAAAAAGGTTATAAAACAAAAATAAACTTTGCTGTCACAGGAAATATATATCGCTTGTAAAAATGTTCAAAGCACTTTTATGCTGAGGACTACCTTCCCTCTTTATAGTATTTGAGAACACTTAAAATGAAAGTTATATCGAGGTTATTCTAAACTTTTCTTTTAACATGAAATTTAAATAGGTAATTAGGTTGATACACACAATTTTAATATCCTAATTATGAAAAACAATTGACTTCAACATTGTTAGAATCGTTTACGAACATCGTAAGTAAAATTCTACGAAGATTTAATCAACACCGAAAAAGACTTCCTCTACTCTTAATTTTCTCTGATTCAGTAGTTAAGAATAAAAGTATTTTCATTATAAATAACTTAAGTACCATTACATTTTCTTACATTCGAGCTGATTTAGTAGAAATAAAATATAACTAAATCGTAGGAGCATCAAAAGAGAATAATAAAATTGATTAAAGATTTCAAATTCCAAATACATTTTCTTTTAATTTTTAAGAATATAACTACTTTAAGTCATAAACCTAATTTTTGTACTTTTTTAAAGAATCTTTTCAATTATTAATAAAAAACACAACTCTATTGTCGTGTATTCGCGGTTCGACTAGAACTCATTTCTTTTTTAAGAATTTGGACAAACAGTCCGCTATAAAATTGTTCAAGACTGCAATTTTTTTACTATCCATGTTACTTTTTGAAGTGAGAATATCATGGTATCTGGTCACGCCATTTGACTCAGCACAACTAGAAATTAATAGAATTCCTGTAACATTCAATTAATTAGTAGACGCTGCAAAGAGTAATGAGTGAATTTTACAGCAGAGTTAACAATGCATACAGCAAAATAGTCATCAAAAAGATGTTATTTTTATAAAGTTCCAACAAAACTTAAGTGCTTTATATACAAAATTGAAAATATTGTTCAGTATATTTTTTAAATTACCCACTTAACTGGCACACCAATATTTTCAATACAGTATAAATAATATAAAGCCAATGATTTTAAAATGTTTTTTGCCTAATGACTTTTATTTTTAGCCAAAATAGTTTACATTGCAATTACAAATAAGAATCCAGTTTCATTAATTAATTTTTACATAAAATTTCAAATCTTTAAGTAATATTAGTATATAAAAAAGTAAAATACAATTTACGGAATGGGGCCCATCACCCCACCCTATTTGATCATAATCCACTGATATCGTTATAGTTCTACCATTTCTGTTTTCTTTTTATTTTTTATTTTTATTTAATCTATATTAACTTCGATTAGTTTATAAATACCTTTCGATACTATATTTTTCCTGGTGTTTTATTTTTGTTACGATTTTTCTTTCTTTTGTTTTTTTTTGTTTGTTCTCTTTTTGATATTATTTAGAGTTAACTTTTCCTTTTATTGATTTATTCAAAACGTTCTTCTTGTGCATTTCCTTTATAGGTCTGTTTTTCTACATACTATACAAAGTTTTTCACAATATTATTCTTAGTTGTCTACCACACTGGTAAAGTAGATTTTTATACGCAAACTTTGTTAGATTGAACCTTGATAAATCTAGATCAGAATCAACCACCGGGTTGGTCCAGCGGTGAACTCGTCATCGCAAATCAGCTGATTTCGAAGTAGAGAGTTCTAAGGATCAAATCCTAGTAAAGGTTACATTAGATCGTAAATACCGATCTTCTTTGGTGGTTGGGTTTCAATTAACCACACATCTCAGGAAAGGTCGACCAACAAGACTATACTTCATTTATATTCATATTTATCATCCTCTGAAGTAACATCTGCGATGGTTCCAGAGGCTAAACAGAAAAAATAATTCTGAACCAAAATTTAAATTATGTACTCCTGTGGAAGTCATTGTAGAATTTATTGTGATTTTAAAAATAAAACGATTTAAAATAAAATTATATATATGACTATATAATCAAACCGGACTGACTTGTCACAAGCAACGCATGGTTATTTTGCAAGGTGTGTTATTCTTATTCTTGCAGGATACTGTCTCCCAGAATAACTAAATTCTTTTAGTTCCCTTCCTTTATATTCTCTCTCCTTTTTTACCCCATTTTGAAGTGGCGGCCCACGTCTGCCGCCAGATAAATGAACCAGAAAATGACTATTAAGGGGGGGATCCACTATAGACCACTTACATCCTCCACCAATTTTGAGGACTCGAAAACGTCCTTCGGCCACGCTGCGTCAACTCATCGGCACCCACGCCGCTCTCAAGTGCTCGTCGGTGATCAAAACTTCCAGGCAATCAACCTATCCCTGGACTGAAGCCATCCTCCGTCGTCTAAGTAGCCGAGATACGAAGAACCACAGGTGTGGACATAATAACACACACTGTCTCAAGCACCGTGTCGTACCAAATATAACGGTTAACGTTGGTATTCTTCGCGATCCTACTCAGCCCCTTGATCTTAATTTCCACTTTAGTATTAGGAATCCGCCGGACTAGAGACTCCAAGCACCTAATACAATCAAGCAAGTCGAGTATAAGAACCTGGAATTCCTTCCGGCAACCAAGAGGCCCTACATTCTACTGCGTATCGTCTGTCTCCTCCCCAACCTCCATTCCGGTCAATCCACCTTACTCCTTGTCTGACGCCCCCACGTAACGGCGGAGCGTAACGAGAACCATGCGCGCACCTAGAGACTTCAACCTAGTCCGTGGTTTCCCTCCATGGTATATACTTCATTAACTATTGCTATCCCCAGCATTCTAGGCTATTTAAATATATTTTACAAAATTTTAACTATCATATAATTCATATACAAGTACATATTTTTCCAGTAAAATAACTCACAAAATAAAATAATTTTTGCGAGTTTTAAAATTAAGTTTTTTTTTGTTAGATAAAGTTGTATATTACGACTTATTTATTTATAAAACTTTCTTTTGAAGAATAAAACACAATGTAAATTTCATTTCATTTCAATCCGTTTTTTCGGTTACCGAGTTATTGTAATCACAAATTCAATAACCTACAACATACATACATAAACGCTCGCACAAAGCTTATAGAAATTGATTTCTGATTGAAATGATTCGGGCACAAAAGAAGTTCATTAATAATTTAAAAAAATTCTTAAGAATCTGTTTGCTTTTGAATAAGGTAATAATAAAGACCAAAAAAGTTGATTAAAACATTTCTATTTATATTATAATTCAAAATATAAGAATAAGATTATTCCATAAATTAACATTTAATATTAAAAGTATAACCTTAGCTGATAGTAAATGTACGTAAATTATTCCAGTGTCATGAAAAAGTAAATGATTGTTTGAATCTAATTTTTACCCAGGGTAGATTACTTGACAGAAGATAGGAAACTAAAGTATCTTAACCGATGAACGAATTCAAAACGATTTGTCACTATACAACACTTCAACAAAAATACAAGTGTATTTACAGAGACATATGCAGGTAGCACGGTACTCATGGCTAGAACCTATATAACTCACACTTACGTTTCACCAGCCAACGCAACCTTTTTTAGATCAATACATATATATACGTTCAGCCCGATTGCCCAATAAATTCTATCATTAATCTTTAACAGTTATTACATATTGCATGAATTTTTTAAAGTAATTTTTTATACAACAAAAACTACTTCTTTGAAAATGAAAATAAAAATTATTTTTTGGTTAATGGATATTTGTTTTATAAAAAATGTTTTCTTGAATAAAAATTTATAAAGGTTCAAGGATCTTAATCCTATTATAATTAATTAATCCTTTGTGGCCAATGCAAGTAGGAGTAAAGATAAAACCGTTTTTCGAATCGTTTGTATAGTAATAAATGCATGAATAACAAAAAAAAAAATGCATTTTCTAAACTTCAAACAAAAAGCATTTCACTATTATTATTTTAATGCCATTAAAAGCAAACTTTGCGTTAACTATTTCATTAAATTGTATTTAAGACATTATAATAATAAATTACATTCGCTATTCCAGTTGCAAATCTGAAAGAAATTATATTTAGCGGCCGAGACCACTCACGCCACGGATGCCGGCTCCCCAAAATACCTAATTTCTGTTTATTACTTATATTTTTTAAATGCATCGTTTCTAATAAAATAATTTCACGATCGTTTTCCAGACAGTGCTGAGTTGTAACAGATCTCACTAATTTCTACACCTATAATAAACCAAACATTCCTTTATTCCAAGTATTTCTTTTAATTACATATCGCACAGATCCAGCGTTTTAATTTTTTTTACAAATCAATTTATAACTGTCCAATAAATTTCTTAAAATCTATAAATATTAGCATTATTATTTTTTTTCTCATTTATTTATATATTTTTTGTTATATATACTTTTCTGCATTGTAAATGGAGATGATTGGTATCCCACCACCAATGATTGGGTGGGGACTTCCTCGCAGACACCATTGGGGGGGAATGAAAGACCGTAGTTCCGGTGGGGGATCTATCTGGGGGTTCTCCGTTAGAGATTAGGTGTCAAGACCGGAATCCCGGAGGGGGATTGCCTGGTGTTCCCCCGCTAGAGGCATGCTATTGACACAAGACTTAGTCCCGGTTACCTGGGTGGGGCCTAGCGCCCTACCGAGGTAGTTTGAGGCGAAGGCACCCCTCGTAGCTGAGTTTATGCTTACTTGCGATCTGGCCCCGGGGGTGAGGGAGAATACAGACGAAAAAAAATAATAAAATTGAGATGATTGATAATTAAAGAAGCCATATAGATTTAAATTTAAAATAAAATTTTTAGATGATTTTTTAATGTATATTATTGTTTCATTAAAAAATTTAGTTTATCACAAGAATTCTTTAAGCAGAAGCTTATTCTGATATCACACTTTGTTTTAAGAAATATATATTTTTTTTACAAACTTAAAAAAATGACCACTTACATGAATTGGATAATGGGATTTCATCATATAAGTTAACAAAAATGTTTTATTTAAATTTTATAGGAATATGGCTTTCTTTTTTTAATCTATTTTCAGTTATTTCTTGAGTATGATGAAGAATTGGAGGTTCGATTTCTTATAGTGGCTCTGTAACTATAAAATAACCGTGTTGTTTTCTGTGTAACTTCTTTGATGGTTTAGAATCAAACAACCATTTGAACAAGCTTAATTAAAAATTATTTGTAAATTAGTGAATTTTAATTTCCGTAGCTATTTCAATATTTTTCTTAGAAGTTTATTAAATAATAAAAGCTCTTCTTTGTAAGATCAGCAAGGAGGCAAGATCCTTCAAGTGTTCTTATTCATTCTAATCTCCTATTTTATCAAAGTTTAAGGTATAAAACTTACAGTGTAACTTTTACTTTGTTTTAATTTATTCAAACGACTAGTTAACTTTTTATTTTTTACGTTTTTTGAATTATGATATAATATTTTTTCAATAACATATTCACAACAGAATTTTGAAAGGGAATCTATTTTGTATTCTATACTCTTTTCAACAACCTGAAATTGAAGGATCTTTAAATATTATTAAAATGTTATCCCCATTATTTTATGCATACCTTTTATTTAAATATCATGAACAAATGATTAAAAAAGCTCAATGATCCCAATGAAATAAATTTAGTTATCGTTGAAGTTAAAATGTAAGGAAAGAATTATATTATTTCCAAGGATAGGAAATAAAAAATTAACGCTCGAAATAGAAAATTTCAAATATAATAATATAAAAAAATAATATAATTATTAGATGATGGAGTAACTCCGAATGGAATGATAATAGACTAACAATGGTTTATAATAACTGATATAGTATTAATAATAATAATAATAATAATAATAATAATAATAATAATGCCCTGAGGTAGATATTCCCCACGTCCGGAACACAACATCTACGTTCCACGTCCAGGGCGGCAACAGCTGTACTCAAGTACATTACATATAGCTGGCTAACGGGGTTCCAAGTGTTGTTTCTCGGATATGCATTTTTCGGTCGATTTACATCTATAGGCCGAGTTACAGGACTGGACTTTACGGCCACCTGCAGATACGACATTATTAACGATTACGGAAATGGATTAATACCGCCGTTAGAGCTGGCGATGTGGTGGCCACGGTCAAAGTTAGCAGGTGTAACGGAGACCTTTCGTCGTCCACATGCCCCCCGCGATGGCAAGCATGTAGTTAAGGTGCCCATGTTCGGAGCATGGGAGCCCTGAAAGCTTCGGTGTGTAGGGGCCTGGAGTCAGTGCAGAGACTGCGCATCCGCTCTCTGCCAGGACATATGCCGGTTCCACCGGAGTACCGGAACGGACCTCCAGGGTTGGTAGCCCTGGAGTGGGGGTGTACCCCGGCGGCTAGCCTTACCACAGAAGGGATTATTTGTTCATGGAAACTGAACAATGAAACGTGGCAGAGGGTTCACGCAAACACCCTCGTTTAGAACCGGCTGTTTCGCCTGAAGCGAAACGCCGAAAGAGTACGGAGATTAAGAGGATTGAGATTGAGGCTAGGAAAAGCTTGCAGAAAGCTTTTTTTCAAGAGCAGCATCCCAAAACCCAAGTATTTGGTTATTACGAAGGAAGAAGGTAATTTCTCGAGGGTGAGTCCTTTCCTCATCGCTCGAGAAATAAACAAATGTGCTGGAGGCCCTGTTAAAGAAATAAGAAAAACTTTTACGGGACTTCATGTAGAGACTGTTAATGATATACAGTCTCAGAAGATTCTAGGACTGAAGAAAATTGGAGAGCTAGCTGTACGTGTTGATCCCCACGGCACGCTCAACACCTCAAGGGGTGTTGTGGTCTGTCGGGATCTTTTAAATTGTTCGGAGCAAGAGATTGTAGAGGAACTGGCAGCACAAGGAGTAATAGAGTGCCGTCGATTGAACATGAGAAGGAACGGTGAGGTCTTACCCTCAGCTTCTCATGTCCTCACTTTCAACCGGCCTACTTTGCCAGAAAAGATAAGAGCGGGGATTCACCGTTTGGATGTGCGGGCATTTGTCCCACAGCCAATGAGGTGCTTCAAGTGCCAACGCTTTGGCCACACCGCTCTCAGATGCGAAAGACGCAAATATGCGTGTGCGGTGAAGAGGTGCATGAGGGAGAGCCGTGTAAAGAGCCTCCTACATGTATTAATTGCAAAGGAGCGCATTCTTGTAGATCAAGGAATTGTCCTGTCTACAAAGATGAAGTAGCTGTGCAGGAAGTAAAAACCCTGCAAAAGGTCAGCTACTTCGATGCAAAGAAGATAGTTAACGCCCGTAAGCCTAGAGCAACAACAACTTACGCTCAGGCTGCGGCTCCCGCTCCTGTCACTGCTCCAGTTGCTGTCGATGAGGGTCAACTCATAAGTAAACTTGCTCCGACCTTGGCTAATATGATTGAAAGAATTATAGACAATAAAATGAAACCTTTCAATAGTAAAGAGCCAATAAAGCCAAAGATATTAGTACAGCCTCCTGAAGATAAAACACAGAAAGTTGCTCTTACTCTCAAGAAAACGGACGCCAAAGCAGAATGTCAAGTCCGCCTCAGTGAGATTCTTGATGAAAAGAAAAAGGTGACTCCTACAGAGACTGTTATGGAGGCTCCAAAGCCTCCAGCAACAGAGTTGGCCTCTAAACCCCAGAGGCCACAAAAAATCATACAGGGGGGACGAGTGTCTTCCCTCCCACAGGCGGTGACCGGTGCTATCCCCGTGTCGGGGAGTGGCCAGGTTGCCGCCTCTCAATCGGCGCCTGAAACCGGCGCTGATCCATGTCCGTCGTCGTCGGCGGCTTCGGTGGTCTCCGACACGGAGACCGGAAGCCTTACAGGCGACGACGTTCTCCGCGAACATGCTGCTGTTCACAACATGGAGAAGAAGCGAATAAAAGGATGGCCGAAAGGAAAACCCAGACAATAATTTAATTAAAAATTAGTGAGTCGATAGTACAGTGGAACATCAATGGATGTTTTTCAAACATCCATGAGCTCCAACGCTTGGTACATGATGTAGACCCGATCTGTATATGTCTGCAAGAAACACATTTCCGCCGAAATGAAAATTTTAAATTAAAAGGATTCAATATATTTCGGTGAGATCAACCGCCAAATATAAGAGCTAGAGGTGGAGTAGCTATATTAACATCGACTAGAGCTACCACCGAAGCGGTTGTTCTAAACAACAACCTACAAGCGGTCGCCGTTAGAATGAAGCGACCGCTTAAGATCACTGTGTGCAGCATATACTTACCGAATTACGATTGGTATAAGGATGACATAGAAAGACTAATTTCCGAGCTTCCCCCACCTGTTTTACTGGTGGGTGACTTTAACGCTCATAATTCTCTCTGGAGATCGGATCGAGTAGATCCCCGTGGAAGAAAACTGGAAGGGTTCCTGATGAATTCAGAACTTATTATTTTAAACGACGGATCAGGAACCTTTTTCAATGCCAGAGATGGATCGACGTCCTGTATAGATCTTGCACTTATAAGCGGATCGATAGCACCGAGGTAAAGCTTCCATATTATAGACGATCTGCATGGAAGCGATCATTTCCCGGTGCAAATTGTAACTGATGTTACAAGAACAATATACCCCATCCCTAAAAGATGGTTATTTGAAAAGGCAGACTGGACGAGCTTCACAGCTAGAACGATACTCCCGGAAACAACTGGAGTTATCGGAGACGATGTCGACGCCATAACAAATGCAATAATTGAGTCGGCATCGAGATATATTCCCAAAACATCTGGGAAACTTACAAAGAACCCGTTCCATGGTGGAACGATGAAATAAGTGAAGTTATAAAAAGAAAGAAAAGGGCGTATAACGCCTTTAAGAAGCGTCCTAGTATAGAAAATCTTGTTGCCTTTAAGAAATACAGGGCGTATGCAAAACGTCTTATGATAGATTCGAAAAAACGATCCTGGCAGCAATACGTGTCATCCATCGACAAAATTACTACTGCATCAGATGTTTGGAGGAAAGTAAAGGCGATTTGTGGGCGTAATGATTTTGCTCCCATAACTAGCCTTCAAGATGAAGGTGAAATAAAAGATACTCCATATGAAATTGCAGAGCTGTTATCCAATCAGTTCGAAAAGGCCAGAAAAACAGCCAACTACGAGGATGGTTTTCGAACCAAAAAAGAAGAACTCGAAGGTCTACTAAATTTTAGAACTGAGTATAATTACTCATATAATGTACCATTTAAAATGGAAGAATTCGCGAAAGCGTTGGAAAAAGCAGGTAACACAGCTGCTGGTCCGGATGAAATCCACTATAATATGATCAGGCAGCTGAATACCACTGCAAAGTGTAGATTATTAGAACTTTATAATAAAATATGGTGGGATGGAACGTACCCGCAGCAGTGGAAAAAAGCTCATGTTGTTCCAGTACCAAAGAAAAATAAAAATTTAACAGACCCCAATAGGTACCGTCCTATTTCTTGGACGTGTGCTATGGGGAAAATATTGGAAAAAATGATTAATAATCGACTCGTCTGGGTTTTGGAAAAAGAAAACCTGATATCACCGTATCAAGCAGGTTTTCGACAATACCATTCTACCACTGATCAAATTATCAGCTTAGAGGACATTATATATAACAGCTTTATTACAAGAAAACATTGTGTCGGAGTCTTCTTTGATCTTCAGAAGGCTTTTGATATGACCTGGCGTCATGGTATAATGCTCCAGATACATGAATGGGGCATTCGTGGCAATCTGCCTATACTGCTCAGCAACTACATGAATGACCGTACCTTCCAAGTACGCGTCAACAATGAATATTCATGTGAAAGAATCTTGGAAAATGGCATACCGCAAGGTTCGCCGTTGAGCGGTACCTTGTTTACCATTGCCATTAATAAATTGATATAAGCCATTCCAGTAGAAATCAGCAAAAGCGTCTATGTTGATGATCTGGCAATCGTATATGCCAGCAACAAGACTGCTATGGTGAGGTACAAATTGCAACGAGCGATCAATGCTCTAAATGAAGTTGCAAGGAATAATGGATTCCAATTCTCACCAGAAAAAACGTGCTGTGTACACTTTTGTAGGAAGAGAATTCCTCATCAAAGTCCTGCGTTGACAATTGATGATAATCCAATACAATATAAAGACAGCGTAAGGTATTTAGGACTAGTATTGGATAAATCCCTTACATGGGGATTACATATACAGGACTTGAGTGATAGATGCAAAAGAGCCCTAAACATTATAAAATGTTTATCGAACTTAAATTAGGGCTCAGAAAAAGAGACATTATTGAGATTGTATAAAGCATTGGTTCAATCTAAACTAGACTACGGATGTATCGTATATTCATCCGCTAGAAAGTCGCACATAAGAAAGTTAGACGTAGTTCATAATAGCGGAATAAGATACGCAACAGGTGCTTTCCGCACAAGTCCGGCGGCTAGTCTGATGTCTGAAGCCGGAATAATGCCACTACATTATAGAAGAGAGATCCTCTTGTTAAGATATGCAGCAAATATATGGGCTTTCCCTGCTCATATAAATAATAAATTGTTTACGAATCATTCCATAGCTGCATTATACGAACGTCGTGCTACCTATTCCAGACCAGCCGGAATTAGGTACCACGAATTAAGAAGAAAATATGAAATTGCTATACCAGAGACTCTAGCAATTTCTACTAGAGAAATACCGCCATGGCTCTTGCCAGCGGTAACTATAAGTTTGGATTTCTCTGAAGGAGAAATAAAAAAGAAACCAGCAGTGATCATCCAGCAGGAATTTTTGGCAACCGTCAGTAATTACGAAGAACATATTAGAATTTATACTGACGGTTCTAAAACCGAACATGGTGTTGGATGCTCAATATATGTAAATGAAGAAGCCCACTTTTGGAGACTGCCAGATGTGGCCAGTGTCTACACGGCAGAACTCACTGCAATTCAGCAAGCTCTTCGCTACACTGAACACTATTGCGAAGAGAGAGTGCTAATATGTTCCGATTCATTAAGTGCACTCGTCGCAATTCGGAACAAGAACATTAAGGATGTCCTAATTGCAAACATCCTGTCCATTTTATACGTACTAAAACAACGAGGACAGCGATGCGTATTTGTATGGACTCCGGGGCATGCTGGTATTACAGGTAATGAAATCGCAGACGAAGCTGCCAGAAAGGCAACAGTCTGCGATGATTTGGATGCATTTCCTGTAAGAGTGGCAGATGTTAAAAACCGTCTAACAAACATAGTAAAAAACAAGTGGAATGCTGAATGGAGGAGATTAAATACAAAATTAAACACAGTAAAATCTTCTCCTTATAAATGGAAAAGCGACTATAAGTTGACTCGCCGTGAACAAGTAGCGGTGACCAGAGTTAGAATCGGTCATACGCGATTAACAAATTTATATTTGTTAACCGGCGAAGTGAGACCAATGTGCGGTGTTTGTAATAAAACACTGACAATCAAGCATCTTATAGAAGAGTGTACCATATATGAGGACCTCAGAAAGAGGTTCCGTTTTAGAAATAATATTACTGCTGATCTGGATAATGGAAATGAAGAAAATATAGTTGCATTTTTACACGCCAGTGGACTTCTTAAAAGTCTATAAAAATGAAAGTTTAAGCTGTGAGAAACTCTAAGCGGTAGTTTATATATATATAAAGAAAAAATGGTATTGATAAGTTTAATTTTAATTTTAAATATATGCATATATACATAATGGAGTCTTGAAACGTGGCACGTATAGTGACGGGAGGTAGCCCTCTTGCCTAGGCCATTTTGGCTCACCTGTATTTAAGAGCAGTGAGTCGGGGTGTGTCCGATGATGGAATGGGGGACCCTCAAGGGTGGATTGAGGGCGCGAGGCTGTGGGTGTACGCTGTGCATGCCTATAGCCTGTTTATAAGAAGGATTCAACTGCCACGGCACCCTGGCGCGACTGATATACTGCTCAACGGCGTTTCTGGTCGCCCCGAGGGTGCTTAAACAAACTATAAATGAGACTCGTAGAAGAAAGAAAGAAAGATATGGTAGGATAAGTTTTAATTTAATTTTAATTTAATGGTCTTTTGGGAACCTATCTCAAATTTTAATATTGGGGCCCTTTACACCCCATATGTGTTTGTGATTGTCCTTGTCTTTATGTCTTAAATTTTTTGTGTAGTTTTGTGCTTTTAAATAAAATGTAAGGGCCCTTTACACCCTTACATATGACGATCCAGATGGTGATAGTAGTTTCTTTTAAAGATTATGACGAGGGCTAATGACCTTAGCAGTCGATGCCCATAAAAATTCAGAAAAAAAGAAAATAATAATAATAATAATTACATTAATTTTGTTTGAAAAAAGAAAGTATTATCTTTTTGTTGCATTATTTTTATATAGTGGAAACATTGAAGCTGCCACTTCTTATTCATTTTTTCTCATTCATATTCACATTATAATCTAATCAGGATATATAATATGTTAGTAGAACAATATATTGATATACAAAATGACTTATGATTAAATTGAAAATAATTGATTGTTATATCATTATTGTTTACTTTTCAATAAGCTACCTGTTAATGATTTAATTGTAATTATCGTAGCTGGATAGATGTAATGTAAATATTTTTGAAAAATCATGTTTATTTAAACGATGAACATTGTAGTTATTTCATTACAAAGATAATGCATTCATAAATTTTTCAATCTTTTATACATAGTTCATAATTATGGATTTTTTTAATCCATAATCTATTATCTCCATTGTTATACAAAGAGACAATCTTTTTCGTTTGTTTCCGATAACCGCGTCCTACTGAAATAATCATTAACAAATTTTAATTGTAACTTTCTTATGACTCCCAGAATATTTACCACAATTCAAATCTCACTATTACGTAAATCAAAAGTAAAAAGAAATAAATAGCCTATAACTTTTTCACTAAATTTAATATCATTGTCTATATTCATCATTGCTTATGTCAATACTGACTTCTTCAGAGATTAATTGTGTGATTTATTAAACTTAATGTCATTACTTACAATAAATCAATTTGTATTAATATTGTAATAAACATAAAAATAGATAAACTTTAAAACAAAATTATAGGTAATGATGACGGTTTACATATTTAATAAAGTTTTTATAGTAATAGTGAATTTAGATAACAATATCGCCTTCTTCAGAAAGTTATTATGTGTTTTTCTAAATTTAGTGACATTATCTAATCTGGCGATGACTATTGAGAACACATTTTTACGGGAGTTAAGTAACACTCCGCAGATATTTTTATCTTGAAACAAGAAATTCCGTGAAGGTAAGCCAAACACATAGTTAACAAATATTCGACTTTGTTATTAATATTTTGAATTTAGTTTTAATATTTTCACATCGCGAAAATACACTTAAATATATATAATTTATATTTATATAAATAATAATTATTATACAAAAAATTATTTATATTTTAAAATAAAATATAATTTAGAACGTTCGGTCGGCGAGGTGACATATAGAAAGAAGAACTTCTAGAGCTAATAAAATTTATGATCGTAGATGACAAACATCTAAGCCAAAGCATTCTCAAAGACTTGAAAAGCAACGTATATACTCAGCACAAAAATCAAGTTCAAGCTTCATATAAGGCATCAGATCAGCTTTCAATTATTTTCCTGAAATTGACTGATCTAAATTTGAACGACATTCAAGATAGATAACACGATGAAAATAAGTAAAAATAGTAATGCCAGAAAATGGAATGATGAAATTCCTTAACGTTGCTGCGACTGGGGAAAAGTAGTTCTTGAACAATTTCAATATACTTCTGATTTCATTACAAATACATCTTTTATCTAAAAATTTCTTAAATAATTATATACACCCCAATATCCTACTTCAAATTGTCATTTGAAGTAGGATATTGTAGAGTTTGATATTGTAGTATTTGGAGCAAAATAAATAAAAGAAGTTGTAAATGATAACTTTCAGAGCAACAACCCGCACATAATTACTATATTTCCAATTTTTTGAGTTTTATACGCATATAGTGTGGGTGAAGCAGCGACGTGGGTTGTGTTATACAAAAAATAAGGTTACCAGGCCCGACTATGTCGTTCCTGTTCTCCAAGACAGGAGCCGGGACTCAGTCTTGATGCCTTCTTGCCACTAACAAAAACACCCAAAAAGGTATTCTCGCCAGGACTACGGTCTTTTCCATTCCCTCCACAAAAGAATAAGAGAGTCTCCATGCATCATCACTGCCATCCATCTATGCAAGCACAAACGAATGGCAACTAAGTAGAGAGCTGTCCCTCATCCCCTCGTCGCTCCAGAAGCTCTATCCTTCAGCCGAAGGATCCGACAAGCAAGCAACCCATCACCCAAACCCATTACCGGGCCGTACAACCCTCCAGAGTTTGGCCCTCCGAACCACAGATAACTCCGCGAAGTAGGAAACTGAGCCCGCTGTTAATCTTCCTTACCACAGTTTGGAGCGGTTAGGACCCGTGCATCCAAACGACATATGCCCCAGGCCCCTACACCTGAAGCATCGATCCTCAGCATCACGCATGCAGACCCGACAATGGACCCAGCCTACTTCCAGCCGTATGGCAGTCAACTACTCGGCCACCCCATAATCATCAGTAATGGATACCACCCCATCGTAATGACAGTAGCATTCTGCAAGGTACCAAACGCCGGACGGAATGAAGACATGCGAAATTCGGCGTACAGAATCTATCACTCACTTCCTGATTCTCCATGAACTGTTTTGTCTGCTTTATGAGGTCAGCGTACGACCGGTTAGTAGACCAAAAAACAACCATACCACTCTCCTTCTCGGCCGGTGTGGAACGCCGGGGCGGGGGAACCACAACTTGCCGTCCAGCAGGAGCTTGCTTCCCCACCACGTTTACGCCAGATCCCTCCCGGTGAAACAAGTACAAGACCATCGATTCGTGGTGTTTCCCAAGCTGATCAGGCTGAAGAAAAAAAATCGGCTCAATCGACTCACATCCAGTGCTCTTCAATGCACCTATGATCGCCTGAAGAGTCAGTTCCTCTCCATCTTCAGCATTATAAAAATTGGTGAAACGTGGAGAGATCCAGTAACCGGCAAATATCCGTAGCGGGTAGCGACCCTTCTGCCACCCGGGTCATACGAGACATTATTATGCTGCGCGCCCAGGAGCTGCCCACCGCCTCAATCAACTCTGCGTCAGAAAACGACCAAGACAAAACGTCTTTCAAGTCGTGGTCCATCGCGGGGTTGAGTCGCGGTATCAATCTCTGGCGAAGCAGAAACCCCCCACCCACAGCAGATGCCCCCAATAGGGACGGTTAGGCCACATCAAATAACCTCCTCTCCACCACCAACATCCGGTCCACAGCGCCTTTGATTTCCCGCTTGGTATTAGGGCGTTCTTGCATAAGACCATACAGCCATTCGACCGCCTCAAAGGGCTCCCATAAAGCCGACACAGTCGTAGAACCTGCCAGAACCTGGGACCGCTCCTCAAACAAAGGCTGATAAATTGTACCGTCCGTTCCGGCCAACGAGACACTAGATCCTCTGTCTGTCCTGACAGTGGCACAACCTTCCACCCAAAGCTTCCGCTTCGGGCCAGACAACGGCGGGGACTGTGACTTCGGACGCTTGTTACTCGCCTTCGGCTCCTCTACCGAGCCATCCTCCTCCATATTTTTCACACAACGGCCCAAAACCGAGTCAGACAATTCGCCATCCGACGAATAAACAGATTCCATGGGATCACAAGACAAGACAGCTTCCTTAACGTGAGATTGGCCCTCTTCCACCTCTCCTCGCCTCGGCTGTTGTCCTCCACCAGCTTTAGTCTTCTTGGCTGAAGAAATAGACACAAATTTGACTGCGAATGAGGGAAGACAGCTCCCTGCAGCACAGATCCCTTCTTGGAAAAAGGCAGATAATTCTATCCATATTCTCCTCCCCACCGAAGAAACTGATGGGGGACAGTCGGAAATCACTACTCCTCGTCTCGTACTGCACTAGGTATCACGAGAAGCTTGTCTCACAACCTTCTCCGTGCACAACATAGACCTCTCACGATTCATCGGTAATGACTCCGTTTTTCCACACATACTCACCTAAATATAGTGTAAAATTTTTATACAAACCACACCTGACAAAAAAAAATCGGAAAACACTGAGATAGTCAATAGAAAAGTTCCACCCTCCAGGAGGGAATTTTTTATTCAAAATTTCCCTTCGATTAAATTTAACAGCCCGAAAAAAAAAACGCGTGGCAACCGTAGGCTAGAATTAAAGTTTAATAATCTTATGAACTGTAATTAATGAAAAACAGTAATTAAACGTCTAAGAATAATAAAACATGAAACAAAACACCAAAAAAGGACATTTTGAAGTCTCCCGCGCACGAAGAAACTAAAGATCGTCCAACCAAACTTGAACGTATGGTGGCGTATAAAAACAGTAAAATAAACATAAAAATGTATCAAAAACATAAACCAGGAAGAGAAACAACAGAAAACGAAACGGTAAACGAACAAATAATTCAAAAAATAATACTACCAAATCGAGCTAAGTAAAAACACGTCTATCCACCTCAAGACCTCATAACGTCTTCTCTACAACCTTTAGTTATTACAAAAAAATATTATTATAAAAACCTTGAATTAGTATTTCAAACGTTAACTAATAAAAATAGTGTACATTATTTTGCGATTAGATAAAAAGAAAAAACAATAGGGTTAAACACATAGACTAGCGACTGTTACATGAGAATGTGTTTCTGATCAAATTGATAATTACTTCCTTTAGATTTGAATCTATTGTATTATTAAATATTAGTTCCATAATATGTATTTATTAATGTAGAAGAAATTTATTAAAGATAAAATTAATTTTATTATTTTTATTGTAAATAAAAATAATAAAACAGAAAAACACACTAAAAATTTAGCCCTATTTTTATTACAAAAAAAATCTTCAGAACTTACCAATTCACTAAACCTTTGTATAAAGAAATTGAAAATGATAAAAATCATATTTATAGAATTAAAATGATGTTAGTTGAATTTGATTAAAATTTTTTGATTTTATTATTGGCAACATAAAAAAAAATTATTATACTACATATCAATATATTCAACGGGATAAGATCAATAAACTAGAAAATAATAGTAGATGTGTGTATATATATATATATATATATATATATATATATATATATATGTATTTATTTATTTATTTATTTATTAATGCATTTTTTTAAAAACTGTTGTTAAACTTAATGATTTATTTATTTAATAGAATTTAAGTGGATCTTAAAACATTCCAAGTTCTGAATATTATATCCTGAACTGGGCACTATTTCGATTCACAAAATTTTCTGGATGAATGCCTATTACAAATGGCACAGTTTATACGTGCCATCACAAAATATAATTTGTCTACAGAAATTTGGTGGTAAGGTTTTTTTTTATGAATTGTTGAATGTTTCGTTGGTCGACCATAGAATATTTAATCTTCAAATAACTTCACAAAAAAAAACTATCATGAACCGATTATCATGTTGGTCGCGGATATTACTGTGTCTGTAGATAACGTGTTTCGAATCAATTGTATAACTGCATGCTTTAAATGCTTAGCTGTGCGACTGTTCGCTTTATTTTATGAAATCCGTGTTAGAATTGATTTCTGGTCTCTCCACTATTTGATGAGTTAAACATTTTTCAAATACTCGTTCACATCGCTCTGATGTGACAGTAGTAATATTTCTATCATTGTGTGGTGGGTATTCGTCATGTAGTAGTAGGTCAGCGAATAAAATGTATGTGTCTGAGAACAGTCACAGCTTACGAGCGAATATTGCACCATGAATGTTGCTATAATATTCTGTTCTGTGGTTACGTGCGAGAAGCTGTTCGATAAGTTCGTTGTGAACACGGGATAAAATGTAAAAAAAGAAGCTAATTTTAAAAACTATAAGCTAATATAGCGTCTTTTAATAAAGAGTAGAAATAAATAATTTTTTATAAAGTTTATTATTTATTGACTTTTTAATCGTAATCTCAATCCCATAATCACTTCTTTATTATAATTAGTTGTAAATTTCATGATAGAATTAAAACTATTGTTTGTGACGTATAATTTATTTATTTTGTAAATAGAATACTCAAGAGTAAAAGTAAAATAAAATATCTAAAGAGAAATAAATTGAATGTTTGTCAAAAAATTAACGTATATTTTTTGTTTAAAAAATTTTTTAATTTTTTATAAAATTTAACATTTTATTTTACCTGGTATCCTTTGTCGTGCCGATAACACGTGAGATACATGAGAATGAAACTGAAACCTTAAATACCTTCCAGAATACCTTAAAATTCTAGTTAGAATTCAATGAAGTTTCACAGATCCCAATAGAAATTTAGTCGATCAAATGCAATATTGTAAATTTTTCTTGTAACATTCTAACCATATTTAAAAAAATCACAAAATCGCATTATTTATACAAATAATAAATGTTTATATATTTTATATACATCAGAAAATTTAAACCAAGTCAGAGATGGAGTTATTTCTACTACTTGCATTACGGAATGGTTCAGACCAATCCAAATACACGATATCACAACCATGTTATGTATGATACATTACATCTAGTCTAATGAAAGTATAACTAATATTAAAGTGTTAGTATGACCCGTTACAATATAGAATTATTTTGATGATTTTCCTCTATAAGCAGAAACAATATTTTCATAATTATAGCATAGTTTTAATTCACCAATGTGAATTGTAAGTAGTTGATTTGATTACAAAAAATCCTTTTCGGCACGCCGGAAGGCGGTGGTAGATTTTACCAGTACTTAGTAGGATATAAAAAAGAAAAATTTTTAATTTACTCAATAAAATTGTTACATGTGAAAAAAGTTTCACTAGTTTAGCATACAACAAGCCCCATCTTACAATTCCAAAATTTTGATAATCCCTAACCGTAAGAGTTGGTCATATAAAAAATTGTTTCGGACAAAAGTTTTAGGTAATGTTTAGAGGACTAATGATCACTTTAAACCGATTAAATACTGTGCCTATTAAGGAAGGAATGATTATTTTTGTCTTCGAAACCTCTTTTTTTTTCCACCCCCTGAGCCAACGGTTAGTGATATCAAAAAACTTTGATTAGATATGTTTCAGGCTATTATCCAAAGCTTCAGTAATTAGTAGGAACTTTAAACGAATTCGATTTTTTACTTAATAAGAAAGTTATAGCGATATGTTTTTTTCGAAAAAGCCTCCTTTTTTCACCCCCATGGTCCGATTTTTCTCATTAACGAACTCGACCGAGATTGGGTGTCGTTGTTATATATTATGTATCAATTTAAAAGCGATAGGCGCAAAATTACGCAATTATAGTGTCTACAAGAAAGTGAAATATATATATATATATAACCTTTTGAACTGACAGTAGTTCTGGGGTCTGGGGGATGTGAGACGCGAAGATATGTCGAAATTTTTCCGGAAGTCGAATCATGGTACCCATTAAAATCGGTAGCTTTCTTATGAAACCTACCTCTAAAAGAGGATGCCTCATTTTATAGTAGATTTTAACCTCTCAATAATTTGATCATTAAAAACAATTGTTTTTAAACGTGTAGATTGGTTGAGATTAGTTTAATGTTATTACATTTTTGATAAATAGTCTGTAATGAAAATGCTTAATTCTTAGCTCTGAATGTCACTTAAAATCTCATTCTGATATGCATGCCAATGTTCATATTGTCCTAGGATATCTACTATTGATTTCTGGGTATTATACAATTTTGTAATGATTGTTTAATATCAATTGTAAGTATTATTAATTGTAAGTTATTAAACCTTCTTTTTATTATTTCAGCTGGATGTTGTAGATAAAAAAACAAATAAATTTGTAATAACGTTATATGTATTTTTTAAATAACACAAATAAATAAATTAAAAGCAAATAATGTCAGTCAAAGAAATCATTTACAAATGGGCGGTGAACTATAGTATTTTATTTAACGCTCTGAGATAAAAAAGAAAAAATGTTTTATCTGAAACCAAAGACCTTAGTTGTATGGATTAAACATGTTTCGCGAAATAGCTTATACTAATTCCCGTTCATATTAGAGTTTTCTGTTTTATTTACAAAAGTTATATACGTCCTAAACCTAAATAGATCCTTTTGTTTTATTAATAAAGTTTTAAACCGAAAAGAAAGCTCAATCTGTTGTTTCAAACGAGATTTCTGCAGAGTAAAAAATAAATAAAAACATATATATATATATATATATATATATATGATTTTAAGTAACTATTTTTCTTAAAAATAATATTACACACACACACATATATATATATGTATATATATATATATATATATATATATACCATACTCATACACTAATAACTTAATCGGAGTTTTATTAAAATTCACGGATGTCAGGCTCACTGAAAGTTCACAGTATAGATCTGAAACGCTTTACAATTTACTGAAATGAACTTCTTGTATATCAGGTACAAACATAATATAAATCTTATCACCATCAAGACCCTTATTCAACAAGTAATGCTTACTCATCCTGGAATTAAACTACCACCGAATGAAGTTTCATTACGAATCAATGGCCATAATTACAAGTTTTAGCTTACGTCTACAATTTATATAGTTTACTGTAATTAATGATCATACAATTATAAATAAAACTACGTTAATAAATCTCAATTTTAACGTAAGTCAAAAAGATCAGTAATCAAAGTAAAATAAAATAACATAGGTATTATATATATATATTTTATTTTTTTTACAATTGTTCTCCTTTATAATTAAAATAAGCTAATACCATCTAACAGATCTGGTGTAGAAAAATGTTAACTTATGAAGAAATATCTCTGATTCTATATTTTAAGAATTTCTGAAAAAAATATATATATACCTTAATTTACGTTATTATAATTTTGAGTTATGTTTATCATTTCAAAGATATTAAAAATAAAAATAACGTTTTTTTATGGAGATGAGAAATTAATAAATTCTGTAAGAATCCAATAAAATTTATCCTTATATTTTCATTTCATTCTATAACATTAAATTAAATTAGATTTTTCAGTAAGATTATATTCGAATAATATTTTCTGAGGTTTATTTACGTTTACAAAAAAAAAAAAAATAATAAAGTATTCCTCTTATTACGATCACACGATTGTTATGAGCTTTTTTTGTAATTAAGGAATAAATTTAAAAGAAAAGATGAATGATTTTTACCTTCTTGGATTTTTTCTTTCATCATACCCGTACAGTGAAACAATTTAATTTATATTATTTACTGATGATTTGTTAATAGAATTACATCAACGTAACTAGAATACTGTTGAATTGTTAAATTATCATTTATACTACCAACAAATCATAAATTTATATTCAAATATCAATGTTTCACAGGACACGTTTTAATTAGACTAATGAATTTATTAAATATAAGTATAAAATAAGATTAAGGATTAAATTAAAATTCTTTATGAATACTCTGTGAATACCACAAAGTTATAGTAATAAACGTGTTGATCAGTCCGGATTGGTCTAGTGGTGAATGCGTCTTTCCAAATCAGCTGATTTGGAAGTCGGGAGTTCCAGCGTTCAAGTCCTAGTAAAGACAGTTATTTTTATACGGATTTAAATACTATATCGGGGATACCGGTATTCTTTGGTGGTTGGGTTTCAATTAACCACACATCTTAGAAATGGTCGAACTGAAACTGTACAAGACTGCATTTCATTTACACTCATATATTTCATTTTCATTCATCCTCTGAAGTAATACCTGAACGGTAATTCCCGGAGGCTAAACAGGTAAAAGAAAGGAAAGTCTACATGTTAATTAATCAGGTGCTGTCTAAAGCTAGTATTATTATTGATAATTTAAAATTTAAGGCTACTGTATTGAAAGTTTTTTAAAGAAACTAAATGAAAATAATAATCCAAATAAATTTATTCTAGTTGATTTTGTTATATGAATATAGAGTTAAAAGAATTTTTTTAAAGTTCTTACGCAGTTAAAAAAAAATCTTGCGTAGTTCTTTACAAAATTAAATTATTATAATCATAATTTAAAGAAATAATTAGAAAAATAGTTATTTTATTTTATTATATAAAATTATAACGATATTTAAAATGATTTATTGAAATATTAATGTTCAAAATTTTTAGAAAATTAAGATCTATTTGTAAATACCGGGTGATTCAAAGAACTTCACAGATTTAGAAGCACATAAAAATTAATTCAGATAATTCACGATTCGTTTGAGGCAGGTCTCATTTCATACCAAAACACATCAAGTTTAACTCACGTAGTTCATTCGTACCGAATTGAGCCACAAGTGCTGTTAAAAATGGATACATTTACTAGTGCGAAACGTGCTCGCTGTGCGTTTTGGTTTTACGATTTGCAGTCAGCAACTGCAATTCAACGTATTTTTCGTTAAGAGTACTGTAGAGCGCCTCCTAGACGGCATAGAATTTACTCTTGTCACCAAACTTTCGTTGAAACAGATTCTTCTGTTAAACATAAAAATCACCAGGATGCCCACCCGTCTCTGAAACTGCTTTGGAGAAACTGAAAGAAAGCACGTAGTTCGAAGAAATCAAATCGACGTGCGTCAAGTCAGACTGGACAAAAGACTTTTCGGTGCGTATTACATAAACGACTGCACATGAAGCCGTACAAACTAACACATTAATTGCTCGGTTCAAGTTTTGTGTGGAAATGATGGATAGAATTGCAGACAAAGTACATTTTTAGACAATGTAATGTTTAGTGACGAGTTAACATTTCACGTCAGTGGCAAGGTGAAAACTCATAACTGCCATATATAAGGTAGTGAAAACTCCAATAAAACTTTGCAACACATTCATGATAGCTCTAAGATCAATTTTTTTTGTGCCCTAAGCAAACAAAGACTGTACGGCCCGTTCTTCTTCTAGCAGGTAACCGTATATAGTACCGTTTATCCGGACATGCTGTAAAATTTTGTAATCTGGACACTTTACTACACATTTTGGACACCATTACTATCAGAAAGTCAGGGCACCACCTCACAATCGTCTAGAAATCCAAGATTTTTTGATACTCGATTCCCAGATACGGAAGGTCCAAATGCATGTAACCTCGCTGCCCAGATTTGACCTTGTTAGATTTTTTCTTACAGGGTTTCATTATAGATCGGGTTTACCGAGCTCTTGTTGAGCTAAGAGTTCGAATTAACGCTGGAGATGCAGAAGTAATGTCCGACTTGCTGGCTACAATCTGGAACGAAATCGACTTCAGATGGGATGTATGTCGTATTACAAATGAAAGCCATATCAAACCAAAGTGAATGTTGGGTAACAAACAATCTATTTTTCTATGAAGTGAGACCTCAACCGAATCTGTAAGTTATCTAAATAAATCTTTATATGCTTGTAGTTGTGCAATCCTTTTTGAATCACCCGGAACGTAAAACATTTATAAAAACCAACGTTCAAACATGCAACACCGTAATGAACAACGCATATAACTTGCCCTGCTAAAGTTTATCTACCTTAAACTCAAGAAGAACTCAACCAATTTTCTTCAAATTTTTCCATGCGCAACTACACTACTACACTACTACTACATACACTACTACAGCGTATATAAATTTCAAGGAAATTGATAAGTAGTTTTGAAGAGTTTCGAACCACAAAACTTATACGTGGGCATATATATATTAATATATAAGAAAACTCCAATTTAAGAGAGTGGTATTTTCGTACTCCTCATATTTCAAAACGTAAAGAAAATTCATTTTTATCCCACACTCCCATCATTCGACCAAAAATAAGACCGTACTATTCTTCGAAAAGTCGGAAAAAAAATAAATTTGGTAGTTGTAGCTTGTTGTCTGCCACTTCTTGTTATGAAACGCTGTATTATATTTTTGGAAGCATCTTCACCACTTTTTATTACCAATTTGATACTCGATTTAATAAGTTACGAACAATTATGGTTTTCCTTCTTGCTCCTTATCGTACACCACTTCGATTTCTTCCAATCATTACATTAACGTTAAACAAAAAAAAAATTTAACGAAAATATAATAGATTAACCGAAAACTGTAGAAAATTCCATACCATCAACTAAGCTTAAAAATCATTAAAAACATGATATTAGAGCATGAATATGCTCTATTATCAGAAGCAAAGCTCATTTTACATACATAAAATCACCCAGTTCAATAGTTGAAAGTGAACTATCAATAATAAGATGAGAACAACAAGTTGGTTGGTTACATGAATTTACCGACCGGGATGATCTAGTGGTGAACTCGTCATCCAAAATAATTTTGAAGTCGAGAGTTCGGAGGTTCAAATCCAGATTCTTTTATACGGATTTGAATGTGTTGTTAAACTCAAATAGTGCATAAATGGTTTAAATAATCAGATGAAGAATCATTGACATAAAATATATCTATTAATTTAAATATTAATTTAAATATATCTTATTAATTATCTACAACTATTATCTAAACTAAAATAAATATAAAACTAACAATAAATTTGTAGTAATAAATGAAAGTAAAACAAATAAAAATTACAAAAAAACAGTTGCTGAGAAGTTATGCAGTATTTTTCATTTCACAATAAAGTAACTTTAATTCTGTAATTTTATTTTTAAATATAGCCACATCATAGAGTCAGTTCAAAATATAACAGCATTAAAGTTCTCCACAATACTGATTCATTAATTTTTTTTAATGAGTTTTAAATCACTTAAAAATTATTCAGTAGTCCTCAAATTTAAATGATGAATGAAATTTGTACATTTTTGTCCTGCAATTCTATTTTGACTACTCTTCAATTTGGATTATTTTGTTTTATAAATTTTATTCATTAATTTATATATATTTTTAAATAAAATGAAGTATTATTAAATTTTACCTAAACATATTAAATGTTAATTATATTAATAAATTCTTATTGTTCAATATGAAAATTATTCTATGAAATTATTTATATTAATTTTAAAAAAATATGATGTGAAACACCCCGTGGACTTCCTTGTACGACTATTAAATGACATATATACATTTTTAAAAAATTAAAAGTAAATAAAATTATTTTTCATTAATAACGTATTGAATTCTAATTTATTGTAAAACTTTTTTTATAATCAGATGTTAATAATTATTAGTAAATCAAACATGAACTTTATTTATACAATTACCATTATTACAATTGGTATACATAACTGTAAATAATTAACTTATAACATCATTTTGCGTATATGTTAATGATGAATTTAGGATGATGAAGTGCATGGAATAAGTACTGCAATAGAACTTTACTCAAAGAGAGAAGTCCAAGGAAAGAATAAAAAGGAAGGAAATATAGGATGATGAATATAAAGAAAGAGAAAATTTTAAAACTAAAGAACGTGTACATATATTAAGATCAGAAGAATTATATAAAACCAAAGAGCGATTAAATGATTAGCAACAAAAAACAAGTTAACGAAATGATAATCAACTTAGGGAGAATATTGTCAATATTACAATTTATTAAAGATTTAAGTCTCAGTGTATACATTGTTATTGAGAGGGTCTACTTTTCAGTCACTCTGTAGTTAACTTTAATGTAGATAAGATTAAAAAAAATTCCAGAATAATTAAATAAAATTAAACAGATTATAATTTTCAATTAATATTAAATAATCAGATGTTTCACCAACTCTATTACTTATGCACATATGTGATAATACCTATTAAATTACATATACACATTTTTAAAAGAACATAAAATTCTATTCATCATCATATATTCTTTTTTTTCATATTTTGTTTTTCATTGTTATTGAATAATTATTTATTGTAAAATCTTCTTACAATCACGGGTTAATAATTATTAATAAATCAATATATTTGATTTAAAAAAGTGTTTAATTAAATTAATTAAAATAAAAGTTAAAAAAATAAAAAAGGAGATAAGTCTGATTCGAACTGATGTGTCTTCCCCTTATAGATCAAATATTTCATTAATTAGAATTTCATTTGGCTATAACTCTGGAACCAATGAAATAAGTACCACTTATGATATATCGTTGAAAATTTCTCAATGAGGACTTATTACTGCAGTTAAGAAAAAGTTCAAAATCCAAATATTTTTGGATTTTGGGGTTTTTGGTTCAGTCAATTGGATTCAAAAAGGGAGGTACACAACTAGATCTTACAACAGACCTAAATCCAAAATTTCAAATTATAAAGCTAATCGTTTTTGAGTTATGCGAGATTCGTGCATACATCATGCTGAAAGTAGTCAAAAGTAGTAGTAGTAGTTGTAGTAGATTCAGGGCTGGTCAAAATGGGTATATCTGTTGAAATCTTAAAACCAAAATTTTTCATCATCAAAATACTTCCTTTACTTCGTACAAGGAAATAAAAATAAAACCATCAATATCTTGTAGAAAAAAAGTTATTAGCTTTAAGATATGAAAAACTCATCAGTAATAAATTACAAATGATAGATGTATTCTAACAGGTTTTCAATTCAAGTTTCCTACACTATCCAGAAGGCTATTATTAAAAATATTCAATCCACGTTAGAATTATTTACAATTACTTCTGGGGAAATAACGAAGTAATAGGATGGATGGTAACTTAATAGAATTATTGATTAATATTTTTTCTAAGGTTTACCCTAATACAAATTTTCTTTTAATTTCTTGATCGAAATTTACAGTAATATTTGTAGCATCTGTCATATTTAAATACTTATTAATTTGTAGAGCCATCTCTATTTACAGCAAGCACACTTGTCATCATAAGTATCTAGTACTAGTTTTAGTTCACTTGAGTTCAAAATGAAATAAATACAATTTATGAGCTTTAATGAAAATAGCTGGAAATGAAAGAGGTCAGTTGCAATTGTAACTAAACAATAAGCACTCTCACTCTCATGTATATTGTTAAAATAGTTATTTGCATTTAAAACTCCTAACAGAAGCTATACACTCGCTCAGACACTATTGTTTTACAATGTGGCCATGAAAGGATTTGACTTCAAATTGGGATTAATAAAGAAGACAGGAGAAGGAGATTTAATAAAGATGATTATGACAAAACAAAGGAAAACTTCCTTTTATTATTAACATTAAAAGTTCCTTTTAGAGAAAATGTTATTACGTTTAACATTTTCTAAAGAATTTATTAATATTATTCAAACAGAATATTAATAGCATGAAAAATATTGATAAATGTGTACAGTTTCAGAAAGAGCAATTATTACACAGATCAGTATTTAGTAAATCAAGAGATTGGCAAAAGGGCAAATATTAAGCTGTTTAATGAAAAATAATAAAAATGATACTAAATAAGTATCCTTTTCTATCAAAACACATAAAAAAAACTATAAAATTCAATTTAAATTTTTAAATTTCAGAAAACTCCCGCACATTTACAATGAACATTGTTATAAAAAAGACTATTAAAAGGTGTAAGAGAAAAAATAAATAAGGCCATAATATAAACAAAGTTTCTGAAGATTGTAAAAAACTGGCAACAGTTTTATTAAACTTTTCCAGCATTTACAATGACCTTTAAATATAAAACTTCCCAGGGATAACTTTCGTAAACATTATCTCTTTATAATATTTTTTCTTATAAATTTATTTGCAATTTTTCCTAAGACAAAAAAAAATCTAATAGCAAAAACAATTTTGATGGTTTAAGTCAGGAAAAATATATATTATAAAAATAGCTGTAAAATAAAACCTACTAAAAGGAAATATGTTTAAGTAACGATAAAAATAAATGAAAAAGCCTCTTGGAACAGTATTTAATACAACTTACAGAAAGAAAAACCATCATTTGCTAATGACAGGATAATTTTTGTCTGGATAGGAATGAACTAACAGTTTATGTTTAATAAAAGGGTACATTCAAACAATGAAGATAATGCAGTTAATATATGAACAGAAAAAAAAGATTATGGAAGAAAAACGTATATATTATAGTAGATAATTGTTACACTGAAATGCTGTGGTACCATAAGGACAGAAAAAACAAGTAGAAGGAGAATGAACAAATGCAAAAGAGAAAGGAAGATGGGCTTGTGAAATGAGTGGGAGAAAGGCTTTTTGAATTTTGCAAGGAAAGTAAAAAAAGGTTTGTCACAAAAACTTTGTTCAAAAAACCATAAAAGGAGAGTGCACATGGAAACTAAAAGGGGTGGAAAAATATATCAGGAATATGGGTATATCAGGAATATAATTAATATAGGCTGTCAGGAGCTGACATAACTGCAGTCAAATATCATTCATAGGAGAAAAAAAATTATCTTTCTTTGGTATTCAAAGAGAGGTAAAAAAATTGAAGAATGTGAACCTGGAAAAAATAACTGGAAAGGGGGTAGTAGAAGAGAAGTCAGAAAAAGTATTGAATGGAAGAAATGGAGAAGAGAATAGTACAAAAAAATTAAACACATCATAAAAACAATAGCAAATAAAAGGATTTGTCTAGGGAAGAAGAATAAAGAAGCCATGGGTTACCAGATGGCTGATTAAAGAATTGAAAAAGGAGAAAATACAAGAATACTAAGGATAGACAAGATGAGATGATGTACTATAAATTCGATAATGAATGAAGAACTTACTTTACTTTTTGAATTACTCTTCAAAAGAGTAACTCAAAAAGTAAAGAAAAAAAGTTTCCAGTTGTATGCTAAGAAGTAATATATAAAAAAGCAAAAAAAAAAAAAAAAATTGTGGGTTAACTTTAATGAAGATTATATCACTAAAGATATTCCTAATAGAATTAGTGAAGTCCCAGTTTAGAAGATTCATTGAAAAGGCAGAAGAAAATAAAAGGTGGACTAACATCAATCAAATCAATTTCTCAAATATGGTTACCACTGATGTATTTAATAAATTATTAAAAATTATTAAAAAATTAAAATCCATCTTACCAGCAAATTAATTTGCTGGTAATGTTAAATGGGTATAAAGGGGAAGTAGTAATTCTGAATGAATGTGATGCAACTAATAAAAGCTATTAAGAGCTGAAAAGCTGTAGGAATAAATAAGTAAGGAGTAATCAGAAGACATGATTAAATATCTTAAAGAAAAACGTATTACAAAATGGTGAAACTAGGTTATATCATCTTTAATTACTGAAAAGTGGACAAAAACTGTCTTAAAACAACCATAATTCTAATCAGAAAAGAATGGTGTAGTAAACTTCCAGGATTTTTCTTTACCCTAGTTTAATTAAATGAACTGGCTTAATTTCACTTATCTCAAAGATTCTACTTTAAGTTTAAATTCTGAACAGAAGACTGAGTTAAACAAAAACCTGAAAACAAAGTTTTAATACTTTCTTGGAATTGGTTATCTTTATTCTTACATAGTGAAAAAATAATGTTATGTGAAAAAAGTTACCTAACATTTCTTTTTTGGGGTGGATAATTATATCCATTAATGATGAAGTCTTATTGTATATTTTTCATTATATGTTTAAATCAACCAAAAAAAGGAAAATAATTTTTTAAAAAGTCGATAAATTAATTTTTCTGCTGCTGCACCACCAAAATAACTTTACACAAAAATTGTTTTGATTTTTCTGTGTTTCCTATTTTAAAATAGAAGAAATTTAAAAAGCTTCCACTGAAAAATTTACAAACAATTAAAAGTTACCTAAGATCTATTTTTTGGTGGGTGGAGATACATTATGATGAAATTTTATGTTAATATTATCATTAAAAGTTTAAATAAATGAAAAAACGTTTTAAAAATTTCAAAAATCGACTTTTTTAAACTTTGATTGGCTCTCCCACCCCCAATATTGCCCTGAAAGTATTTATTTTGGGTCACAGACACTACTACTATATCTAGGAAGGTATAAAAAAATTTGGTTAAGAAATATGCAATAAATTAAAAGATAGCTTTTTTGACTTTTGGGGAAGGAAAATTTTGGGGAATTTTTTTTTTAAATGGTGAGATTAGCATGTACACATGCTGAACTAAAAAAGAAGGGTTATTTTTGATAGATTTTGAGAAAATTGATCCCGAAAACCCGATTCCAGGAGATATTGACTCCATAATTTTATCAACAAATTGTTTAATATACAATTTGAGTCTGTTTAAAATTTCATCAAAATCGGTTAATCCAGTAAAACGTTATTAAGCTCCAAATAAGTCAACACATATACATATGTACGTAGATACTTATGATCATTACCTTTCACTTTGTTTTTTGGGGTCTCTGTGTCGTGAAACATCACAAGTGCAGAATACCCCATTTTTTGACTGATTACCTTCTTGCAGGATTACTTTTCTTCATGTAGCATAGCTCTAGAGCTATTATGCCAGGAAAATAAAATAGAGGAAATAGACACAGAAGAGCAATATGAGTACAGGAATGGAAGGGAGAACAGGGTTGATATTGAAGTAATAAAAACTAAAAGTAAGAGAACTGAAAAGAGGTAAAGGAACAAGTGTGCATTTTATATACATTCTATACGGAAACAAACATTCCATCATACCAAATTGGATAAAGTATTGAGAAGAAAAAAGGGTAGACTGGAAAAACAGAAAATTAATTAAAGAATTTTATGTAAAGCAGAAATTGGCATGTAAGTAAATATTGCTCAAAATGAGTAGTTCAATCTAGGAAGGGGAGTAAGGCAGAGTGCTGCCTAACACCGGTAATATTTAATATGTATATTGATGATATGTTCAAAATGTTCTAGAAGTATAAAGAGACTAAATATGCATGTGAAGAAAAATTTGAAGACGAAAATAATGCTTTAGGAAATGAAGCAAAGGAAATTTAACACATTGTATCAAAACTATAAGATCTTATAACAATAGAGAATGAAAAAGTGTTAGGACAAAAGAAGTTAAGAATGGGTAACAATAAGCCAATCAATGTCAGCACAAAGAAGGAACAATTGAACTTGCAGAAAATAGATACTGAGGGACAATGATGTTAAGAGGAGATAGCAATACATAATGAAACATTTAGTAGAAAGGAACAATGGTTATACAGTAAGAAAGAGTTAGAATTGAAGATATTTCTTGCGAAATGAAATTACAATTGAAATATACTTTTTTATGAATGTGAATCATGGATACTAAAAAAAAATCTCTTTCAGCACGCCGGAAGGCGGAGGTAGATTTCTCTGGTGCTAAGTAGGGGATAAAAAAGATTTCCACTATAAAGTTAAGAAAAAACTTCAAATTTACTCAATACAACAATGGTTGCATGTGAAAAAAAGTTTCACGTGTTTAGCATAAGACAAGCCCCATCTTCTTACATTTCCAGCAACATTTTGGTCATCTCTTACCGTAAAGATTGGTCATATCTAAAATCGTTACAGACGAAAGTTTTGGTAATGTTTAGACAACTAACGACCACTTTAAACTGATTCGATACCGTGTCTATTAAGGGAGGGGCGATTTTATTACGTCTTCGAAACCCTATTTTTTCCATCCCCTGGGCCAAAGGTTGGTGATATAAAAAATTTTTAATTAAATAAGTTTTAGGCCCTTATACAAAGAATAGTAGAAACTTTAAACGAATTCGATATTTTACTTAATAAGAAAGTTATAGCAATACTTATTGTTTTTTCAAAAAAGCCTCCCGTTTCCTCCCTCGTGATCCGACTTTTCCCATAACGAACTTGTCCGAGATTTTGTTTCGTTATATTTTATGTATCAATTTGAAAGTGATTGGCGCAAAATTACGGCAGTTATCGTGCTCACAAGAAAGTACAATATATATATAAGAAAGTTTCTTTATTTAATTGTTTCGTAATATCTCGATACCGGCGCCACCTAGCGAATCCATTTTTTGTAAAAATATTTCTTTTCACCTAACTAATATATATTCTGAATATGAGACAATCCGATTGTAAATACCATTTTTCGAAAAAAATACCTCGTCCCAGCGCCACCCAGCGGGTCCAAACTAATTCAGAAAACATCGCGGGCGGGCGCACAACAACTTACCAAAGTTTCATTGTAATCAGATAAATGGTATGGTAACGCATGCTGGACAAACAAACAAACATCCATCTTATCTAATATATATATATATATATATATATATATATATAAGATAAAATTGAATAATTATTTATTGTAAAAATTTTGTTTATAATCACGGGTTAATAATTATTATATTCAATATATTTAACTTAAATATATATATATATATATATATATATATATATATATATATAGCTTTAGACTAAAAAAACTACTGGACTGATTTGCGCCCGGGAAAAGGAGGAAATGGGGTAATGGAAAAGGAAAAGGGTGGGAAAAAGGTAAAATGGAGAAATAAGGAAAAATTGAATGGTTAAATCTTGCGAAGTTCAGTAATGCTCAGTTTTTGTAATGTTTTATCAAACTTTCAATTGAGTTCATTTAATCTATATATACTCAAATTTAGCAATAGTGAAGCATTTACGGGTCTGCTAGTAATAACAATAAAAAAAAAAATATGAAAGAAAATCGGAAGGTATTATTGAAATAAAATTTTATGTACTTTTGAAAATGTGTATACGTAATTTAATAGAAATTATTACCTATGTGTATATGTAATAGAGTTGGTGAAACATCTTGATTATTTAATATTAATTGAAAATTATAATTCAGAATCGTATTATTTTTTTAATTTCTAGTTTAATTTTATTTAATTATTCTGGATTTTCTGTTTAAATTTACCTACAGGATGACTGAAAAATAGACTCTCACGTGAACAACATATACACTGAGGCATACATGTTCCGTCTATAATAAATTGCAAAAAATTCTTATTTTTTAGTTCATTATTCCTCTGATATTGTTGGACTATTGTAAATATTGTTGGACAATAATAGTTAATAATGTACAGTTAATGCCAATTGTAATAATGTTAATTGTATAAATAAAGTTCATGTTTGATTTAATAATAATTATTAAACACTTGATTGTAAAAAATATTACGGTAAATTAGAATTCAATAAGTTAATAATGAAATAAAATTTTATGCAATTTTCATTTTATAATAATGTGTCATGTAATTTAATAGTCATATAACGAAGTCACGTGGTGTTCACATCAGATTTTTTATTTCTAATATTTTTTATAAGCTAATAAATTTGCACAAACAAAATCTATATTAGTTCACCTTTTCATTTTCCATCGAATCGGTATTCCGTATAATTTTTCAGTACATGTTATTAATTATTAGAGAAATTTAGTAGCATCATTTCCCCATAAATGATACCCACGACGCCAATTTTCCAGACAAACTGGGTAATCGATTTTGGAGATATAAGCATTTCGAGTACGGCCCTAGGGCCGTATTCGTAATATATACGGGTAGTACTCAGCATATACATAATTAAGACTTTTCATGGTTCTCTGATTCAAAGAATATGGTTATCTCCGAGTAATATGAGATACCGTAATTATAATCATTACTGAAAACAAAATTTCATATTAATTTGCATGCCTGTAGCATTTTTGAATCGTTGATCCATAACACTTCCACTTTATGTTCAGAAAACAAACCTTAAAATTTTAGTGTTTAGGACTACAAAGTAAACCAGTCATTAGAATATAAACGTTTATTTCAATTTAAATATTATAATAGCTAAGAAATAATTCACAAAGGAATGGAGAGTATTATTAATTCACAAAGCTATTTTGGTCTGAGTGTAATAATGCTTTTGTTCGTTTTAAGATAATCTAATATGTATGAAATGAATAACACGTTTCATTTCCATTTTCTACAAAAAGTTACATGAGAGTAAATCCTAACGAATTCATGTATTTGAAATGTAAAATATTTAAATTGAAATTTAGTTTAGAGGTAAACAATTACAGCCAGATAGAATTAAACTGGCTGAATCATAAAATTAATTTAAAATAAAATTATTGGTTAGTTGGAACAAGCTGTAAACAAACGTTAGCTTTATAAATTTTATTTTACAGACTTTTTAATAATCTCATTTTAGAATTGTTATGAAATAATTTTTTAATATTGAAACGATTACTTTTAATCTGCTTTTTTTTTAAAGATAGTCTTTAGTAAATCTCTTGAAATTTTTTCATAAGGGAAGCCCTTATTTAATAAGAATTTCGTTTTAAACGAAATTATAATTAATTACGATGAATTAAGACAAGGAGGTGTTCATTTCCTACCTTTTTTAACAAATGACCATCTTAGAGAATGTAACACAATAAATTAATCTGCAAAATAAGTTAGTTAAGACTTTTCATAAAGACTATTTTGTTTGCAGATGCGCAGAATTTAATTAATGATTCAGAGAAATGCAAACAAATTTTCCTTCTTTTTCAAAAACATTGCAAAGTTTACAATTTAACTACATCTGTACAATGAAATTGCATTCTCAGGTGCAAAAATCTCACAATTTTTGCACCTGAAAAAATTTCATTAACAATGAACGGCTCAACCGCTGAACAAGCGAGACATTTTAGTTATTCATGACGCCAAAAAAAGCGTTAACATAAAGACTAATAGATACAAAAAATGTGGTTGTTTTCAATATATATACATATACGGAACTATGGCAAGGGCATTACATAAAAAAGTTGAACAGAAATCCTATCCTGAGAAGATACATTCTGACCATCTTATGCAAAAGTGAAATTTTGGCTCTTACGGGAAATATGAAGCAAAGATTTGATGCAGCTAAAACGCGGCTTTTTAAAAGAGTCAAACGCTGCAAAAAAAGGAAAGGATAAGACATGTGGATATAAGGCATAAGATAAATAAATTTTGATGTTATTAAATAAAAAGTATATTACTATCGCAATAAAAAGAACGGGCATTAAAGGAACGGATAAAGATTAAGTCATTATGGATTACGGGGAAAAGAAATCAAGAAGAGACCATTACAAAGTTGGAAATAAAATATTTTGAAGCAATAACTTAATTCCTAAATTAAAGAAGAAAAAACATTATTTTTAATTAATATATACAATACTTTTGAAAAATTATTCCTCCAAATATTAAACATTAGACTCAAAAAAATTAGTCATTTATCCATAATAACTATAAAAATAGTTAAAATATTAAAATTATAAGTAATTTTTAATACCAATTTTTAACAATGTAAGAGTTACCGTGCGGGATTTCTCTGCACTTTAGTAGGATTTGGCAAACTGTAATACTGCAAAAAAATCCTTTCAAAAACAAATTACCTCAACCACTCTAACAAGTTATAGGTTTTACTTAAAAAAAGAAAAGGTTTCAAAAATAAAGTAACAAAGTAAATAACTAAATATTTTACAGTTCCACAACGTATCTCGTATTTAACTGATCACGTAGTAATAGATACGTTTGTCTGACTTAATAATATGACTTTATCAAGTAACATTAATCAATTTCTCACAAACATCAAAAACAGATTACAATTTTGTCTTCAAAAGTGGAAATAGAAATAAAAACTTTTTCGACGAGACGAAGAGTCATAAGACTGACTCTTAGTTATTTAATCTTCCATAATATATATATTTGTGCAATTATTTTGTCAATTTTGTTTTGTATGAAATATATAAAACATAAATTAAATGAGAAAACCAAAATTTACAATTTTTTTATTTATTTAATATTAAAATATATTATCTGTTTTTAAGAAAACTAATTATTATAATCTTAACCGTAATTTGATGAAATAATAAAAAATAAGAGTAGACCCTACCCACAAGCATAAAGTTGAAACTCACTCAACATTGTGACTCACTGCATAAACGCGTATGAAAAATACACAAGTTAATTAACCTCAAATTGTGATTATATTATCTGTTGTCGATCTTAAATCGAACGTAACTGAGGAACATCTCAACCAATCTTCATCATATTTTCACATGCATAACTTCAGATACACGACTGTAGCATATTTAAATTTTAAAGAAATAAATCTCGTAGTTTTAAAGATTTTTCAGCCACAAATTTTATACATAGACCTGTATATATATATATATATAAGGAGATTATGTCTTAAGTGAGTGATATTTTCGTACTCCTCATACCTCAAAACGTAAAGAAAATTCAATTTCACCCCAATCCCGCCGTGCGACCGAAAGTAATACCGTTCTTTTCTTCGCAAAACCGGTAAAAATAATAAATCCTATGCCATAGTAAATCCTAAAATATTCGCACATGCAGATTTTGTTGAATTTCTTCTTACTTTAAAATAAAAAATTGATGTACATAGGAAAATACATGTGGATAAGGATTACTCGGGAATATCATGTCAGAAAAAAGAGATAAATTCTTTATGTACAGAAAAATATTTTATTTACTGGAAAGGATGACGGTTTTTACAATAAATATAGAATAATGTTAAAAAATAATTTTAAAACTAGTCTGGATAACTCCAGTATTAATGATAACTGAGAAAAAATAACAATTCCAAAAAATACTCATAAACACAACATTGGTTATATTTGTAAATTATTATTCAATAATTTGTAAAGAACGGCAGTGAGATCCACTGATATCTCCTTTGTGCCTACTTGTTTAACTTAGTGGGAAATAAGAAAAATTACTTAGCATACTCATCGAATATCCAAATGATTTGGTTCTAAATCTTTTTTTCCCCTCTGGTTAGGGAAGTAATCCCATTTACGAACAAAGTGTCGGGCTCACTAACAGGTTCCGTAGATATTACGGCGTATGTAGCCTGCGCCCTACCGACTAAACATCCACCTCACCAGCCCCCCTCCCCACCGAAAACTAAAAACCGCATTTAAGCATTAGTCAGCCCCAGGTGTTGAACATTAGTCAGCTCAATGTGTTGAGAGTCCTCGTGCATTATCACTGTCGCCCATCCATGCAAGCACGAACGAACGCCAGCTCTGCAAAGGGCTGTCTGTCCTCTCTTCTATATTGATTATTAATAAATCAATATATTTAAATTAAAATAAGTTAAAAAAAAAATACGCATATGAAGTTGGATTCGAACCGATAAGTCTTCTCCTTGTAAGATCCAAATATTTTATTAATTAAAATATTATTTGGCTATAACTCTGGAACCAATGAAAATAAGTACCACTTATGATATATCGTTGAAATGCTCTCAATGAGGTTTTATTAATAAGAATAAAATTAAAAATCGAAATGTTTTGGATTTTGGGCTTCTTTGAATACTTTTGGGGCAGTCGATTGCAATCAAAAGGGGAGGCGCAAAACTAGACGTTACAACAGTCCTAAATCGAAAATTTCAACATTTTACGGTAAACCGTTTTTCAGTTATGCGAGATATATACGTACGTACCTACAGACGTCACACCGAAACTAGTCAAAATAGATTCAGGGATTGTTAAATGAATATTTCAGTTGAAAGCTGAAAACCTAAATTTTTCGCGATCACAATTCGATTCTTTATTTTGTACAAGGAAGTAAAAAATCGTAATAATAATAAAAATCGATTATCACTGACAGATAAATACCTGAATATAAAATTAAATAGATTGCACATCAACAAAAATAATATATATATGTATAATTTTTTTGTGTGTATACGTAGACACTCATAAAAAACCCTAATACAAAAATTATAAAAGTCGTAATTATTTTTGTAGGAAGGTCGTTCGGTAAGTTTTCAGCCTGACAAAGAAATAGCAAGATATTTCAGAATTCTTTTGTTTTTCAACGTAACCACCTTGCAATTCGATACGTTTAGAGGAACTACTTTTAACTACTTTCCAACTTTTTAATACCTTCATTGCACAATGAATCTTTATCCAACTTTGCAAAATAAATGATTATCAGCTTTGACTTAACATTTGATCGTCTTCCAGAAAGCCATTTCTTTAGGTGTAGGAAGAAGAAATAATCCTTGTATACCAAATCATCGTTTAAGAACTGATCAGCGAGTATGATAAGTGCTTAACACGCACTGTGTTTCAGCACTACTAAGTTAGGTAATTTCTAAGGATTTTATAAACGATTCTAACATTTGAAATCGTAGTTTTCAGTCTGCGTACCTTAAAACAGATGGTCGGTAATTAAGCATAAAAAAAAATGAGCAGCGGAACAAAATAAGTAATGGTAAGTCTTTGATACTCTTTCTTGTAATACAATTATGTATACATTATTAAAACACACTCAGATTTATCATTATCGTTTGAGAGTAATTTAGTTTTATAAGCGTGAATATCATATTAATTGGATCCTTGAATAAATTTTATTGATAAATTTAAGGTCATCATAAAGAATATTATAAAGATTATATAATATTTTCAAAATTCCTATTACTAATTATTAAAACTGTCATAATTATTCGACGTATAATTATTAGACGTAACAACAACAAGGCGCCGAGAAATTATGATCGCTAACACGAACTGAGTATTCTGATCTATTACATTTAGGAAGTAGACACATACTCGTATTATAAGGAAACACTGTCACGTTACTAAGGGAATGCTTACAAAATAATCACTGCTAATTGGTAAGCAGTCGAAATTTGCTGATTACAAAGGTACGTGATACCAAATTATTTTATGGTAAACTAAGATGCAGCAAAATCATTCCTATTGAACCGCACAGTATAATCTGTCTCCTGATAAACAACCACTCGTCTTCAATGGTAAGAAAAATAAAATTAACCATTCATAAATACAAAACTTTAATATAATAATAAATATTTATTATATGTATCCCAATATTTATATATTGGGATGATATAAAATTAATATTATGCGTATAATAATCTAATCTAATAATATTTGCATGTCTCACGCTAAATATTTCTAGTACGCTCAAATAATTAATCGAGGAACAACAGTCGAACGTAGCCCTTGTTTACTTCAGTTTTAAACTTTAGTGAAACGGAATTAATTTCATAAGAATACTTATTCTTCCTACGATAAGAATTTTTTGAAGTTACTAATAATCAATTCACATTACTCTTCATATTCTGAATACACAGATCAAATTATGAATTACAAAATTTTCTTTAAATTATGAAGAACAAATATAAACAATTAGTAAGTATAAACAATTATATGATACTGAAAAATTAATTTAATGAACCGTAATAAAAATTTCTATGCTCAAAATAACTTATCTTTCTACGATCAAAATCATTATTTTCATACATATTGTAAAAAAAAACTTTATTACAGCCATAGATCTAAATTAGTAGTGGTTAGAACTTAAACATAAAAATAATTAATGATTATTTCCCATAAAGAGCATGAAAAAATACAAGTCGGTCTCAAAAATACCGAACAGGTATTACATTTTTAAAGTAACCTTGTCTCAGCTCAAATTATAGAGCATATGAAGACAAAATTAAGTCTAATGACTCTAAGTAAAATAATATATAACTTAAATGTTATCGCTGTTGGGTGCAGGACCACATATTCTCGACCTGTCACGGGGCTGATCGTTCGGCGTTGCTCGTGAATGAATTGCTGTCCTGGTGTTTACAGGCTTTGTGGAAGGGTGGCCATTACACAGTGTCTGGATTTTCAATTTCTCCTACATGGGTGCGTTCCAGATTATTTCAGTACCGTGAATGATGGAGTAACAATGGAGTGGTGGACTGCCCCTTGTGGAGTCGGCGTCTCTCCATGCTTGGGTGGGTGGCCGTCGATGATGAAACACGGGGACTCTGGTGCCCCGAAGCTGATGACCGAGTCCCGGCAGGTGCGACCTGTGGGTCATACTTTTTAAAGGCAGGTGCTTGAAAGATCGAGTCCCGACGAAGGTGACCTTAGGGTTGCCTCCGTTTGAGGCAGGCAATGCAAGACCGAATCCCGGCTCTCTACAGGGTTGGGTCGCTCGACACGACTTTCTCGGACCTGGTAGCTTTGCACTTAGAGACAGTGCAAGGAAATCAAGATCCTATCGGCGGGCCTGCCTGTAATGCCGGACCTACAGCCGGTAGGCAGTAGGCTCGTTAGAGTAATGGACACTCCCCCGGGCTGCGTATATGCTTCACTTTGATTCGGCCCGGCGGAGGAGGTGTAAAAAAAATATATATATGTAACATAAAATTTCAGTGAATGTGTATTGTATCACAGTCACAGTTTGTATGGTAAAACAAAAGATTTTGTTTAAGAAAGTCTATAAATTCATGATTCTGTTTATCTTTAACGGTTATTGTTCTGGATAAAACAACTTGACCTATTTACGTTGTTGTTTGTAATAATGTAACCAGCACATTTACTAAAATACTCGCATGTAGTTTATTCCACGCTTTTTATTGTTTGGTTTTACCGTATTTCCTTCTTGTTAATCCCATAACAATCTCCGCATTTACACAGATGTAGGTTTTTAAATTAGTGCATTTTTTCTCTATAAATCACTCATTTTTTTCTTACTTTTACCAATCACAATTTTTAATTACTTCTTTCAAAGGCAAGTCTAGAATGAACTAAAATTTAGAACTGTAGAAGACATAACCCATTATGATGCTAAGGAAAGTTATTTGTAAATAACCCTCCTTGGGGTTATACCCTACTTAGCATAAGTATGATAAGGAGGGTTTAATTATGAAAATTGTTAATTTTATTTAAGTTTATTTAATAGTTTTACATAATGTGATCAATTCAATCTATTCTTGAACTATATTAGGATATGTGGTGAGTAATTTAAAATAATTAATAATATACAAATTACAATTTTAATTTTCAAATTAAACTCAATATTTTATGATAAATTATTAAAATAATTACAAATATTTTATTATTACAATAAAATAATTATAAACAAATAAATGATCTCATTTCGAGATGAAGATGGTGTCTTTTCTTAAGAGTGCCCGTTTCTCGATTTATTATCCTGTTTGATAAGAGAGCGGTTATTGATATGATCTTGCATGGACGGCAATATTTTTCAATTTCGTGTTGATATATCTGGAATAATATGATTTCATTCAGTTAAAGGTTACTCTATCATTTCAACAATGATCTGGTTCGGCAAAGTTTAAGATGGCCGTTACTGGGCGAATACATAAAATAAAAGCATTAATATCTAACCTGGGCTTTAAATGGTACTGCAGAATAGTTTTACAGTTGTTGAATGAAGAATTAATTAACATAAAATAAACATATTTACGCGTAGTTTTAGTTTAAACTGATGATTACTTAAATTTACAATGTAGTAAACGTTTTATCCATAAAAACTAACTCTTTCGATAACTTGAATATAAATTTTACTGAGTCCCTATGTATTTCATCTATTCCGATAACTGACACAAGCATTAAGATTGAAATACTGACGCAGTATAGGATTTCCGTTATAGAGAGTTACAACTTGATTTCCGTCAACTGACATATCTTAAACACATACTTCCTACATATCTACCTGGTTTTTTTTATACAAAATGGCTTTAATATTTTCTTTTTTTTAAATCATCACTTTATTATATTTGTTATTCTTGATAGTAAACTTTCAATTCATTTCTATTTAACTCCTTCCACATCTGAGTTGGAGGAATAACCGTTGAAATTATTTAATAATGTAATACGTAGTTAATAATATATAATTGCACTTATTTTTTAAATACAAGAAGATAATCATTATAAAGAATGATACTTACATAGAATGTAACAAACTTTCAGGATATTTTCTACAGATGAAAATAAAAAAGAAAGTTCATACAAAAACAAGTTCTGAAATGTGTCATGTTAGATTATTGCCAAGAGTTTTGCGCCTTCGGTAAAATTATGCCAGACTGTAATTCTTGGGACTCAAATTAATGGATATATCTAATGGTTTTATATGAAATTTTACTTGGAAAAAAATAGGTTTCAGAATGAGTTTTTAATAGTATTTGAGAAATCTGGGGTAAAAGATAAAAGATTGGAATCGAAAAACACACTATTTTATGTTAGGCGTTAAACAAAAGAATCTAAAAAGTTTTAGAAATCAAATTATCTGGAAGTTTTGTTTAAAGCTTAAAGCTTTTACGTGTTTATTAGTCATTTAACAAAGTTATTTTATAAGAAATTATTTTTTAAATACGTTACAATAAATAATATTTATTTAAATACCTTTAAATAAGATACCTTTAATTTTTTTAAATATAAATACAATAATGGTTTCAATTCAAAGGCCTCTATTCGCATTTACTTTAGAAAAATTTATTTAAGAAAGTTTATTAGAGATAGATTTAAAAATAATTTTCTGATGCTCAAATTCTATTGCAAACAATCAAAGTCGTTGAGTTCTATATATTTTCCTTAATTTCCAGATATGCATTTTAAATATATTAACTAAATTATCGTATTCTTCAGCGTCAAAGGCTAACTTGTTAAAACACTAACAATGAAGCAAAAGCATTACTTCAACGTATTTCTGCACTCTGGTATGGCGAAGCAAATTTCTCGTGGTAAAATGTGTTTCTGCAGGGAAAGCCATTGTTTAAAGTTATAAGAAAGGAGAAATTTTGACTAAGACACCTGAACGTATTTGAATGTTGAAAAATTCTGGTTTTGGCTGTTTATTTTCACCAAAACCACCGACAAGTAGCGAAGAGACAAGGGGGAGAATTTTACTTGATAAATTCTTATAAAATTGATACTATGATTTTCCTTCTATCTACCCCTGTCGTTTTAGTACTGTTATTTATTTATTACAAAATAAAGCAAGCTTTAGTTTCTAGGTACTTCTGTTATAAGATTTACTATGTAATCCAGAAAACTAATTTCATCGATACAGGTTTACATCTGTAATGAGATTCAGAAGTTTCCAAATTAAGCAAGAACATCTGTTTCTCCTAAAAAATTGATCTCAAACACGTAAAATGCTTTCTCTGAAGGGATTTCCATTCAATAATACTTTATCTGCCGTTTCCGGGTACTAGTGGCAAATTCTATATAGAATGTACCGTTGAGAAAATCCACATTACATGCATACCTCCAGAATGGACCATATTTAGTAAAGAAGAAAAGGATTTTCTCAAACTACCATCCCACACCGGATCAAAAAGCCCGAGAAAAGCTAATTATGATTTATATGTTCGCGCTTTTCCCAGAACACGTCCCCGATATTTACAGTGGTTAACGTACATTATATTAGCCTACATGAAATTTGGAGTTTTACGAGTAATTAACTGTCACAATTGCTCAAAATGGGTGAGAATTTCTTTTTTTGAAATCTCTTCTCTACGATAATTTTTTTTTATTTTTCACCCTATCCACCAGGCCGAATCTACAACAAAAGAAAGCACAGCCAAGGGGGTTATCTACTCAAACGGGTCTCCCCGTCCGCCTGCCATACGTATTTCTTTCTTTTTTCCTGTTTAGCCTCCGGTAATTACCGTTCAGAGAATGAATGAGATGATAGGTATGAATGTAAATGAAGTGTAGTCTTGTACTGTCTCAGTTCAACCATTCCTGAGATGTGTGCTTAATTGAAACCAAACCACCAAAGAACACCGGTATCCACGATCTATTATTCAAATCCGTGTAAAAATAACTGAATTCGCTAGGACTTGAACGCTGGAACTCTCGACTTCCAAATCATCTGATTTGGGAAGACGCCTTCACCACTAGACCAACCCAGTGGGTCGGTCATATGTCTAGTCCGACAGGTCAGCCTGCCGGTTAGATCTTTTCATTGCCTGCCTCTAATCCCTTGGGCGGGGTATCCAAGCCCGACTATGTCGTTCCTGGACCCCCCCCCCACAGAAGTCGGGACTCGGTCTTGAAGCCAATGCTTCTAGTGAGAGCTCCCTGTGCAGAGCACTCACACCGGATCTCGGTCTTTTTCGCGAAGGGTCTTCTTCTCAACGATTAATTGCTGATACCTTTACTGAATAACAGCCATCACATTTGGAAAAGAAAATAAGTGATTTATAAAACTGTAAGTTGCCGGATTAAAGAAATTTTATGAAAATACATAATTTATTCAATAGGTGTGTTGATCTGAATATCGGGGTTTTAAAGTTATGTAATATTTATTAAGATTTAATTACATTGATAAATTACACATTGCATGAAAGAACAACAGAAACAGTTTTTTATACAAGCGTTCTGTGTAGCACCACTATCACATGGCAAACATCCAGCCGATAGGAGAGATCTTAATCTCTCCTATCGGCTGGATGTTTGCCATGTGATAGGAGAGATAGATAGGAGAGATACTTTCAGAGTATACATTCAGATCAGCAAATCCAGAGTAATTGATGCCACAGCTGCTTCAATCCTGTGGCTGAAGTCGGGTAGGTCAGCCGGTAACGCTGGCACATGCACGTGAAAGAAAAAAAATCGCACAGGGTCAGATCGGGAGAACGTGGAGGCCATGTCAAACAAGCCCTGCCATCTGGTACCCGGCGACCGACTCAGCGGTTGGGCAAAATTTCATTCATCCAATCGCGAGAAGGCAAAATTATATCAGTGAGAAGGCGCCCCAATCTTGCTGCCAAATAAAGTTCTTCGGTTCTTATTTCAGTTGAGGAAAGAGCCATAGTTGTAGCATATCAAGGTAGTTCGTTCCAGACACACTTGCATCCATGAAAAAGAGCAGCTCGTAGACGTGCTGTCCGACAGTAAAAACCATTCAGTTTTGGAGAGTCTCGTTCACACTGATATATTTCGTGAGGATTTTCTGATCCTCAGATACGCAAATTATGAGTGTTTTTCCTTTTGCATGAAATGTTGATTCATCATTTAATATTACACGATAGGAAATTCTTCATCGTTATGTTTCACCATTTCATTGGGGAAGCTAGCTCGCAAACCATAATATGTAGGCTTTGAGCTTGTAAAACCTGTAAACGATAAGGACACAGTTGTAAGCGTTTCCGTAAAACCCTCAAACAAAAGTCACTGAATTGCTAATTTGCGGCTAGCCTTCCTAGTGGATTTTCTAGCAGTACGCACAAAAGACTCTCTTAGACATAGTCTTCGGATACTCATTCGGTCGTCCTGTACTCTTCCTTTTACAAATACAGCGAGTGATTTCAAATTGTTTGTACCTTTTACGAGTGTTATTGTTACTTGGGAGTTCGTAACAAAACGTTCGGTGAATGGTAATTATTAATGATTCACACTATGCAAACTGCAAAACCCAAAATGCTTTCTGTTACTGGGTCACAGAACTTTCTGTTACTGGGTTATCTTTGCTACTAGCGCTTCCAAGCGGAAGATACAGGAACCAGTTTATGAGCTTGCGCTTATCTAAAACTGTTTAAGTTCTCTTTCATTTTATGTATAATTAATCAATGCACGTGAAACTTGTAAATTATTACCTAGCACTAAAACCCCGATATTCAGTTTGAAAAATAAGTTATTAATATAATTAACCCACAATAAATGTTTAATGAATTTAATCATTATTAACAATAATTGCATAAACGTAGTTCATAATAACTATTTCATATACAGGTCTGTAAATAAAGTAATGAGACTAGTTTTTTTTTGGCAGCCAAAGTGGCAACACTGTAAAGTTACTAGTAAACATATGGTTATATGAACAGCTGATTTATACGTATTAGGTATTAATATGTTTAGTCTATTGTTGCCATGTGAGACGTAAACAAAATTTCGTGAAACGAGATTTTTTTGAGCGTTACAAAAATGAGTGATTTTGATTATGAGCAACGTTGTACAATCAGGTTTTGTGTTAAACTCAGTGAAAATGCAACTGAAACTTTTTCAAAATTAAAAATGGCGTATGGAGATGACGCTCTGTCACGAGCCCAAGTTTTTACTTGATTTAAAGCATTTTCAGATGGCCGAGAATCAGTTGCGGACGATCCACGCTCTGGAGACCGTTAACGTCAAAAAATGACGACAAGGTTAAGGGAATCAGAGACTTGATACAGTACGACCGGCGATTAACAGTCAGAATTACTGCAGAAAAATTGTATTTGAACCATACCACAGTCCATCAAATTTTGACAAACGAAATGGACATGAATAAAGTTTGTGCAAAATTGGTGCCAAAAAACCTCACTGTTGAACAGAAAAATAACAAGGTGGAAGTGTGCCGCGATCTTCTAGGGCGAATTGAAACTGATTCGAATTTTCTTAAAAATGCTCCTTAATGATTTGTTTAAAAATGAATCTTGGATATTTGAGTACGACCCAGAAACCAAATGCCAGAGCAAGGAGTAGAACACCACGCCCACCACGCTCACCACGTCCCAAAAACGCAAAAATGAACAAATCAAAAATCAAAACCATGCTAATTCGTTTCTTCGATAGTAATGGCATTGTTCATAAGGAGTTTTTTCCTACAGGACAGACTGTAAATCAATATGTTTGCCAAGAAATTCTTGAAAGGCTGCGTAAAAGAGTTGAGCGTTAGACCAGTCATCAAAGATGCATGACAATGCACCTTGTCACACTGCACTCTCAATTAATGAATTTTTTTTAAAGAAAAACATTCCTGTAGTTCCTCAACCACGTTATTTACCCGACTTGAGTCCCTGCGAAGTTTTCCTGTTCCCGACATTAAAAAAACACCTTAAAGGACACCATTTTGGAACAGTAGAAAACATTAAAAAAATGTAACCAACCATCTGAAGGATATTCCGGTTTCTGAGTTCCAACACTTCTATGAAGAGTGGGAAAACCGTTTGAAGTGTTGTGTGGCTTCCCAAGGAAACTATTACGAAGGTGATAGAGTCCGTGTATAATTGGATTGTAAATAAAAAGTTTTTTTCCGAACTAGTCTCATTACTTTATTTGCAGACCTCGTAAATCTATGGTGCTTATTTTAACTAGAATATTAATTAATTACTGTTACTCTTATTTTATATTATTAATTAGTTAGGTTTTATTATGAATTATATTGCTGAAATACAATAAATAAGCAAGCAGCAGGAATAGCTAGCAGCAGGAGTATATACTAGGTTCATAGCATAAAATATTCGTTTTCAAAGCAAAGTAACTTAACATAATATACATAATTTTAACTTTACGTCAGCAAAACCAAAGAAATATATACATATTGAATTTCATTTCATTAATAACAGAATAAAAAAAATGTATTTATTTTTAATATACTTAAACGTTATCAATCAATAAATTAAGCTCTCTTTCTAGATAGCTTAGTTTATTAATAATGTAATTAATTATTATGATAAAAAGTTGCAATTACAAACTATATTTGTGTGATAAAATATATTACACCATAGTTGAAGGTCAAAAACGTTTACTTACAGTTTTTACTTCGTATAAAGAACCCAACCTAGTGCAAAAATATTTGGTGTTGTAGAACGAAAAAATAATTATATACAACGAGAAAAACTTATACGATGCAGATAAACATAATTTAATTTCGTACGATTTTCACTTTCATAAAAAAATAAGGGAAGAGTAATTTTATATTTATTTAAGGGAATCCACTGACATATATGACTTATAAAAGAGCGGTACACATGGATCTGGTGTGGAAGGAAAATATTATAATACACTTTTTAGGTAACGAAACGCTTCATAATATTATCATAGTATCATCAATAAGATGAAAAAGTAATATGACATACTACAAAAATCATGTATACATAAAATGGTTTTAGTCAGTTTTTCTTACGTAATTACTGAGTATTTATGATATTTTATGGCATATTTTTGTTTTAAGCTAAGGAATAATTATTAGATATCAACATTAAAATTAATTATGGATTAAAATTTACTTCCTTATCACTTTTCATTGTAAAAAAGATAAGTAACCGATTTTTTTTATTTCCTTGAATAGTAATGAACAAGAAGGTTTACATGTAAAAGTTTGGAGTCATTTTTTTTTCTTACAGCTCGAATGTTCTCAAATTCACTGTCACTATAAATGGAAATAAGATCAGATGGCAGTTGGCAGTTCCGTAGGTTTGAACGAAAATTCAAGGGTCATTCAATAGTTAAATAAAAATACCTACAAAAGCAAAATAGTTGACAAGCCATGATGCTATCTGAATTGTAAGTTAGTAATCCTGTGATGGCATTTGATCAACTTTTTGAGAAAAAGGTTTTTGTTTAAACCTCAAAATCTCACTTTACGAGTCTTATTGAAAATTTGCGAATAAGTTGAACAGCGTGAAGATCCGTTTTTTTGATTTCCGAAGGTAAAAACCGGATAATATTTACTCTTGTGTAACCAAACAATACGGACAAAGGTGTATGAAAAGCAGAAAGTTTTACCAGAGGGTAGAAAAATTTAAAGACGGTCGATTTCAATTATTGACGAGTACCGTTCTGAACTCAATTGAAATTTCAACTCCAGCCCATAGAGTCATGGATTGAAAATGCATAGGTGGTCTCGTTGAAGAAGACCGATTGGTAACAGTTGAGATTATAGCTGAAAAATTGTAACTAAGAGTTAATAAAGTTCATAACCTTATCACTGACAATTCAAGCACCATAAAACAAGCGTAAGATGGGTTCCAAAAGAGTTGAGAGATCACCAAGACTTTGCATGTGCATAGAGCTGAAGCATCGGTATCAGCAGGAGAGTGATGCTTTTTTTCCACATTATTCTAACCTATGAGGATACGTGGATTCATTATTACGAGTCGGAATAGAAAATACAGAACATGAAGTGGAACACCACATGTTCTGTATTTTTCAAGTGAAACCAAGTGAAGTATGTCTTGACAGGTGAAGTCGTGTGCCACTCCATGGATTGGAAGCACACTACTTTACCTGTAAAAAAAAAATTACGAAACCGACCTTCAACAGGAAAAATCATGATGAAAATCTTTTGGGATCAGAATGCCCGGTTTTTTCGAATTCCTAGAACGTCAACAAACAATAAACAGCGCCTACTATTGTAAGATGCTCATCAACAAAATGAAGCTAGTAATATTGAAAAAAAGTCCTTGATCTCAGCGCAAAGGGATCATTCTACTTAACCATAACGCCTGATAACACAGCTCAGATAACTCGATAAAAAACATCGAGGAATTTCAATGGAAAATACTACCTCACCTCCCATAAATCCTTGACTCGGCCTCACAGATTTCCACTTATTTGATCCACTTAATTAGGCGCCAGGTGGTCAGATTTTTAATGGCAATGACGACATCAAAGGAATATGATAAATTGGTTCTGATATCAAAACAAAGATTTTGCAGCTTGCATAAATAAATTGTTTGTTGCTGGAAACAATGTTGAAAAGTAAAACTAAATGTCGATTGATTAAAAAGATTGTTTAAACTGTAGAGTAATTTGTGTCATTAATTATTGAATGACTCAATGACAATGAATTATATAATGACATATATATATATATATATATATATATATATATATATATATATATATATATAAAGAGAGAGCTGTGCGCACGAGGACCGGTTATCTATATTGGCTAGATAACCGGTTATACCTTTGTTATTTGAAATGACAAAGGTATAAACATTATATTTGTTATCATGAATTATTTGTAGTTTTATCAAGTTTTAGTGTTATTAAAAATATTTTTTTCGAAAACTTGGGAAGACAATGGGGTAGTTTTAAGTATTATCAAAATAAGTCAATTTTATGAGTAATATTGTAAAGCTACTTGAAAGTATTACAACACTATTAGGGATATACTACGTACAATTTTTGTAATTGTAAAAAAAAATTAATCTATTTTCACAACAAAGAAACACAAAACACAAAAAAACAACTCATAAAATTAGGGAAAAGGTTGAGTTGAACCTCTTTAGAATCCATTTCTACTATTTTGACTCAGATGAAATTAATTGAATAGTTATCTGATATATGTCTAAGAGTTTCTGATTATTAGTAATCTGTTCAGTATCCTGCGACTCATTTGCACATGATCGGTAATCCAAAAACCTGTTGAAAAAAGTGTCCTTTTTACTTTCCCACGTCTTTTCAAATCTATAAAAATTTATGTAAATGTTTAGGTTTTTTTTTATTTAATGTAGAAATAAAGAGAAGTATACGTGCCGGAGGAGAATAACAAAGAAAGTCATTTTTATATTTTAGACTTAACAAATCAACGTCAAACATATTTTTTGTATTTAGTAAAGAAAACAAATATTTATTCATATATATGAAAATAAATAAGGTCTATAGGTTAATTATAAATTTTAACTTTATGCTAAGAGTGGGGTTAAATTTTGTGTACTATGCAAATTTTATAAACTTGCAAAACGTAAGTAAAACAAAAGTGAAATCTTTGCCAAATCTATTATTACAGTTACGTTTTTAGATTATTTTACAAATACAATAAATTTAATATAGTTCTTTTTCTATAGAATACTACGTACTTTCAGGTAAAATTAAATCCGAAGGATGATATTTTAGCTTCTGTATTTTCAGAGCAGAACAATAGATGAAGGAAGAATTTGAAAATAAAAATCAATTTTACATGAGATAGTAACTTTTATCATAATACATAACATATTATATAATATCATTGTTAATTATTAATAAGTAATACATTATACATTTTAATAACTAGATAAAAATTTAATTACCCCTAAATGCTTTATTAAATACTTTTTTTAAGTATATTCGTAATTTAAGTTCACTCCAAATAAAAATAAAAACAGATTTCAGCAGTCATTACTTCTTTAGATATTCTAACGATAGAATAATAAGCAATAAAAATAACCTTTTTAATGATTTGATAATAAACGAAACAAAATCATAACTTAAATAGTGTTGAAGAACAATAATATATAAAATATATTAAAACATTATATAATAAATGCTCTCGTAAACACAGCATTTACGAGTATACGAACAACATTTACAATTAAAATATCAGAATAGGAAAAATATCTAGTGTTTATTTAATTACGCAGATTTATTTATAACATGCAAAATAATTAGTTAGAAAAAAGAAAAATATGAATTCAAAAAGAATAAAAAAAGTATGAATGATATAAAATGTAATTAAACCTGAACCCCACATAGCGGTATAAATAATCAGTCGTAGTTGTGTAAATTTCATGTAATGTTCAGAATGTGAATTACTCTATGTAAGTCTAAGTGTATATTTGTTCTATAAATTAAATAAATCAACACAAAAATTTATTTTTATGACCCAGAAAATGCTGAGAAATATCAGTTAAAAAAAAACCATGATCTTCTGTAGAGAAAGATACAGAGATATTAAAAATAAATGATAAAAGGTCAAAAATAAATTTCCATGTAAATTTATTTATATTTCGATATTATTAAAAATATATACTATTTTTAGAATTCGTATTTAAAAATTCACTTTTATGATATACTGTGTGAGTGATGGTATTTAATAATTTCATTTTTCACATAATAATTCAGTCAAGAGTGAATAACAAAAGGATAAATAGATTTTTCTATTTTTAAAAGAAATATTAAATGTGACTGCTTTAAAAAAATAAAAACTTCAAAAAAAATACAATAAAATAAAATTTAACGTACTTTTTAATTAGCTCAAACTCTGATTGAAAAGATAAATCAATATTAATAATATTACAATACAACTTGATTAGAATAACGATAAAAAAAAAACAATAGTTTTATTTCGTATAACAGAAGTAATTTGTGTACTTGAATGTAATACATTCGTATCGTAAAAAAAAAGATATTGGGATATTCGATGTTAAGATAGATTGATTAAATTAAATACATAATAATACAAGTTCAATAAAGGAATTGTTTTACAAACCCTTCCTGAGAAAACACAATAAAGGTAATAAAAAGTGTAGAAGTATATATATGTAATATCTTTTTATCGAATGCTATAGAAACTGATGAAATAAACAGAATGTTTTTGTTTTGGTATATTTAGTTGTTAACTCACGTACAGTATTATTTTAAAGTAATAAGCTAACCTTTATTGCAATAAGATACATTTTAAACAGTACTTTTTAAAAGAATACTAAATAAAGAACTGTATATTTGGGATACAAAAATTTAAACCAAATCATACAATTTGGTTTAAAAATCATAAAGATATTTTTATTTGATTCTTATATGTAAACTATATATTATATTTCTTTTCTATAAGAAATCTATGGGTGTGTGTGTGCGCGCCCGCGTTTCCTTTATATTTCGGTTCAGACCGATTTGTAAGTTGGTTAAAGTGGATTAAGAAATTTATTTGTCTACTGTTATCATTAATTATTATGAAAGCCTAGCTTATATAAGAAATTCTTCTTTAACCATGATGAATTATGTTTTGGATAGAGATTTGCTACGATTATTCCTGTTACAGTCAAAAGAGGTAAAAATTTACTTTTAAAATTTGTAATGTAATATTGATGATATTTATCCGAGTAATATTTATTCCAAGTTTAGAAATAAAAAAAAACCCCAAATGGTAAATTTGTCCAATGGTAAATTTGTGGAAGTGGAGAGTTCTCAAGTTCAAATCCCAATAAAGGTAGTTGCTTAATTCGAATTTAAATACCAGATCATGGATACCGGTTTTCTTTGATAGTTGGGTTTCAATTAACCACACGTCTTAGGAATAGTCGACTTGAGTTTGTTTAAATAACCACATTTAAAGGTACAATTACATTATACTAATAACTGGCTAATGACATTAATTTTTGATACGAGTATAAAGAAAAAAAAAAGTAGAATAATATACAAATAACACTATGAAAACACACTTTGGATTTTTCTTTGCTAATAGCGGGTACCTGGATCTTGAATTTCATAATTTTCATATATTTATTGATTCAATTCTGATAGAGATAAATATCAGAAAAATATGGCTTTTCTTTTAACCATAAGGATAAGGTGAAACAGAAAAAAGCAGTGTTTTCATGATTTCTACGGATATTTCTTTATCTTGAGCAGAAACTCAAAATTCTGCACAGTAGTTAACTGCGAAATTGTAATTGGATTTTAATGAGGTTAGGAACATGTTTTTACCTAGTGCAGGTAATTCACAAAAATAATTAAAATTATTAATTAGACTAAATTAGCTTCAGTATACACACACATACATGCACACACACACACACACACACACACACACACACACACACACACACACACACTCACACACACACACACACACACACACACGCGCGCGCGCGCGCGCGCGCGCGAGTATATATATATATATATATATATAAATTTTAATTTTTAATTCTTAATTGATGTCATATTTAAACATATGTAATTATTTTATTTAATTGACTTCATGTTTTCTGTATATGATAGTAATATTTTTTTTTTTCTAAAAAAAAAAAATGTTATGTTCGATATGTAATTTTATATAATTTATATACAATTGATGATGCGGGATCCCGTGAAAGTGCTATTGGAACAAATAAAAAATAAAAGACAAAGTAAATGAAATTTACTTTGTAATTCTGTACTAGGATTGTTCAAGTTGGTTTTTGATTATAAAATAAATACTATATATATATATATATATATATATATATTTATGTATATGTATTAGGGTAGTTCAATTATTAATAACATAAATAGCTGTGAAGGCAAAACAGTTGCTAAGAAGGTTATGATTCTTTCAGAACAGTAATTAAGTAACCCTGCAATGACTTTTAATCAGCGTTGTATGTAAAACCGTTTTGTTTATAACCTCAAAATCTCATCTGACAATGACAAGTCTTCTTGAAGTCTACTAATTATTTGAATAATGTACAGTGATCCGTTCTTTTGTCTTCCGATAATGAAAAACCGGTTAACATTAAATCTCATATGCCCAACATTACGGACAAATTTGTATCAACGACAGAAATTTTTATAAGCGGGTAGAAAAATTAAAATACGGTCGAACTTCATTGAATGACAACAATCTTTCTTAACGCCAATTAAAGTTTCGACTCCAGCGCTTGAACTGACACAGACTACTATCTCATCCAAGAAGACGATTAACTACTGTTGAAATTATAGCTGTAAAATTAAAGTAAGTATCGGTGAAGTTCATAACATTATCACTGAAAGCTCAAGTACCATAAAATAATCGCAAGATCGGTTTCAAGAGAATAGGCAAATCACGATAAGGAGACAGGAGTTCGTATGCGCACAGAGCAAAAGCAACGGTTCCAGCAGCAAGGTTATATTTTTATGTATAGTATTCTAACCTGTGGTGAGATATACGTTTACTATAATGAACCGAAATAAAAAATGCACAGCATAGAATGGAAGCACACGACTTCTCCTGTCAAGATAAAATTCCGAAACGACCATCAGCAGAAAAAATCATGATGACAATGTTTTGGTATGCAAATGCCCTGTTTTTCTCTAGTTTCTAGAACATAACAAACAATAAACAACGCATATTACTATGACATGCTTTATCAACAAACTGAAGATAAGAATGTTAAGAATAAAATCTCTAGGCCTCAGCGCAAAGGCCATCATTCTACTTAACGATAACTCCCGGCATTACGTAGCTCAGGTAACTTGAGAAACCACAGATAAATTGAAATAGAAAGTACTAACTCATTCCTGAAAAAGTCCTTACTCGAACCCAACGGATTTCCGCTTGCTTGATCCACTCAAGAGGTGCTACGTGGTAAGAAGTGAAAAACCGGTTAACATTAAATATATATATATATATATATATATATATATGTGTGTGTGTGTGTGTGTGTGTATAATAATAATCTATAATAATTACATTTCATTAGCTTGGATATATTCATACGAGTATGTACATTATTCAAAAATGTAAAAACACTAAATTTAGTAAAATCTTTATTAAATTTCCCACTGACAAAAAAAAGTAATAAAATGCCTCAGTAGTAAAAGGTAAAAAAGAATTTAATGAATGTAAGGGAAAGTAAAAAATTAAAATAGAGAATCAATTTGAATGAAATACGTTATGGAAAGGGTAAAGGAAAAAATGAACCGTTTTATTAAAGGCTTTTAGTCGTGTTCAACTTTACTGGGTCACATCACCGGTAAAATCCTCTACTATTAGTTTTCCTCTTACCCCTTACCATTCATTTAAGATTGGAATTCAGAATTTATAATAATTATTTTCAAATCTATTCCACATTTTTTTATTCTAATTTTTATTATCTTTTTTTTTCGTTTTCTAAAATTTACGTTAATTTTATCGTAACATTAATAGCTTGATAATACATTTTAAGTATTAAATTATTAAAAAATAATCTGTAATACTGCCTTATTATTGTTTGTTTATTCTTAGAGTGAAATAAGTATAAATGAAAATAAATAACCTAAGATTTTTTTTTTCGGTTGGGGTAACTTATGATGAGTTTTTTGTAAAATTATCATTATATGATTAAAATGCAAAAAGGTTTTAAAATTTCCAAATATAAGGTATTATTTTTTTCTCCGGCACTTCCAAAATCACCTTCCAAGAAATTTTTTTCTATGTTTACTATGTTAAGTGGAAGAAACTAAAAAGTGTACAATCAGTAAAATGTAATCTAAGATTTCATTTTTGGGGGTGGGTGAATTAGAATGAAATTTTATTTTAATATTATTTCTACAAAGTTCATTATTTAAACTTTTAGTAGTATTAAACATTTAAATAAGCCCAAACAATTTCGAAAAAATCAAAAATTGATATTTATAAATTTTTGTTACCTCCCCCATTCACAATATTACCCTCTCAAATAAATAAAAAAAATTTTTTTTTCAATTTTTAGGGAAGGGAGAATTTTGTGGAAATATTTATTTGAAAAAGGGGTAAGATAAGCATGTGTACGCATGTAGCTTAATATGTAAGGTTTTTTAAATTTTGAGAAAATTGATTCTGAACGCACCTATTAATGACGCACTATACCAACTTTTTCGCCAGTTTATTTAAAGCATTTTTTTTTGGTAGGGGTGCGATTTTGCTATCATTTTTATTTTAGAACTATTATTATTTTTTAATTTTTAACAAATGTGCCTAAGAATAATAAAACCTTAATTAGGCGAAATCTCGAGAGTTACAGCGTTCAAGTCCTAGTAAAGCCAGTTATTTTTACATGGATTTGAATACTAGATCGTAGATACCGGTTTTCTTTCGTGGTTGGGTTTCAATTAACCACACATCTCAGGAATGGTCGAACTGAGAATGTACAAGACTACACTTCATTTACACCATACATATCATCCTCATTCATCCTCTGAAGAATTATCTAAACGGTAGTTACCGGAGGCTAAACAGGAAAAAGAAAAGAAAAGAAAGAAAAAGGTGAAATCTTGCTCAACAGCCTCACCCCGTTGACCTTTTAAGTTGAAAATTTAATGGCATCAATGCCTAATGTATATAAGTAATCTGACCACGTTTAGTCAATCGGTCGAGTAGTTCTGAAGAAATAAGGTGATTTAGAGGGCGACACCGAATATCCGGAAAATTTCTATCCGGTTTTTGGATTCTTTAGGTGTCAAAACATAAAAATCAGGAGAAAATAGCATATGCCCAAATTTTTACTGATTACAATACTTTCCCTTGAAAAAAGTGACCATTCTTTTTGTTAAATAATTATCATTATTAGGTACTGAGAGAAAAAAATTAGTAAATGGATTAAATAAATAATAAACAGAAGTAAGAAAAAAGTAAAGTCAGTTAGAAAAGTCAGAAAAATATTAATGAACAGAAAAGAGGTGCTTACTAAACAATATTAAAAAAAATATTTTTTAGTCATTATTTACTTAATTCTATTTATTCCTAAGATAATGATTGTTTAACAATCCTAATGGCCATATCTAGTTTTTAATATTACGCAAAATCTTTGTAAACGTGTTTTAAGCGTAATGTTATTTGATTAATATCAATATTTTGTTGATATAATATATGCATTACTCTTAACAAAGCCAATCGGGCCACTTTCCAGTCATCAATTAAGAAAAAAGAATTCTACTTTTATAACGTTTTCTTCTAAGACAATCGCGTAGCTCATGAAATATACATTAAAAAATTATACTTTTAAACAGTTATTCTTACATATATCTTTAGAATACCTTATTGTGAATTAAAGATGTTATTAAGAATTTTGTTTTTCCATTCCCAAGGAACATAGCAAAATGATTTATTGAAATGAAAACACTCTTATTATTGTACTAATAACTAATGAAATAAATTAATAAACTGGATTAAATTTTAGAGCATTAGAATTTGTCCGAAAATTACAGAAAAAAAAAAGTAAAAGGTGAAAAATAATTATTCTACAACAGCGGTGACTGCAGAGAGTCGTTAAGATTGGAAGGGCTGTGTGCAATTTGTATGAAGCGTTGTTCATTGCCATATGCTGCTGAATGCTAAAGCAGCTTTTTTTTTACTTGAATACTTCTTTTTTTACTTTTTTGAACTTTAATAGTCGCTAGTAAATCGGTTGATTTTTTTAAATTTAAATAATATAACAACGTTAGCTTAAATAATTAACAATGATATTTAAGTATTTTGAAAATATATAGTGCGTATAATTTAAATTTACTTAAATGTGTGACGTGGACAGAAAGCCTGTTTTAATAGTATGAATGCATATTATATATTAAATTAATATTTAATAATATAGCCCGTGTCAAACTACGTACTCAGAGGAATAAGTTCTGGCTGCTGAGTCCTCCCACAGCCTTGCATTGCACAGGGAAGAACGTCTTCGAGAAACAATTTATCCCAAACAGCAGAAGAGACCGAATGATCCTAACTCAGTTAAGGATCGGACACACAAAGCTAGCCCACACCCATCTATTTCGCTTTCCTCAGCAGAACTGGGCGTGCAATGTAAAATGGTCCGTAAACCATTTACTCATAGATTTTCCAATGTTCGGGTTTATTCGTCGACAATTAAACTGGGTTCAGATGTGAAGGCTTTACTTAACCGTAAGAAATATCTCAAAAGACTGTTACGGTTTCTCTGTGATAATGAGATGAAAAACTTAATTTAGCAACTTTTCTTACGTGAGATCCCTTACGGAATACTGTGTGCGAAGTGAAAATAGTCTACTGGATTATTAAATAAAAAGATGAAGTTGTATATAACCTATCATATCATCACGAAAGGCTATGTAGAATAAGACTATGTATATTGATTAAACAGTTATTTTCATAATTCATACTGAATCAGAGGAGTGTGCATTCATATGACTGCCCATTTCCTTAGCGAAGAGAAGCTCTCAGCTAATTATCCAATAGGTTCTAGATTTGGATTCCGATCAAGCGTGGCACTTTTCATACGCTAAGAACTAATTTGGCTCATGAGGAAGGGTGTTGTAATTTGATAGGTTCTTTTTGTTTTCGTAGTGAATAAATTAAAAAATTGCTAGTGATTCGTAAATTATTACATTATTCGTATTTTCAAAATTTACAATTATAAAATTCCTATTCTTTCAAGTATATCCTCAGTTACACCTTCCATAATCTGTTACGGTTACAAAAAAAAAAAAACTAAGAAAGGTAACTTTAATATTATCCCGCATACTTTTTTCAAATAAGTTGTCGGTGACGAGTCAGAGATATTAAATCTACACTTGCAATTATGCCGTTGAAGATTTTCAATTCCCATGGTGTTTAACAGTAATTTAAAAGTTGAAACGTACAAGAACTTACATCAGTTTTACTTTATACTATTTCATTTTATTGTATTTTCTACATGTCAAATGTTTTGTATTAATAGTGAGTTATAGTGTAGCATTTATATCGTACTTAGTCCAGAGATCTAATTCTTGATTAATACTCGTAGTTTGTTTTACCCACCATAACTTTTTCAGCAATAAAATAGTTAATAACTTTTTTCTTGTTGAATAAAAGTTAAGTAACTTCATGTTATCAAATTATTAAAATTCAAGTAAGGAAAGATACATGCTTTTTGCTAGTATCTCGTGAAAAGTAAGAAAATTTTGTTTTAGCTTGAAGTGTAATTTTGATTAACTGTGTACGTGAGTTGGATATTAGAGTATAGTAATACCTTTAGAACTGAGCAACATGTTTTGCAGGTGGCATTTGACATTTTCATGAAGCAATTTAGAATAATAATACAATTTAAAGAGTAGATATTTTCAATTCTATTTTATTAACTTTATTAATTCAATAAATGAATTTCTGAATACAATAACATACTGTTTTAATAATAGAAATTTGATGAGTATTTTTATGCCAGACTTATATTGGTGGCATAAAGTTTTATATAAAATTAAACGAATCATGTAAAACATGAGAATACTGATTATATTGGCTTTCATAACATCTAATTTGTTTATAAAATTTGGTTTATCTATACTCAAACCTAAATATCGGTCTTATTCGTGTAGAATCGCTTGGTTTTGTAATTTTACATATTCCATAATTCTGGAAATTCTTGGAAAATTATTACCCCGATGAACTTTGAGCCTGTTCCCCGATGGCTTGAACGAAAAAACACTTTATCACAGCATAAATTTGAGCTTTTTGTCCTGTGTATTCATTGTATCAATAGTAAATAATTAAATTAGAATACAAATAAAACTGTAGAAGCGTAAATAACCTAATTTCCGGCTAGAGAATTTCTTAATTATAAATAACATGGTTTTCCTTCTTTGTTTTAAAATAAATAAGTTATTGTTACAGTACAAATATTCTACACTAAAATTAATTGAATAAATTATTTTTTTTTTAGTTTTATTTCTATCAAGAGATCATGAAAGGTAATATAGTTTAAAGTAAAAGCAAACCTTTATTAGAGATTCAAATTTTGTTATAAAAGCAAGGAAACAATGAGAAAATCAAACGCACTAAAACAGACACTGATTACTATAGAATAACTTAATATTAAAATACAACTTGCCTCTGCTAAACAAAGGAATTGTTCACTCTTGCTAATAACAAATATATGAGTATATCCTCTTTCTAAAAGTCATTTCATAACAAAGTGGCTAACTTATAGTAGCTATGTTCGTTAGTCATAGTATGATAATTATATTTCTCTGTAATTACATTATTATCTTTGGATTCAACCGAATAATACCCGTAAGGTAGTAATAGACAAACAGGGAAATGTTAATTACAGATGCATGAAAATTTTGTTACAGATAGCAACGATATAAATTTCAGTTTTGAAGAAAGTATTCTTTGATGAAAATCTTTTTTATTCCAATTCTCATTAAAAAAAAATTTCTTGGAATATCAAGCAATAATAACATCCCAAGATTGATTATTAATGTAACTAACAACTAAATTAGTCTATTTAGTTCATTTAATGTTTCGAAAAAAAACTTTTTTAAATTAAAGTTGTGTAATTTATAAAGTTACGTTACGTTAGAAGTTAAGTTTGTAAGTTACACAACTTCCAAACTTAACAGAAAGAAGTATTTCCTCAAATTACAAGTATTTTACAACCCCACACTATGTATTGTCTCTTTATCACAAGGTATATATAGTATGACAATCGAACGAAAAAAGTACATTTTAAAATTATCTCATGATTTAAAGAGAAGAAAACAAGAATTACTGTATGATTATTTTTTATATTTTCTTTTCATTTTTTTACTGAATTTAAAATTTTCTGAGAATAAAAAAAAATAGTCTTTATATTATTACACGATAAGTTTAAACATGATATAAATTTATTAAGATATATTTAGTTTGTGTATGATAAAAATGATTGTTGACACTGTTTTTTGAAGTTAAAAGGCTAAAGATAGAGAAGGGATTATGGAATCGCGTTAAACAGTAATTAGAGAACTATTCGTGTAACTACTAAAAAGTTATATCTAAATATGTATAATAATAAAATTCATCTGACAAAGTGTATTTTAAGTTATGTTGCTAAAAGATTCTATTTAAATTAATTTCTAAAATAACTTCTAAACTTATTATAACTTTTAAACTTCCCATTACTCAGCAATAACGCTTTTGTTTTTATTATTCCCTGTTTAACTTATTGTTATTGTAGCTCCAATACTTAAAACTAATTTAATTTATTATTTTTTTTTTGTACTTAGAATAAAAACTTTTTTTATGATAGGAAAAATATTTTAAATATAAAACGATAAAGAAGAAAATATCGTAGTTGTAATTAAGGAAAATTATGGCACCCTAACTCCCTCATCAACGTTTTCCTCCTAAATATACACTTGCTTCTTATCATTCCTCACGTATTCTCAGAATAATCCTGTAAAATTTTATTAAAAGTTAATAATTGATTTAATTATTACCGTCACACTGAGAAGTTTTATACCTATACAATTGAATTACTCAAACAATAGAAAAAGATCGTATTGTGAAGTTTGTGTTAATAATTTGAATTATCTTAGCTTTTTATAACAATTCACTTGTTTTTATCATTAATATAATAAAAAATAAATACAAATTTCCTCCCTGCAGGGTTCATAACCCTACAATAAAACATTTCCTCGATATTTTGTTTCCATCTGAAAATTAATTTTCAGAAATTAATTACGTATCTTTAGTACATATCAAAATGCGTAACTATAAAATCATTGTAATAAGGATAAAATCGAAACCTAAACAGACAACGATTGTTAACGTCTATATGCCTACAAGCGTCCATGATGATGATGAGATAGAGTGTGTATACGAAGAAATTGACGAACCAATTAAACACGTAAAGAAAAAAAATTTAATAATAGTTGGAGAAAAGGAATAAAAGAGTGGACCGACTTATAGTTTTCAACGACGTATAATTTAGTAATTGCCAACACCCAGTTTAAAAAACATAATAGAAGAATATAGACATAGAAAAGGCCAGGTGATACTGCAAGGTATCAGACAGATTAATGGTTAAGCAAAGATTTAGAAATCAACTCGTCGACTGCAAAACTTACCCTGGAGCAGGGATTGATAAGGACCATAATTTAGCGTTAATAGAATTTAGAGAACCTTTGGAAGAGGAGGTAAAGAAAATTTTTGAGGAGGACATCGCAAGAGGTCTGAGTAAAAAGGATAATGAAGAAAATGTAGAAGAAGAATGATAGAATGTTAAAAAGGAAATTCTTAAATCAAACTTAGGCGGAACAAAGATAATTGGTAGAAACCTCGGATTTCAGATACATTGCAGCTGATGGATGAACGTAGAAAATATAAAAAAAATTAAGTAAAATTAATTATTAAATTTAAATTATTATATTAATTAAATTAATTAATATTAGAGAAAATTAACGAAAATTTTGGGGCACATAAATTAAAATCTAATAACGTGTAAAACAAAGATGGTACACCGATATATAGTACGAAAGGCAAAGTCAACAGGTGGGTGGAATATATTGAAGAGTTATACGGAGGAAATGAATTGGAAAATGGTGTATAGAGGAAGAAGAGGAAGTTGTAAAGGATAAAAGGGGAGAAACAATACTGAGATCTGAATTTAAGAGAGCATTAAGTGACTTGAATGGTAGAAAGGCTCCTGGAATAGACGAAATACCTGTAGAATTACTGCGCATTGCAGGTGAGGAAGCGATTGATAGATTATACAAACTGGTGGTGTGTAATATTTATGAAAAAGGGGAAGTTCCGTCAGAATTCAAAAAGAAGATTGTTATAGTCATGATACCAAAGAAAGCAGGAGCAGATAAATGTGAAGAATACAGAACAATTAGCTTAACTAGCCATGCATCAAAAGTTTTAACTAGAATTCTGTACAGAAGAATTGAGAGGAGAGTGGAAGAAGAGTTAAGAGAAGACCAATTTGGTTTCAGGGAACGTATAGGGACAAAGGAAGCAATTTTACCGCTCAGATTAATATTAGAATTAAAGAAAAACAAACCAACACTTGGCATTTATAGACCTAGTAAAGGCATTCGATAACATAGACTGAAATAAAATGTACAGCATTTAAAAAAAATTAGGGTTCAAATACAGAGATAGAAGAACAATTGCTAACATTTACAGCAACCAAACAGCAACAGTAATGATTGAAGAACATAAGAAAGAAGCCGTAATAAGAAAGGGAGTCCGACTACGATGTTCCCTAACCCCATCACTTTTTAATCTTTACATAGAACTAGCAGTTAATGATGTTAAAGAACAATTTAGATCCGGAGTAACAGTACAAGGTGAAAAGATAAAGTTGCTACGATTTGGTGATGATATAGTAACTGTAGCTGAGAATAAAAAGGATTTAGAAGGAAGAACGAACGGGATGGATGAAGTCCTACGCAAGAACTACCGCAGGAAAATAAACAGGAACAAAACAAAAGTAATGAAATGTAGTAGAAATAACGAAGATAACCACTGATTGTAAAAATAGGAAGAGAAAACATTATGGAGGTAGAAGATTTTTGTTATTTGGGAAGTAGAATTACTAAAGATGGACGAAGCAGGAGCAATATAAAATAGCACAGGCGAAACGAACCTTCAGTCAGAAATATAATTTGTTTACACCTTTTTTTTTTTTTGCTCAATCACAATAATAATTACAATCGGTTCTCCTGCGGAGCCATAAGTAAGTTTGCTGACTAAATCACGTGATAAGAAGGTCCTTAAGGAACTCCAAAAATAAATAATACGCAATAAACAGTTGCAAGCAAACTTAAAGTGAAATAGGAAATTTCAAGCTCAGTCATACATCACAAACCATTAATTTCAGCACCATATAGTCCACAAAACAAACATTAATAACAAATAAAAAAGAAAAAGAAAGAGAAATAACAAGAAATTAGATACGACACTACTAAACTTGACAGTGTTAGATTCTAAACTGTTACGCAGACCCTAAGTCGAGTACATGGGCTCGTTTCAACCGTCGGATATCTCTGCTGTTATCGAGTAGCTTAATTCCAAAGTGGTTTACATGATTCTCAAGCCTCTGCAGGTATTTGACATTGCGCTGTTGTGCAATTTCACAAACCGATGGGAGCTCCAGATTTAATCGTGAATCTCATCATTCCGCGTGAACCACGGAACTTCGGCAATTACCCTCGCTACTTTGTTCTGAAATCGTTGTATAATCTCCACATTACTAGTACTAGTCGTTCCCCACAATTCTACACCGTATGTCCAGATTGGGGGCAGGATAGCCTTGTAAATTAAGATCTTGTTGGATAACGTGAGGCCTGAGTTCCTCCGTAGCAGCCAATGAAGTTCTCTGTACCTTGTGTTTAGCTGTTTCTTCTTCATCCTCACGTAACACTTCCAGGTCAAACGCCGATCCAGGTGAAGTCCCAGATTCCGCACAGTCTCCGCTTGCGGGATCAAAACACCATCGAGGTACACACCGGGACAGTCACCTCTCCTCATGGCAAATATTTATTTACATCAAAAATTAATTAAATGTCAGGAAAAGATTTTTGAAAGTATATGTTTGGAGCGTAGCTTTATATGGACGTGAAACTTGGACGATCGGAGTACCTGAAAAGAAAAGGTTAGAAGTTTTTGAAATGCGGTGCAATAGGAGAATGTTAAAAATCAGACGAGTGGATAAAGTGACAAATGAAGAGGTGTTGCGGCAAAAAGTTGAAGATAGAAGCATTTGCAAAAATATAGTTAAAAGAAGAGACAGACTTATAGGCCACATATTAAGGCATCCTGGAATAGTTGCTGTAATATTGGAAGGACAGGTAGAAGGAAAAACTTGTGCAGGCAGGCAACGTTTGGAGTATGTAAAACAAATTGTTAGGGATGTAGGATGTAATGGGTATACCGATATGAAATGACTACCACTAGATAGGGAATCTCGGAGAGCTGCATCAAACCAGCTAAATGACTGAAGCCAAAAAAAAAAAGTATCAGTACACTGAATTGTAGATTGGCTAATTGATTATCAGTTCTTTAATCTTGCAAGTTTTTTGATGTAGACTACTTAACTGGACGGGTTTAGATCTAACATCTACCGATCCGTCATATTAAATGACGAATACAATAGCAACTATATTATAGATTTTCGAAATTGTTTAAGTGCTTTATAGTCTTTAAAACTCTCTAGTATTTAAATTTACTTGGCTTTGATTTTTACTGTTTTGTCTTTCAATTTTTTGTGTGAATTAAATCAAAAAGTATTAACTTTTCAAAGGACTGAAAGTAAATTCCTTAAAATTTTATGGTATTTAACTTGTTCTTTTTTAATTATTGTTATTATTATTATTCTATAATTATTATTAATTTTAGTTATATTCACCTGATTTCAGTATAAAAAGCAGTTCTTAGAACTGTGTACTTGTTTTAGGTATGTTTTACATTGCGCTTCATTAGATTCGTCAATTTCGATAACTATTTTTGTTTTTTGCCTTGTTACTTCCTCTGGTACCCATTGTATTTATTTTTCCAGTTAACATAAATGGACAATTCTTTACCTGAAAAATTAAATTATCTAGACAGACAATTGGAAGATATTTTTCAATTTTTTCGTCGTCTACAAAATAAGTATTGTTGAACCATGATACACAGCCTGCTGTGATATTCAAATTACAATCATGCAAAAATTCAAGAAAATTTATATAAATTTACGTTAAGTACAAAGTAAAAAAAAATTGATTGTAATATTATTAATATAAATTCTTGTATTCCACTAAGCATTACTTCGTGCTTGGTAGCTAAGCAATCTGTTTATGTAAATTTTTCTAAATTCTTTTACGTAATTTTATCAAGACGCAGGTGTTTCGCGTTTTGAAAACGATCTTTTCATGAGGACAAAATTATTCTACCTCTATCTTTATTTTAAGTTAAATAAGAAACTAGGAAAAATGGAAAATTGCTTTAAAAAACAATAACTTTTTCTATTCTTTTGAAATAATTTTTTTTTTTTAAATTCGGTCAAATAGAAAACCCTTTAAAAAATAATAAAAATAGGCCAACCAACTTATTTTATTACGGATTTTGTTTTTAATTCATATATTTTTATAAATTTATTTAAATATAATTAGCTTGAAATTGTTTATATTCAATTTAATTATGTTTTTCCATTTATCTTTTCTTCAGCAAGTAAGCGATAAATAGGATTAGATGAATTCTAATTAAACCTTCTTAAATAAAAAAATTAATGAAATATTTCTTTGTTCATTATTTTTTAATTTATTTTTCATTATCATCAATAAACGAAACAAAATCGAAGCACGTCACGTTCATCCTTCGTAAGGAACATTGCCCTCTTGTTTCTATCTTCAATGCTCCAATTCCGAGATCTTGAGACTGCAAATATTTGGGTTTTCATCTTGATCGACGACTTACTTGGGCGAAACATGTCACTTCTAAGCGGAAACAGTTGGATCTCAAGCTTAAACACATGAACCAACTGACAGGACGTAGATCTCGGCTTTCAGCAGAAAATAAATTATCGATTTTTAAATCCGTTTTGAAGCCTGTTTGGACTTACGGGCTTGATTTGTGGGGTACATCGTGCAATTCGAGTACTGACATAATTGAACGCTACCAAACAAAAACAGTATGGAAAATGCTCAACGTACCCTGGTACATAAGTAATAGCCTTATATATAATGATCTTAAGTTGCAAACCGTTTGGCAGGAAATCTCTCTGGTCAGCCTACGTTTTCGAAATTGTTTGGACCGAATTATTTGGCGGTCAATTTATAAGAAAACATGATCAGTGATTTTTCAAGATTGCTGAGGAAAAATATTCTTGGTTTGCCTTATCGTTTCAGTTAGGTGATTTTATGGTCTGGCCGTACGGAGTGCTCTTCTATTTCATTATTAAATCATAAGCCGCTGGGTCTGTGGCAACTTAATGTTCAAATACATCTCATGTACTTCATTTACTTATTGTTCAGTTATCTTGTTGAACAGATTGTAATATTGCTGAGTCGTTATAATAAAAAAAAAAGTTTTATCGACCTGATTGTTTGCTTAATTAAAATTCCTTTCTACAAACAAAACATGCCCTAAAAGCATTTTTTTTCAAATTTCAAACAGAAAAATATACAACTTATTTTAAAGGTTCCTGTCAAACATTCATAATTTCATTTCCATTACCCAAACTGTATAATATTATTTTTCTATTTTTCACTGAGTGAGCTGCAATCTGATTTTAGTGATAATCAATGTAATAAAACATTACCATGCAATTTTTACTTTTGATAAATATGTGTTATCTTACACAAACAATTAAAACGTACTTCACTACGTATACAATAAAATGGGGAGCGTTTGATTTCATATTATTTGGGTAAACAGTTAAATTAATTGTTCCAAATAGCATAAAAGTGAACAATTAAACCAATTGATTTTGTTATACAAACAATGGTATTGTTTAATGTTACGTAATAATAAATTTACCATTGTTAATTTTAAACAAGTAATTTTAGTGTATTAATTACTGATTGAAGCTAGCTGAATTTAAAAAGAAATAATTTCTATAGAATTATTATGAGGAATAGCATTGTTTAAGTTTTTCTATCGTATCTGAAACGAATAAATTAATTCCCCACCATTAAATTTCTTGGAAAAATATTCTTTGACAATAAATTAAAATATGTTCCAATATTTAGGTTATATCAATACATGTAAGCCTACGCTTTACATTTCTCATTAGTTTATGTACTATGACTAAAAAAAAAATAATTAAAATACAAATTAAATATTATACTAATCCTTCATTAATTCCATCTAAACAGAATATTCAATGACAATTAGTTTCTCCTATTTACGAAATCAGTGTGGTTTATTTAAAATTAAAAGTAAACACAATAATTAATTAGTAATAAAAAGTAATAAGTAAAGACAATAAATAATAAATAGTAAGTCACATGGTCCTTGAACACAAACTCATTGAGCAAACTTTCACGAGGAAGGACGAGAGTCGGTTAGTCCTGTAGTCCTGAAGAACCTATATTATTCATCCCCGATCTTCTTCATCAAGAGTGAGGACAAATTATTCGTGACAGCCAATTCGGGTTTCGGGTGGTCACTCCACGACTGAACATACTCCTGCCTTTCTAGATATACAGCAAGCATTCGATAAGGTATATATTCCTGGCCTGCTATGCAAACTAAAAAGAAATCTACCTCAACCTTTATATTTAATACTGCGTAGTTATTTGGTCGAACGCTTCTCTCACACTAAATACAAAGAAGTAAGGAAATACAAGGAATTGTATCTGTATTCTTTGATACTTCCTCGGGAGTTCCTCAAAGCTCAGTGCTGGGGCCTACTTTATTATCACTGCGGATCTACCAGTTATAGACATTATTACTACTGCATCGTTTGCTGACGACATGGCAATCATGGCTGTGGATGATGATCCAACTTAATTATCGAATACATTGCAATCTAAGTTAGACCTCGAGTAATTGAAGAAATGGAAAATAAAGGTCAATCAGGCAAAATCGACTCGCATAACATTCGCGATGAGAAGAGGTGACTGCCTAGGAGTCCATTTTGATGGTAATTACATCGCGCTAGCTAAACGTGTACGTTGTTTAGTATTCATCAAGATATTATCTAACATGGAAGGTTCACATTAAGGAAAAAATTAAATAACTAGATATCAAATTTAAGGAGCCTCTCTGATTATTAGACAGGTAATCGCAATTATCCCTATCTAACGAATTACTTCTGTACAAAACAATTTTAAAACCGGTTTGGATATATCGAATCTAATTCTGGGGTACGGCTAGTACCAGCAAGATAGATATTATTCACGATTCCAGAATAAATTTGTGAAATACATTACACAGACGCAATGGTTTGTACGGAATAACGAAATACATGAGTACCTAGGATTATCGTATGTTCGAGAGGAAATCGATCGATTTGCAATAAATACAAAAAAATATTTAACAACCTATCTAACTGTAATCTCTCAGACAATGGAGAAGATTTAAGACGATTAAAGCGGGTTCATATTTTGGATCTTGGAACCTAATAGTGATACTCAGGACGGGGCCTCTCTTCTTAATTTGTGTGTCATCGAAGTATTTATGTTTATAATCATTTATGTTTTTATAATGTTGTTTGTTTCTATTTTCTATTGTTCTTTCTTTGGTGTAGTTTTATTCATAGTACTGGACATTATTATTCCTAGTTCATTACTTGCTGAACTTTATCAATCTTTTGCTTTCTTTCATTTACTGTTGATGTTTACAAAATTTACATATGGTCTCCAATCTTCGAAATAGGTGGTAAATATAATTTGAGATAAAAAAAAAATATAGATGAATCACATTTAGAATGTGATCGAAAAATGTATGAAATTTTAAATTATCTTTATTTATTTCATAATGTTTGAGAATGGTTTTTTTTATTTTACTTGATATCATAAGTTGTTTTATGTAAATATATTTCGTGTAGAATAATCATCTTATCCACAAGGTTGTCAAAAAACATAAATGTAATGTTCGTTACTGACGTAAAGCTAAGTAAGTAGCTGAGAAGAATCTGGAATAATTTTGCAGGAAGGGAAGGACTACTCACTCCTTCATATTTACAAATTACCTTTTTAAGCATTAGTTAATGAATGAATCATCACCATAAAGTTAAAGCTTAATTTTTATAGGATTTTGAATACTAAGCATATAAACAGAGAAAAAATTCAGCCATATATTTCAAGAAAATATATATAAGAAAATATATTTCTTCCTCTAAAGTAATATACAAAAATGTCTTTAATAAATATTAAAAGGATAAAATAATACTTCAATTAGATCTCCGAGTTGTGCCTATTGAAGAAAAATTATTAAAAATAAATTAACAGTAATATGGAAAATCTAGATAATGGGAAATAAGAAACGGATGAATTAAATTTTGATGCTATAGTAATTAGTGACGTAAGATGGGGAAAAAAATATATAACATATTTTGATGGAATAATCAGCGGTGGTTGCAGAATACAATAGGACCGTACTCTTTTAATCCATCAAAGTTTGTCCACCGTATAATTCACTGTAGACTGACATATTTGTAACAAAATTTCATACGTATGTTTGAATGGTTTTAAGATAAAAGCATTAGACTTTACACTAAATCAAACACTAAAAATTCAATAAAAGGAATAATTATTTTTATTCATAAGGCAAAAAAGGGAATATGATATAATTATGAGTAAAAAAAAAATTAAAAACCGGTGGATTTCAGTAGAGGAATCATATTAACAGAATTATTTGTCAATGGAGTACTGTCGTGGGCCTCCGGCCAACGAGAATACTGCAAAATATTTGATAATTTAAAAAAAATCGAACAAGTTTAGCTCAATTTGGTGGCAAACTCAGGCAAAGCTCACGGTGGAAAAATAACATCAACAATATCATTAAATGTGACAAGAAAAAAAGGATTATGAATAAATAGAAAAAAACACTGTTAAAGTAAATTAATTTCAGTTTAACGTAAACAATTAATAGTTTTTTGTATTAATATTACGATGAAAAATTAATGTGGATTTTATTACTTAAAGAAAGTAACATATGATTCAACATATAAATTAATATTTGACTTAAAGAGTCACAAAGTATTAAAACAATGAATGTGGTTTTCATTAAGGTCAGAAAAGTATAGATAGAAATTTTAAATGGTTTTAAAGAGAACATTTTTTCTAAAGTAAAGTTTCCTTTTAAAAATTATAAAAACTAATCATACAAACATAATTTCGTGATATTGTACACTTATTGTTAACTTATTCTAACAAAACATAAAACTGCTTTATAAAAAAACCGTATGAAGGAATATTTTTAACCATTGACGCTCATTTTTAATGAAAACGCTGAACATTTAATCGTATTATAGTTTTCTCGAAGTCAAGATCAGATTAACTGTCATAATATGACCTCCTCATCAGGTTCGTTAGTAGACTGGAAAGGATTGATAGGGTGGAGTCTAGTAAAATAAAACCCAATGAAAACGTTAAACACAATCCAAATAAGAGTAAAAATAAATTTCACGCGCTGTAAATAGTTTTATTATTACGGCACAGAAATGAATAATGTCTTCATTTTAGGAATAATCAGCGGTGATTGCAAAATGCAATAGGCCTGTACTCTCTAAATCCATCAAAGATTGTCCACTGGATAGTAACTCACGGTAGGCTGACATATTTGTAACAGAATTTCTTACGTATATTTGAATGGTTAATGTATTCGCATTAAAATATAAATGTTCCTATAAATATTTATTTATTGAAACGTGTTCTTACGCTGAGTGTTTATCACTAAGAGAGAAATACAGTTTTATGACTTTGTAAAACAGTTTAATACACAAATTATAGGATAAACATTGTGTGTTATGAAAATAAATATATTCATTAAAGTTAATGCGTTCTATGTTTATATACTAATATAAATTCTCCTCTTCATGTAAATGAAGAATAAAAATCCATTGAAAGGTACAGAAATATATAAAAATTCAGTCACTGTGAAAATATACAAATAAATGTTTCTTTCATTTTAATATTTATTAAAACAATAAAATAAATGAAAATTACTTTGCTAAAATTATTTCGCATAAAGATTAAATAAAATTCTCTCATAAAATTGTTAGATTTTATAATTCAAAAGAACCCATTTATTAAAAAAAGAGTATTAGGATATACTAAGCCTATTTATGAAAATATTAAAAAAAAAAAAAGTTTAAACTCTCTTTTCCGAAGAGAATATTGCGTTGTAATATGGTAGAAAATATAATGCTTAATTAATAGTAAATTCGCTTATTATTGTACAGTCCATAAAAACTTCACAGAAAGAATTTAAATTAATTCCTGTCTTACTAGTCAAGGATCTGCATGAATTTTCATCTAATTTAAATTTTATAAACGTTAAATAAGGCTCTTTTACACGAAAATATTGTTTCCCGAATTATTAAACTCAGACTTGATTAAAATACAAGTATTTTTTTTTTTTTTTTTAGTTAAGTTGTTCAAAAACGGGTTTGAAATGTTAGTAAGAAACTAATTGCCTGATTTGTATAATCAGCCTGCAGTACGCTTGATTCAATTTACAGGAAATATTGGCAGAAGTTTATACAAAAAAAAATTATTTAAATATACTTTATTATAAAAATAAGCTAAAACGGTTATGTAAATCTTAAACAAACATATATATAATTTAAAAACATATATTTTATAAACGTGTATTATACAAACATATATATAATTTTAAAAACATAGGTAACTCTAAAATAACAAATGAGTTATTACGCTGCGTTTTTTTCAATTTCTTATAAAACTTTTACTCACTCGTTATAAGCAAATCAATCATTTAATTTTTAATTAAAAATTACGTTTATAATTAGATTGTTTAAAAAATTAATAAATTTTAAATAAAAACCCTTTTTTCTTTGTTGAATAATTTCCTACGCGATTAAATAAAAAACATAATTAATAGCTGACTAATCTTTATGTTTAAACTTTTAAGTTTTAGGTTTATAAAAGAACTGAAAAAGAGGTAATTTAGCATAATAGATGAATAATGAAGTAAATAAAATTTAAACAGTTTCTTATTCTAAAAAAAAATAACGTATGAATTTTAACCTCGCTATATTAAAGTGAAATCAAAGTTTAAGTAAAACTTTTCACTATCTCAATAAAAGTTTTTTGATTAAGAATCTCGTATTTTAACTTTCACTGGACAAAGCAAAAAATGTGAAAAGTGAATAATCCTTTCAGAACTAAGAAAAAGCGTAAATTGAGTTAAGGATGCTCCCCAACAAATACAAGAATCACTAACACATCTTTACCGAAGTTAATCAACATAAAGGATAGACTAATAACCAAAAGTTTTATTTATTTTGTTACAAAAATATAAAATTAAAAAATTTATTATTTTTTTTCAGCATCTAATTAAACAAAAAATAATAATTAGGCTATAAATAAAAGATTGGCACAATTATATTGAAAATTTAATAAATTTACTAGTACAAAATCACACAATCTTACAGCATTACTCTATAGTAAACTTTAAAAGTAAGTCTATATCGTTAAAAAATACATCTATTTTGGTCGAATACAGAGTAGTAGATCAGTAATCGTTATAATAGTCTCTACGGTATGACTGTTATGCTGACTTGAAAAAATATTATCATTTATGTCTGTTTTAGCCATGCGAACGAGTGAACTATCTTATAAATATATATATAAAAATTTATCTCATTTATAATTAAAAAAATTGCATATATTGATAAACGAAATCTTACATTTTCAGAATGATTTATACGTATACCATATTACGGGTGAAAATGATGTAGTTTTCTTCTAATCAGAACCACACAATAAGTTAAAATATGGTGTCACTATTGTTCAGTAATATTATCTGAAAGATAATAAAACTTGAAACGTATTGCTTGACGTAATTCAAAATAATTGCGTTCCGTAATTTTAATTTTGGGTATTCCAACTGGTTCGATGTTTTCATCGTTGTGACTGATTGAAAAATGAGCTATTGATATTGATTAGAATATGTTGATTTGTTCAATTGGACAAATCTGTTGAGTTTTGTGATTTGTTAATTTATGACGTTTTCCGGTCGACCACATGATTGGTTGAAAACCAATCAAAATAATTCTGATTTGTCTGAAAGATTCACTGTTGTTATTTTTGTCAATGAAATTTTTGTGAATTTTCTGATATTCTAAATTGAATGGGTATTTTGATTAGTTAAAATAAAAATTTTGTTTTATGACTAATAGAATCCATTAACATAGGTGTGTCATATTTCGTTGTTATTTCGTTGTCATGTTTCGTTGTTATACAGATTAATTCCGTGTTATGTAAATTAACGATGTTAGATTATTTCAATTTCTGCACGAGTTATTTTAATATGATTTTTCGTCCATGGCATTCACATACACATATCCGTTTTATATAAAAGCCATTCTTTCTTTCAAATACTTTGTGTAAAATTTTGTAATTTATTTATTATTCTTTCTATAGATTCAATTATGTTCCATAAATGTATAATATACGATTAAATTTAAAGATGTTTTACCGTTCAAAAAAAAATTAGTTAACAAAATATACCCTTTTTGTAAATGCAGGAAAGAGAAATCCTTAATTGGACACAAAGCTTTTCTCAAACTGCCTACATAAAAATCGGATAAATGTCAGTTCAATGTAACGCAACAATACATTGTTATATTTAAACCGACATCTTAAAACGATATATTAATTTTTTACTATGAATTTATTATGTTCCATTGTCATGTACATTCTATTATGACGTCCGATCTTTTGTAGTGAATTAATAGGGTATAATATTTAAACTCATTCATCTCAATACTAAATATTTAACTGTAGAATGTTCTGTAATTTATTTTAAATGTTTTTCTAATTTACGTTTATCACTACTTTGGCAGTTTGCATCTCTAAAATTATGCAGTAAAAAAAAATATTTAAAAAAATAAATATTTATAACCTACAAATACTTTCCTTTTTATTATAGTGAGGAGAAACCCATTACGAACAAATAATTAACTAGTAAAATAAATTGAACTCATGATTAATATTCAATAATAATTTTAAGTTAGAATTAAATACTTTTTTATTATAAATACGGGGGTAAATCAGTTATTATCCGCAATTTAGATATATTTTTGTTTATGTTGGTAGTACTGTCGTGTTGTGTAGATGACGCATGCGTGATTTAATTGTTGTTATGTCTGTGAAGGTGTGATGCTGCTACGTTAGTTCCATTATCGCTGCCATGCCGTTAACCATGGCTCCTTCCCATGGAGCAGCCATGGTTAACATGGTTACATACAGCAATGATTTTTATTTATATTAAGATTTACTACGTGATTTAATTAATGAATCACTTTCAAGTATGAATGGATGGATATTGTATGATGATATTTATATATTGGATGGATATTGTATGATGAAATTGTATGCAACAAAACTCAAATATTCAAAATATTTTATGAAAGTATTTACGAACGAAGTAACTGCAAAACTACACAGAATATTGTTTTCATTTATCCAACGGAGGCAACTCGGACATTAACCAAGATCATTTATTGAAAAAGAAATTTACATTACTTGATTAAGCTCTTTAATAAATGTTAAAATGTACTAAGAGAATACTGTGAAACTTTATAAATTAATAGCCATGTATACATTACTTTAAAGATTTTGTGCGCTTCTCTTATTCAGCTCGACTGTTATAAATAAAATTCACTTGCGCCAGAAGTGCAATGCAAATGGAATATGAATGCTGATTTTAAAAGGTAATGAGAAAGAGAATATTTTAGAACGGTTGAAATGTAAAATATTTGTTCATTTATGGTTATATCTGAGTAAGAATTTTATGTAAATAGAATACAAAAGAATTACTTCCCAGGCACTTTAGAATTTAGGATACAAGAAGTACAGAATGTCTAGTACATAAACTGAATTTTTTTTTTAGACGTACAGAGATTTATTCATTGTATCTATCTTCAGTATCTTAAAATTAAACTAATTAGTTAATTAATTAATTTAACTAAGGTTTTTCTTGAATTATACGTATATTTTTTTAAATAATAATTTTATTTAAAGATTGTTCTGTATTTTGAATATGTTTACACCAAAATTTTCTTCAGAAAAAGTTATAAAAAATCAGTACGAATTAATCTCGTGAATTGTATATATGCAATTATTCATATTTAGATTAAATTCATACATTTATCAGCTGAATGGAATGCGGTATGTTATTACAGAGTAATAGTAGAATATGCATTAGTAACGTTATATAGCATTCATATTTGTGCTGGTAGTTGGTTCTAACCAAACTGCATGCTATTTGCTGAACGTAATTTTGGTATGGAGTTATAATCATCATCAATGTGGTAAGTCATACATACCATGTACTTGGCTAACGAAAGAAAAACACAGGTATGAACTATTTTATAAAATTTAAAAATTAAAATAAAAAAATAGAGGTTTTATTCTGAAATTATTTTACTTAAAAATAACAAAATTAGATAACAAGATATCCATTGTTTTTTAAATGTTTTAGCAAACAGAATTTTTTAAGCATACTTTTATTTGGGATTTCCAACCTCAATAATTTCGATATAACTATTCTAAGGAATATGAAAATATAACTTAAAATATGAATGACTACTTTAAACGTTACATTACGTAAAATTAAATATATTTTTTTATAAATAAAATGTTGTACAAAGGTACGTTAATGCTAGCAGGAAGAAATATTAAAACAACACAAACAATACTTCAAAATGCCATCAATGCACTCCAGATGTTCTGCAATGAGACAAAATACCTTCAACTAAAAGCTCAGTTACAGTTTTTAAGGCGAAAAAGAAAAATAAGAACGAAGGAATAAAACTATACCTTGATACAAGAAACTAAGTTAGGGATAAGTCAAAATCGTAGGTCTAATGTTAGACAGCAAATTATTATGAAAGATCATCTGCAACACTTAAAAATCGACTGTCTCAAAAGGTTCAACATCTTGAAAATCTTAATTTAGAAAAACTGGGGAGTATAGCAACATGTTATAATTAAAATATGCAGTGTCCTTATATAATCTAAACTAGATTATGGCTGATTCGTTTATAATCCAGTGAAACTTATGTTTTTGCAAATATTAGAACCAACACACAATGCTGCAGCAACGCTGGTGACTGGAGCGTTCTAAACCAGCTCAAACGAAAGCAATATTATGCAAAGAAAATATTATTAATTAAGCTTTTAACATACTTAATTCAACCATAGGGAAAACTTATAGTTTATTTTACATAAAATCGATTTCATTTGATAGTAGTTTTTTTTCATGTCTATAAATGGCAATCAATTAACAAAAATATGATTTTTCATTCATTTATCTGTTTCCCTTATCTGTTTATCTAGCAACTCAACCCTGGCGCTCTGTGAAGATAAAATGTTATATTATTAACAACTATCTTTGTTGAAAAAAAATGCATACAATATTATTCAAGCAGTAAGGAGATAATTTTAAGCAAGATTTCTTTGTTCTACTTCTTATAAAGGACAACGCTTATAAAATATACTTATTTTTAGATTATTACATAGGTATTTGATCAATTCTTGAAAGGGTTGTGAGTTACGTAAGGGAAAATATTGCCCTAATATTTTTTCTGAACAGATGTAGCGAAGAAGTGAGAAAACCTTAATCACTTGATCAAAGAAGTTTTAAAAATATAGATTTACTATAGAAAGAAAAATAGAAATACGAGAAGTTAATAAAACAAAATCATGTAATAGAAAAAAGCACCTTACGTAAAGATATTAAATAAAGTCAGGATATAAAGAAAGTTGAAAGATGTAAATAGAAACTGTTTGAAAACATATTATACACTCTAAAAGAGGATGCATAAGTTTATATATTATTATTTCTCTTCTTTTTTTGCAAAAGAAAATATTTTTTAAAATAAATTATGAACTTTTAAGAGGGTTTGGCAATTTATACAAAGAGCAACGGAAACTTAAAGGCATTTAGTCATTGGTTGAAGTGTAATGATTATGGAAATGTAATGATGAAACTTTGATAATTTTTATTTTGTAATTTTATTTCATCATTTTATAGAAACGGATATTACAACTTGAATATTTTATAAAAGGTGTTGAAAATGACCTTCTCCAACATCATTACAACACTCCTCACGTTTCAATTTGTTTTCAAACACTTTAACCAGCTAATGTACTTGAATGTGTCGTACGTATGCCGTTATTGCGGTTTTTAGTTCGGAAATAGTGTGTGTGTGTGGTCTGTTGGGATACACTACTTGTTTCTCTGCTCCCCACTGAAAGTAACTTGGGGGAGTCAGATGGGACGATCATGCAGGCCACGAACTCCTCGAAATTATTCATTCACCAAAGACATTTCGTAAAAAAGTCATTAGACCTGATAGCTACATACATTGTTGGAACCAACCGTGATTATTTTCCACTTGTTAACTGTCTAATAAAGTTTTTTTTAAAACAGCACCATAACTTTCATTATAAACTGTATTTTCAAAAAAGATTGGACCAACTATGTGCGTTCTACTCCCACCGACCAAGACACCAATTTTCGCTTCGTTTGACGATTGTTCGTGTAATTCATGGAAGTTAGTTGTAGACCATAGTCGTGTACATTGTGAATATACCCTCCCAAATAAAACCACGCTTTATCTGTAAAAAACATAATGTCGAGAAATTTTGGTCTACAAAACGTTTAAACTATTGACGATAATCTAGTTTTTTTGAAATGATCGGTATGTTTCAATTCTTGAACACGCATTACCTTGTAGAGACAAAGTTTCAGTTCTTTTCTAACATCTTTATTTGCGATAACAATTCCGATATCTTTTTCTTATAACGAACCCATAGGGCAACCAACCTAACGCCGAAAGAACAGAATGCACCACATATTTCTAAAGCATCCTGCACAGCGATTTTCCGACCGCTCTGGTGTGTTACGCGAATATATTTTATTAGGTATAAAGATGGTTGTTGATATTGTTTTAGAAATAAATTATTGTATTTTTTAAGATAGCACGTTAACAAAGAACACATAATAAAATCAAAACTTTTTATTTGCTAAATATGAGCTCAAATTATTCAATTCTAAGCGCCAAATACAGATTTGATAACCGATTTATGTAACCTCTACAGATAATATGGGATACTATCTATGCAGATAATATATATTAATATTCTGATAGCAATATATTATTGTGAATAATTAATTATATATTTGAACAATTATTTATAAATATTTTATTTCATACACTCATATTCATAATTTCAAATTGGAAGACGATTCTCAGCACGGATGTTGGACCAAATCAAAAAAAAATACCCAAATAATCAAAAACTATGGAGCTAAACTTTGAAAAATATTAAACCCTCTTATATTTTTCATATTTAATAGTGAAATTTAGTTATAGAAATCACGGGGCCATATTAATTACTATGGTAAAGGTGATCTTTGAGAAGTGAACATTGTTTTAATACCATATTAATACATTAAAATTCATTGAAGTATTTTATTTAAGTGATAATAAATTACACCTTGTCGGATTAAGTATTTATTTGTAAATTAATATTTCTGTTGTTTATTTATTTGTTAAGTATTTATTTGTGTAATTAAGTATTTAATTATTTTGTGTTAGTAGTTAAATATTTATTTAAAATAACGTATTTTAAATAAACATCAGTGTGAAATTATTACAAAGCATACATTTATGTATGATACACATACGTGTAATATTTTTAAATAAAAAAATTGCTCTGAGAAATGTAGAAAATATAGTTATCAAAATTAATTTAGTTCTAAATACATATTACCATTATTTACAAGTTAATTTTAACTTAGAATCGGTTAACAAAAACATTAACACAACAGGAATACTAATTAAAGCAGCAACAAGACACGGAAAACCGCAAATCAAAGCGTTTTCATTGGATGATCTACGCAGCAAATTACATTATTCAAAATCACTAATTACTGATGAAAATCGAAACTAATCCTTTAGTTATATCTAACTTCTAATAGGAAGATTTTCTTGAAAATCTGATGTGAAATATGATTAATATTGCGCTTTCAATAGGAGTCTAAAGATTTTATTGTCTATACCATCATCAAGGACACGTTGAAATTATTCGAATATAATTAATGGTTCACGATTAATAATTACATAATAATTATGTACTAGTTGGTCTTAATTTATGAAAACAATTTAGTTATTAAACATTTTACTTAATCAGATTTATCTGGAGTAGATCACATTTATCTAGAGTAATTAAAACATCACCAAACGGCTGCAATTTACAAACACCTCGAAAACATTTTATTAATTCATTGTAAAATATGTATGAGAATTTCGAAATATGTTTGGTGCGAAATAAATTTTCGCCAATCTAGTGACGGTATAGCATGTCGGCGTTTCTTCCGTGGATCCCTGGTTCGAATCCCGGTCAAGCATAGCATTTTTCATACTCTAAAAATTTCCATTTTTATATTCCCGTGTATAAGCTTAAAATATTCCGTAGTGAATTAATCAATTAATTAATAAAAATAAAAATAAAACAAGCGGTCATATATGATAAAATTCAATTGACACTTACGTACTGGTAATTAGTGTTTGTGTATCATCTATTTATACCATTAATGTGGTGAATCCAGCCATAAGTAAACCTATATTATCTGTTTCGAAAAAAATTTTATTTGGAATATTTTGTTGTGATTTCCATGTTTCTAGGCTTGTGAATATGACTGATTCCAAGTTATATTCAAGACTTGGATGAAATTTCCCATGTAAATCATGAGTAAAACATTAGATATAGGTAAAAAACAACGAAAATATCAATCATTCGTGATATTAAATCGGTACGAAAGCTGATTATTAAAATTCATAATTCTAATAAAATAATTAAAAGTAATTAATAAGTGATATATCCACCTTACCAGGAAATAAGTGTTAAGTCCTTGAGATCTTTCGGTTTTTTCAAACCATATCAAGAGTTAAATATTATAATTTGGTCAAAAGTTGAAATACGTAATGACTACATGTTGACAGTACACTCGTTAACAGTGAGTATACTGTTAGCATGCAAACAATCATGACTGTATACGTATTTTAAATTTGACTTAATTACAATATTTTAACTCCTGACGATTTGAAAAACCGAAAGATCTCGAGGACTTAACAATTATTTTCTGGTAAGGTAGACACATCACTTATTAATTACTTTTAATTATTTTATTAAAATATACCACCGGAACCACGTTCAAGAAATTTATCATTATTCTAACTTTTAATTTCTCTGTTCTTTCTACACATCTAAACTATACGTATAGAGGCATAGCATATTTGGTGGCCAATTGTCTACTAATTTCTCCTGATTTTCTGCCTACTCATCTTCTGTGTGTTAGTGAAAGATCTTCTTTAGAACGTTACCCATTTTATTGACATAATCTAATCACTTCCTAAGCTGTTACATATACAGCAATCAAATTGCAATGTTTAATGGTTAAATAATGTCAGATATTTAATCTTTCATTTTCTCTAGGAGTACTCCTAAAACGGCTCGCATGAACTGTAATTCCACTTCCTGAATGGGTTTCTCTTCCGTATCATCAGAGTACAAACAATATTTTTCTATAATAGTATTGCCATATAGTATTCTTATCATTAATACAATATCCCACCTATCTTATTTTTCAATGGATTCCAGTTGAAGAAATTCTAATTTTCTGGTTCTTAAGAAATTTGTTTTTCTCCTACAAAATTTGTTTTATTGTAGGTGAACTGGGAGACCTACCGATAAAAAATGTAAGGCACTGTTCAAAATGTACTCTGGATATATATACATAATGTTTATTATTTGGCAACTAGAGTTCTAGAAATTCCTATCTGACATATTAGGTCCTTAGAAAATAATTAAAATAGTATTTAGTGGCGTCTCTAGATGCATGCAGGAGAACACTGTATTACGCTGAAGTTTATTTAAAGAAGGGAGTCAATGGATTTCTCTGTTTGGAAAGTATAAACTGAGGTTTCTCACTTTGTTAACATAGAAAATGTGGAATAGAATAAAAATAATCCAATTTTCCCGTTTTAGTTTACTTTCTTGAAGAATTAATTCACAAAAGAAGGTTTGCAACTTGTAAAATGGAATATGGAAATGGAATTTTTGTAGCTAACGAAAAATGCCGTGTTAACCGGGATTCAAACCTGGGAACCCCAGATGAAAGGCTGAGAAGCTACCATTCCATCACAGAGATCGTTAAAGATCTAAAACTTCTTGAAGATACGTTTTGTTTAGTGATGCTAATATCGATAGAGTTAAGCTAATATCGATAGAGGATGCGAATGAGAGGACACTAGGTTTTTAGGGAAAGTGATAGGGAAGGGCGGACAGCCCCAGTGGTGAGGGTCGGCATGCTGAGGTGTGCCGGCTTCAAGGATCCACTGGGGACTCCATGGGAATTTAGGTTAGGGGAATAATTGAAAAATTAAATTAAATAAAAGAGAAATGATTCGACACCACGTCAAGACAAATCATGGTATGGCGTGGTGTCAGAAAAGAGGGCAAAAATAAAATAAGTACTCAAAAGATCTGACCGGCGAGCCGACCTGCCATACCGGATATACGGACCTACAGCCGGTAGGCGGGAAGGCTCGTTAGAGTATAGCAGACACTCCCCTAAAAAAAAAAAAAATCGATAGAGTTGAAGGGATTAGGAATCGGAAAATGGTCGTAACTATTCCTAATTCCACATTTGACATTAGTGTCAGGAATAAGGTGTCCTTTAGTTAAAAAGGTTAATTGATCCAACAACGTTTTGAAAAATAATTAATTATTTGTCTTTACAAATAATTAGTTAAATAATTAAAAACTTGTTAGTGTTATATTCTTATGGTGAAAATGTTTTGACGAACGTAAACAAAATTTTATCTTGTTTATCTTTTGAATATAATTTGACTGATAGTCTTGTTTTAATTAAAGGTACGTTTACACAATTTTGACGTGCATTTACATTTATTAAAGTTCAAATATGCTCGTTAATACTGTTATATCATACATTAGTGTAAAGATATAAAAATTATTTAGTTTTTTATTCTATATTTTCGTAAAAAACACGTATTTCTCTTCTGAAGCATCCTATTAACGCTTCATCAGATTTCCTTATAAACAATACATCCATCTGATAGTATCCAGGAATAAAACTAGGTGTTTTTATTTTATTATAGATTGACACATCCAGATTTTTCTCATAATAGGTACCCTATAATATAAACAAAAATATATGCATAAAAAATGAATTAAAATGAATAAATTATAATTAAAATAAAATTAAGCTGCTGAAAAGTTAACTAAAAAAAAATTAAAATCAGCTTTTTCACATGGTGAAAATATTATTTTGTAGACAGCCGTTCAAGAAGGTAAGTAAATTTTATGCGAGGGTTTATTCCTTGTAGTGATAACTCTACATTGTCTTTAGTATTGTGCATACTAAAACCATTAATAACGTTTTTAATTATAGATAATTGAGTTTACTAAAATTTACTTCAACTACAACCAATTTTTCAACGTCAGTTAATTAATGACTGAAGTTAACTTCTTCTGAGGTCAGCTATGTACAAAGAAAAACTTTCTTATTACTTCCAATTTTACATCATTGACTTTTTACGTGAAAATTATTTACATTATTGCTCTTATGCAATGATAAACCGAAAAAGTTGCTATCAAAATAAGGTTATATGCAGATTATATTCCAATAGATGTCACTATACAACATTTTAAACTATTTATGAGAACAGCGCTTAATTATTTGTAATAGTCTCAAACAATCTGTAAAAATATTTTAATAATAATTCGTAAGTAGTTAAGTGTAATCAGTTTTAAATCAACTGTGTACGTAATTAAATAAATGTTACAAAAACACTGTGCTGAAAAAATAAAATTTGTTAAATTATTTTAAAAAATGTTAAAGTGTACAGAAAATTAACATTTTAGAATATTGATCTTGGATTTCTACATGCTAAAAAAATTCTTTAATTAATTTACTGTTCTGAATCTGAAAAGTTATATAATAACAAAGTTCAGTAAACAATAAACTGCGTTCATTTTATTAATTATACATCAAAATCAGCTTTACAATGAAACTGGATTATTAAAGTGAAAATTAAAGTAAAAATAAAAATAAAATAAAAACTTTTACCAAGTAGCAAAAAAGACTATTTTCTTAAAAACAAAAAAAACTGTTTTCATAGATAACAGCCAGTGACTGACAAAGAGATGCTCACCTATGTCAACCTTTTTTTTTTATTTAAAAGATTTTAAACAACTATACAATAAATCTTAAACAAAAAATTCAATATCTAAAAATTAGAATATTTATCTCAGATGATGGTACACTGTTTGAGTGTTATTGGTTGCTTTTGATTGGAGATGTTCATAAAAAATTGTTACATCTCAATAATTCTCCCCAATAGCAAGAAACGTTAGTGAGAATAAAAAAAGAATTGAAAACGCGTTGGGCTGTAAATGGATCATAAATACGCAAATAAATTGAATTCAAAAAGAATCAATTAAAACGGGATATCGCTTTCTTCCACAATTAAACTTTAAAATAAATAAGAAATGTTAAAAAGCTAAATGAAGTTTTGCAAACACATACTCATTCACTCACATAGACAGAAAACATGTTTAATAAGATTATACTTTTTATGTTTTAACGGCCGACAGTTTTAGAACTATGGTATTTATTTTAAATCTGTAATATTTATTTTAAATTTGTAATAAGCAGTTTAGAAGAAAGAAATATTGGATCCATTTTAATGAGGATATTAACTAAACGAGAAGGAGCTTCATTCCGCAATTTAAAATTTTATTTAAAAATTATTCTAAAGTAAAAGTTTAATAATTTATTTTTTACAATACCTTATTAACATTATTACTATTATTATTATTATTATTTTATTTTGTAATATACAACTAACAGGATAATTACAAATAACATTTGATAATAAGTTTAAAACTTTTCTGAAGAAAACTGAATATTATTTTACTATTAGAGGGTCTACCCTACATTAAAGTTTTTCAACAATTTTTTACCCAAGAGTAATGGAAGTAAAACGAATTCCTTGTAAAAACAAAAGAGAATTTCATTACCAACCTATTTCAGAAGATTTATTTTTTATTCTTAACTAAAATTTATTATTTCACTTTTTTAGTTTGAAAGTTAAAATATAAAAACATTGTTATAAGTATTTAACTTACTTAAATAAGACCATATAAATATACAACAACACATATTTTAAGATGTTTTTCACCATCCTTTATCGTAAAAAAAACCCAAAGATCAAAATAAATAAAACATGTTTAATGTTAGAAAAACAAAGGAAACACCTAATTGCTGAAATCAATTTTTTCTCATTATTACAATTTAATCTCCTACCAGGCAGGACGTTAATAAATTGGTAAAAAAGAATCAATAAATTAAAAATATAACCCCGAAGTTGTTAATTAATTTTGAAGTTTTTATAATATGTAATTAATCAACAAGCTTTACAATTACACACAATAATTAAACCAAACTAAATCTTCAATTACTTGGATAAATCACGGAAAACTGGTGTATACAGTATGTTTTGGAGTGTTGCAACTCCAAAAGCAAAATAAAAAAAATAATGTCATATGTAACTGTAGAAATTTGATTAAACGTCATTATCCACAGAAATTTTCTAGAATAATCAATAGTATTGATAATTCTTATTAATAACATTGACACCAATATTTGCGCTTTTTATTAAAGGGATTTACTGAAATCTCATCACATCATATATTATCTATTTATCTTATATTAAACCACATAACAAAAATGATCTGATTATTTCACGAACTAGACAGTTATAACTTCCACTGCCCAGCTTAAGAAGCTATTTAAATTCAATAAATCGAAAGTGATAAATAAAAATAAATTAGGAATAGGTACTTTCTAGAATAGACATATCGATAATTTTTTAATAATTCATAAAATATTAAATAATAGAGCTAAAGAAAAAATTAACTGATTCAGTGTAACAGTGCTCAAAAATACAAAAAACTATTAGAAGTTTAGTTTTCGAGTATACCTGAATAAAATAAATGTTATATTTTTGTATGATATATCGAATGTAGATTATTCAAATAAACAGTTTAAACGCAATCCTATATATATTTATTGTACGTGTAGATCTTTTTTTCAATATAAGTGAATTAAATAAGAAAAATTAGAAATAGGCATCTTTTTACAATAAATTAAGAATTAATTAATTGTATTTCGATGAAATTCCATTTTATACATATTATAAATTGACAATATAAGTAAGAAATTCCTGATAAAATATGACTGACAACAAAAAAAAAAACAAAATTTGCTCAAGCCATCGAAAATAAACACGGGAATGCAAAATTTACGTATGTGAATTGTACTTGTAGCATATACGGTATGATGTTTGGAAATGTGTACATACACATTCCCAAATATCATACAACTCAAGTGAACATGAGTGTTTAACTTTATAACACTCATGTTCACTTGAACTTGAGTGTTTAAGTTAAAACATATATGGTGTTAAGTAAGACATCAATATTAACGATGGGATCAATTTCAGAAATCTTCAAAGTGAATAAATAATAATAGACTAGATAATTCGTAACTAGAATTAACAACTGAAAATGCTTTATTCGTATAGGCTTGAGTCGGGGAAGGAAACTCTTTACAGTAAGTTTTGTAAGTTTTCTATGCGTAGTTGGTTGATGCGCATAAGTTCATTCTGCTTACCTCTTGAGTATGTATAATAGTAATGATGTGTATGACTAAATATAGTGGGAGTAGTTCGAAGAGAAGAATGAACCGTTTTTCTCCAGAATTCTGTTGACAGCAGAAAGACATAAACGAAACGGAACGCATGGATAGCGGGAGATTTATGTATCTCTCTACTAATCGTAGAACATGTACAAGTCCCTTGCTGTTGTGTCTTTTTTTTTTATCAGATATCATTATTATTTAATGGTGATTATATTTATTTTCTGTTATTTATTGACGGAATTAATTATCCTTTAGACCGGTTGAGTATTCTCCGGGGCTGACTTTGGGAGACAAGTTGTGTGTATGCATTGTTCTCCTAGCGAGTTTCCCCTCAAATTCAGTCTGTCCTATGAAGTTCTTTCGGTGCTAAAGCCTTCCGGTCCAGTAATACACTTCTTGGGGGCCATAGTTGTTGGTGGAGCAATACACTTCCTTCGCCGGAGGAAATTGCATGTGTTGACAGTTACATGATTGTAGTTCTCAAGGTCAAAACGTAAAAGCTATTTAAACACACCCCGGGTGTAAAAACGTTACATTTATTACCGGTTCCTGGTGGTATTAACTCGCCAGTATGAAATTCAAAAGACAAAATAAAGTAAAAGTGATTTTGAAATTTTTCAAACGTTATATTTTGTTTTCCCGGGCCACGGTGAAGGTTTAGATTAACCGTTAAAAAACTCAAATCGTGACGGGAAATTGAAACACCGACTACGAACTTACCTTAGTACTTTTTATCCTTCGGCTTTTTTATTTTCTTTATTTCGCGTTATAAGTACTTGTATAAAGGTAGAATTTAAAAAAACAAATTTTTGATATAAAAATTATAAAAAGGTGCTACCTTTTATAGAATTTTTTCAGGGTCACTATTAGCTCTGAGCTCCACAGTCGGATTACCGGATATAAAAGCTCCCGACCTTGTTTATCAATACTCGACTTTGCGTCCCGCCAGTCACGGTGGTTCGTCCGACACGTTGTGAGGCCTTTTCCTTACACTCTGTGGAAAACAGTAGAATCCTATCGGCAGATGTCTCTGAAATAACTATTTTTGAACACGGCGGCCTTCCCAAAGAGTCGGCGCGCCTGTAGAAAGACACGCACGCACACTCTCGGGCGAGCAAATGTGTATTTTCGCTCCACTCTAGCGCTGCAACAGTATAGTTCTTTCGCCGTCCGTCAACCGCGTCTAAAATATCCCTTCCAACCTCCGCAGAACTACGCTATCATAACTGAGACCTGTAATAGAAACAATGTGACCTGATTTGTTATCCCGAACACTTTTGTTAATGACTTACCCCAACTAATAGCTCATTTCTTCCACTGTACACAACGGTAGTACCTTCCTTTCTCAAGGAAACTTACCCATTCTAAAAATATTTCGTCATTGTGATTAATCTCTTCAACTTTTTTTTCCTTTTATCATATGAAATCAAATATTGCCACTTAGGTAGTAATCAGAAGTTTGACGGAAAAGAGTTTGGACAATCACAAGTATTATCGTGCAACATAGCTTGGGGACATACCGATACTTATTTTGCTAATCCATAAATAATGATTATAGAAAGCCCTGATTAGTTTTAATCTCACAATACACTAGATAAAGATAACGGATGAAGAATGTTACAGTACACGTTTAATCAGTTCGTTACAGCAGCCCTTAATACGCATGTCTCAATTAAATTTCGTAAACTCACATATACATTCTTAATTCACTAGCATTTTTTAAAGTTCACTGCTAATCCTGTTCATCAGAAAACACGGTAATTAGAAGAATTTAAAAATATAAAATCCAATTTCAGAAATTAGTATACTAGGATAAGGCGTACGATGAAAATTTGAATGAAATATCAATCAGGCGCAAACTTTCTTGAGCAATAATAACGTTAGTAGTCACAAGGTATTTTCTGACAATTAAAACTGCAGTTTTTCCTCATTTAAATTATTGTAGTGCAGCAGAATAATAAAACAAATCAATAATTCTTTCTAGCAATATTAATAGAATACCTTCATCGAGTTTAACATATTTAATCTTGACTTAAATTGCAAACAAATTATTATACGTAGACTGCTGTCAGCTGCCTTGACGTAGTTCTTAAGTGCGATTTATAGGTAAAATATATACACACTAATAAACATGTGGTGATGGTTGATAATAACATTTTATTACATCAAATAATTTTATGGTTTGATGTTGCAATATTTATCCTATACTTATTTAGCTCCAGTAGACTGTATCTACTGCTATTAACGAAAAAGACAACGAAAGCTTTAATTGTCGATGAAGGTGATCGATCTTTAGATGCTGTAGTCGAAGGCTGACATGAAAATAAAAGTAGTGTTACAGAATATCTAACTGAATATTAATAATATGAGAAGGTCATTATTCTTTTGGCTTATTACGACAATAAAAACTGAATAGATTGATTGTTGCTTTGTTAATACAAAGAATGTATTTTAGCACAGTTTCAGTTAATGATGAGTGGTAACGAAGGGCTTTTCCTTTGTTAAAGAAAAGAAGCTCTGGGAATTGTCAAATTAGGAGAATGGGCTGTGTCACTTTCTTTAGAAAAAGCTACATTATCTGTAAGATTAAACCATTCCACAAATCAATGAAACATTCTGTAGACCTTATCTTACGTCTTAAAACGTCATATAAAAAAAAAAACAAATTGTTAGAAATAAAACAAATATTAGTTAATTATAGATATTAGAATATGATAAAAAATTTAAAATAACTTATTTTCAATACTTATGTACAACTGTTAATGAATAACACAAGAATATTTGTAGAAAAATCTGTAACTTAAAAATGCTTTATTAAAAAAATTAACATATTTGTAATATGCTAAGAAAATTAAGGGAAATTACATTTCTCTCGGAAATAAGAATTTCTTTTATTTTTTTAATATCACAAAATGCATGTAATAGCAAGATTAAAGTGATTTATTACAACATTCAATACAAAATTATAATTTTACATCTAAAGGCTTCATGTTGAAAGCAAAATTTTATAAAATCGTCTACAAAATTTTAAATTAAATTATTATTGTAAGTACCTAAATAAATACATATGATAATTTTTTAAACCTTGTAATACTAAAAAAATAAAAATTAAAACAAAAAAAAAACGGTTTCTATATACCCTTTAATACTTTTCTACCGTTTAATCAGTTTTTCGATAGATTCGAAATTTTCCGTTTCCTATTATTTTATGATATATAAAGTTTTTTCGCAAATATAATATTATTTCGAAATGCTTCTTCAATTTACTTACATCTTGTAAAAACGCAATATTTTTTAATATTAACCAAAAATAATAAATAAATGAAATAAAATGTCATATTACAAATGAGCAAATTATTAAAGAATATAATAGTGTTAGATTGAAAATAATCTATAGTATACTCACGGCTTTTATAGGACAACCGACTTTTAATTCTGGTGTAATATGGCCGAAAAATTCTTTACTAACTTCATCTCCCATAATATTTAACAGATCTACACAGCTACTGTTAAAACGAAACGTAATGGGATTCGGTATCCATTCATCATTTCTCCATGTAGCAAAAATTATGTTCACCTAAAATAAAATGTATATATATATATATATAAAATCATTAAACGTTTCAAACACAAACTAAACATATTAAATTACTTTAAGAAATAGAAAATGTGTGTAAATTAAACTAATCACAACTTGTTATAGTTACTATGAACATCACATTTACGTAAAAGTAAACGAAACAATCGTTAGTAAATGGAATTCTTAGATTTATACTTGCTCTCAAACTGACAATTGAGGATTTCATTTCTTATTAAATATTCACGCCTATGTTTAGAAAAGAAAGTCCTTCTATAAAATTGCGCAGTAAAATTTGTTTGCAAGGATTCAGCTAACCGTGTCTGAAATATGAACCACAACGTTTTCATTCAGTAACTCTTCACACTGAGACAGAATGTCTTCGGTAAGTTACACGAAACTCTTCATCAAAATCTAAGAAAAATACGTACAGTGAGTGAAGAAACACAATGTTATAGTTTGGAATATCGAGAGAAATCAGAGAAAACCCGAAATTTGTTGACAAAAAATCTCCTCGATAGCAGGAAAAAAATCAACTGTTTTCGACTGCCAACTAAAGTTTTCAAAATTCTATATGTTATACACCGTTTTAATTGAAACTTCTTATGAAATCTTTCTTTCGTCAAGTAAAATCGTAGTTAATACACAGAGTGATTCGGGAAAACCGGAACTTTGTAAAGTTAAATATGCTTATAAAAAAAATTATATTAAATGAAAAATAGATAAAACACGCCTCCTTTTATGAATACTATAAACAATTTAAATTTTAAAGATCACATCTTGCAGGCGAGTTCCGTTTCTGCGTAGACATTCCTGTAGTCTTTTAGAGAAACTCTCCACAGTTCGATGCAACATTTCATCAGGATTTCAACTATTGTTATTCGGATCTTGTGTTTTAGTTCTTCTATCGTAGCAGATCGATTAATCACACTTTGTTTTTAAGGTGACCCCACAAGTGGAAATCGCTCACCTAAAAATCAGAAGACCTTAGAGGCTATGGAATTTTACTTTTCTTCAAGATTATAAAGTTATCAAACAATTCGCGCACAGCAAGCATCGATTTTCGTGCTGTAAGTGATGTTGATCCGTCTTGTTGCAACCAAGAGTTCACAGCAATTTGCGGAAATGTATGTAGTTTTTGTACAATATAGTTTATTAGCGTGCCGTCGTATCGATTTATATGATTTCAGCAGTGAGGCCATCCTCATTTTCAAAAAAAAATAAGGACCTATTATGGCATAGATGATACAGGATACCACACGGTTCCCATGTTGTTGTTGTTGTGTAGCGGACGCTGGTGTCGCTGAGTAGGATTTTCTTATGCACAAAAACGAAAATATTTGTTTATTAACTAATCCTTTAACACGAAAATGGGCTTTGCATGGATCTAAATTTTTTTTTAACAAACTCGTTGCCCACATTTATTTTTATTGTTACAACCATTCTTTTACAGGATTGATGGCGCATTATGTAATCGTTTGGTTTCAGTTCCTGAACGTTGTGAAACTTGTATGGATGGTAAAGTAAGCCCTGCAACAGTATTCTTCTTATTCTTGAACTGTGTAACTTTAAAGACGCTGTATGACGATGAATTGAACGGTGTGGTCTTTCTATGACAGTAGATCGAAAAGTCCGACTAATCGTACACCACCTGGACGTTTCAAAATTATTCATCCATTTGTTAATTGGAGCTGTTGGCGCTACACGAATAAACTGGCGGCGAAATTCTATATGCAAAAAATTTTATACCCGTAAGCTCTACATTGTCATTATTTTTATAAAACGTTTTGATAGCAAAAACAGTTCAAGTATCAGTTATAATTAATGGCAAGATGGCGTGAGTTAGCTTTTATAAGTGCTGACGCTCTACCAAGGCTACCAACACAAATTTCAAAATTTTCCGTTTCCCTGAATCATTCTGTTAGCTAATGTTCAGTAATATTACGGTAGGATTAATGCTTATGGTTATGTCTTGTACAAACAAACATTTTAGTAGACATTTGTAATGATATTTAGAAATTAAGCACTTAATTATCTACCTATAGAGCGAATTATTTATTTATTAAGTTTTTTGATTAATTATTAATTATTATGCGTATAAATTGTTATTTATAAATTAATTTTACGGCAATAGAATATGAATTTTTGCTCATACAGTTTTATTACATTTTTCATAATTTCTTTCTTTATGTTTTAAAATTGTACTATTGTTTGCTATTAAAGTTCATTGGAGAATCAAGGTTATATCTTGATAAAGAATTTTTAAAACTCCGAAGTAGAAAATTTTGTCAAAAAAACTATTCTAGTATTTCTAATAAAATTAATGATTATTAAGAAATGAAAACTTATACTAGTTTTCTTTTATATTTATCTTACCCTATTGAATGTCTCAATATAATTTTATAAAAGTTTATGAAATAAGTACAGGATAAAAAAATATTTGTTAATAAAAGGGAATAACTGCTAAATAGAAATGTTACATCGACATAATAATAACAATAATGAAATTATCTCTTTTGCCTGAAAGGGGTGCGGTACCAGTTTCATACTGTTTGCAAAATTAGTTAATTTCCTTCACAGGCAAATTTATGAGAGGAACATTTGCAGACGATACTGCAATACAAGTTATACACGACTAACCCATGCATAACTCTTTTCAAAAACGCTTAGCTTCATTCAAAAGCGGGCAAATAATGGTGAATGAATAATAAGCAAAAATAGAAGCGTTCACAATACTTTTATTACTTGAATTTTCTAATGATATTACTTTGAAAAGCACTTACCGTATATAATTCAGAATGTACTTTTACAGATGACTAAGAAAACATACTAAAGAATCACAAGTTACAAGAAGCACTAAGATTTTTAATAACTACTCTTCAATAATGGATTTTAGAAATATATCAAACTTTTCAGTTAACAACAAAATTCTGATAAACCGATTTGATTATAAGGAGTTCATTCAACTACAGGTTATTTGAATATCGAAATTTTACAACGAATTAATATAAACTAATTTTTTCGACTGCTAAATCACTATGTTACATTTACAACTCAATTTCCATTAGACCTAAACAAACCGACATCTAAAGAAAACGTTTATCGGTTTTGTACGATTAATATATAAACTATCTACATTATTAAGCACTAAACGTTTTAGTTAGCCAGTAGACTATGGCACAGACATCCATCCGATTTATTTTAAAGAAAATAGGAAGGATAAGTAACATATCCACTTAACTACAAATAACAATTTCTAAAATACGAAAAAACGTAATCAATACAACATTGAAAATTGGCAAGAACAAACGTCAAGGATTATCTTTAATAAGGCAACAGATTGGTTTGCTTGGCATTTCTCCTGCCACCACCCCACTCGGTCGCCCTAAAGGATAAGACCGAATGTCTCTGCCACAAACGGCTACTGAGCTTCGAAGCAGTTTAGCGACCAGTATCCTAAACAGCTCCTACAGCTAACCTAAAAGAGTGAGTGGAATAAGCTCGGTATCATACACCACTCGCTTCCGCCCACTTGTCATATATAACTAAAATAGGTAGGCACACGCCGACAACTACTAAAACATATATGACTATCAATAATTAAATCTATCTCGTCAAAGACAGCAATTCGCTGCCACGCCTAGGCCGCTGAATGCCATCAAGTACCTGTCCACCATTAAAGTTCTTGGAGCCTTAATCTGGATGGTAGCCAGCCATATCTTTCGGTTAGAGAGCCATATCTTAGCCAGCCATATCTTTCGAATCAAAGAACTCCCACACGGTCCGACAAGGCGGCTCTCGCCACTTGTGAGTAGCCAATTTTTCCCTTAACCTCTAAGTTCCAGGGTGGCCTGATTTCTAGCCTCCCCCCCAAGAGCTGGGCAGTCAAACATCATGTGTTCGTTCGACTGAACCTGCCCGCAGACGCACAGCTCATCAGCTGCCAGGCATAACCGAAACAAATATTGGTTTAAATTTACATGGTTGGAGAGCACTCAGGATTCCGTTGGTCTTCAAAACGAAGGAGAGGCATACCATCCCCCAAATCCTGTATAAACTTATACAAGGATCTTCCCTTAGTCGTGGCGTCCATTCTTACTGCCATGCTTCCATCGCGAGCTGTAAAGCCTCCTCCTTAGGCAGGAGATGGGAACTGTTCGAAATTTAGAACCGGTGCATTGAGATCACCGTTCCGCTCTAGTTACCGGCTCGGCTCGAAACCACTAAAATCGATTGGGAGAGCCTTTCCCAGTACGGTGGTAGCCTCGTAGGAGGTTTTTTTAAAAACACCAGTGCACACAATTAAGGCTCTGCACTGGGCACTCCTTAAAGTTTGAATAAGTGCTCGATTTCTTTCCAACCTGTGCGCCTTAACAGACGCCGCGTAAGAGGTCATACTTTCGAAGACACATCGGTACACCATGTTCAAATGACGGTCTGACAGCCTCTAATCCTTTCGAGCACTCCTCCTAAGCTTGTGCATCACAGAGACGGCGTCCTTTATGGAGGCAAAGGAAAGCAATACATAATTTTATTATATACTATAGGTAGTAAAATTTCAGCTTATTTGAACATTTAAAAGAACAAAAACAGCAACATTTGAAATAAAAAAATTAAAAAAAAAATCATTTTAGGCAATTGTGATATATATCTCGTTTATATAAACCAAGAATAGATTAAAAGCACGTTAATTGGGCGACCCTCAATCGTTAATAGTTACTATCATATTCTATATTATAATAATTATCCTAACTTATTACTAATAAGTTAGGAAACTAATAAGTTACTAATTAATTACTAATATAACTAAGTAAGGGTTAGGTAAAATTAATATTAATTTAACGGTAATGTTTACTTGAACTATGCTTTGCTTTGTATCATGTTATAAATTTAGAAAATATTTTACAAATTCAGACAAATAAATAATATACTTATTGCGTTAACGAAACGGTATTAAAATTCTAGCAATATGTAAAAATATTTGTATAAAGGTTTTTTGTTTCTATTAAATCCTATTATTAATTTATTAATTAAATTTGAAATTCTAAATTTGATTTCAAAAATTTATCAGCTAATTTAATTTTATTTAATTACGCAGTATATATATTTAAGATTCCTTTAATTTTTTAATTAATTTTAAAACTACAAAATAATCAATTAATTAATTATAATAGCTTTACTATAAATTAGACAATCTTTTTTCATAATTGAAATTTTTAGTCAAGGAACGTAATCAATCAATCTTGAGACCATTAAAAAGACTCTCATACCCTCCTGTAACAACAGGACAGAACAAAAAAGAATCATTTTTGTTTCTAACGGAGAGAGTGAAAAGAAAAGGTTAGTAATTCAACCGGTGTAAAATTGTGTTTAAAAAAGTATTAATCACCTTTACCATTAAGTTAATGTATTATTAAGATAAAATGTTTTTAATATATAAATGAACAACTATGGTAAATTGATAAAAGTTGCTACAAAAACAAATAATAATAATAATTTAAAAAAAAAACAGTACTAACATAAAATTACAGTATCGTAAAGTCTGCATAATAATCTATGTAGCAACAAAAATTATTTCATAAAAAGGAATATCCTAAAACCCGAAAGTTATTTTCGCTAATTCTCGATATACAGAAAATATCACTCTTGCCTCCTTTGCTGATGACACAGCGTTTACGGCGGTTGAAGTTAACCTAACAGTAGCGTCGGAGAAACTACAATCGGAGTTAGACCTTTCCAGTGAACGGGTAACTAAATGAAAAATATATGTTAAAACTGCAAAGTCAAATCGTGACCGTTTGCAATGAGGAGACACCATCTGCCTAGAAGGTGTTTACATCCCCCTTATTCAGCTAGGACTTCGTTTGGACCGGGGCCTAGTATGGTAAAATCACGTGAGAGAAGAGAGAGAACAATTAAATATCAAGTTTCAGCGGTTGAACTGGTTACTAGGAAGGAGGTTCGGATTGTCGTTAAATAAACTGTTGTTGTATAAGGCGTTTTTAATGTCAATAGGGGAGCCTATGGGATACAACTTTGGGGCACGGAAAGCAATAGCAACACCGTCATCATCCAAAAGTTGCACAAAGTGCTGAGAAACATGTAGGCTCCATCGTTTACGAAGAACAAAGAGATCCACGATGATCCAGGAATGTCATCTCTTTTCGTGAAGAAATTCGACTGTTAAGCTCAAAGTATTTGCTTAAATTTAACACGGATGAAAACGATTTGGCTGTTAACCTTCAGTAAGGATGTGGGATGACTGAAAAGTTTACATGTATTAGATCTGGAGATTGTCGTGCGGTGAATATTGTACTTTGTTTTATTATTAATCTAATTGTTGTGTTTACCATTTATCCTTTTTGTTCTGTTTTATTACTTGATTTATTGTTGATTTAGGTGTACTTTGTTAGGAACTTTGTGTAGATTGTTAGTTATGTTTTTTCATTGTACTTTTAGTTGTATTATTCTTTATTTAAACTTTTATTGTATTGCCTTGGGAGGTATCACTGGATACCTCTCTTCACGTCATTATTGCTTTATACCATTTACTTATAGTTTCATTATTTAGGAAACTGTAATAAAAAAGAAAAAAAAAATTCTCTATCACAATAATTATGTACTTATATTTGGATATACTTATTCATAAATTACTATTTGCAACAGTAATGAAAAAAGTATCAATTGATTAACGTCAGAAGATTCATAACCTAAATCTCACGAGAATTAATTAATGAAGGATGACTGAAACAAGCACTTGACAATCTAAAAAGAGTGTTTATTTATCTATTTTTATTTTTAATTACGGTCATAAGGTAACGGTCTAACTAGGTGGACTGTGTAGGTACTGGTATAAAAAATCACTGGATCCGTGAACTCAGTTATATTTAATTACAATCAACAATACGCTATTATTATTCATTAAACAGAAAGCTAATGAAAACGGAAAACTAATTATAAATATGCATTACGACAATTTTCGCATGATCCGTAAAGGGAAAGGCGCTAAACCGACCATACCAGACACACTACTGATCTAGTAAATTAACACACTAGTTACCACAACACCCGCTCGCGCCAAAGCGCGCCTACTGACAGCAGCAATAACCAAACAAAGAATATGATCATTTTCAAAGTTCCGTTTACCTAAGCTTCAAGAAGTTTTCTAAGAACACATTAATTGAACTGATGGCTTCTTGATCACTTCGTTTCCTTCTTGAAATTATTATTATTAAAAACTAATAAACTGCTGCCGATATAGATGTAATTATCGAAGTTAAAATGTTATATCAACTATAAAGTAAAATCGCCTTCTCTTTCTGACATTCTAAATCTACATTTGGAAAAACTACTTATGTGTAACATTAATCCTACAAGATATAGTAGAAACATGAAAGAAAAAAAGAAGAGAAAATTTCTTATTAAATTATTCATTTAACAAATATTTCTGTAACCGGATTTGTCCTACACAAATACATAGCGTTGGTTTACAAATATTCTATTAAATGAAATGTTAAAAACTAATAATTCCTTGAACGAATTTAGTATGTAATATATTAATTACTTTATCCGGCAGTCATAGATAAAACATGTAATTTTACAGCTGATTTTTGATAAGAACGAAGACAGATGTACTGTAGGAATTAATGGCTACACAAACAAACCTTAATGAACTGCATTGAAAGGAAAATGGAACCGTTCTTCACTATCGAGTTGTTGTAGGTGAAGCACCTAGCACACCACATTAGTAAGCTGTGCTGAAAGGCAGTACAAAGTTCGTAATAAAAGTTACTGTATATCAGTGTAACTTTAATTAGTTTCTGTGTATATTACTGTATTTCTGTCTACTTTGATAACATCTACAACACACATACTTATGTATAGGTGTATAATGAACAAATTTAGCATTCAATAAGTAGATTTTAGATATTTTTCAGCTGTAAAAAATAGTTTTTTTCTTCTGTAAATGTTTTTAACATACTTAAATAAATTAAAAAAAAAAAAAAAATGATTTTTAGGATTACTTTTAAATATAAAAAAAAGTAAAAAAATACTAATTAATTTTTTTAATTCAATTCATAATAAACACTTCAAGTGTGCAATCTAATCTACAAAGGTATAAATTAATTTTTTGAAGCCTTGAGGACGTCAAAAATGTAAAAGAATAAAAAAGCCATGTTACGGTAGATAGAAAAATTGTGGAAAAAAAATAGCAGTTACATTATAAAATAACCTTTTTTATAAAAGGAATATTATTAACATTTAAATAAACAGATTTTAAAACTTTGAAAATTTTCTTTTACAAAAACGCCAAAGGTTTACTCGGTGAAACATAATTCTTAATTACTAGTAGACTAATTATGAAACAAAACAATCAAAACAAGAATCTTGCTTGAAGCTAAATTTTATTTAAAAGTAAAATGCTTACGATCAAACAGTAATGTAAAAAAAAAGTTTAAAATTAACATTTTTACTCTTAACATAAGAAATATTCTTAGATATACAAGTAATACATTTGAAATCTGACTAACTATTAGTCAGTTACTTAGTTAATGATTATTTTTAGTGTTATTAAAGAATTAAGAAAAAATAAAAAAATGCTTCTAAAAAATATTTGAAATACTATTTATAATTATTATTTATTATCGTTATTATTATTTATCAAAGAGATAAATAATAAAAACACACACAACTGCCAAAAAAAGCCTTACTCTGTAATACAGGATAATTACAAATATATGATAATTAAAGAGCATGCGGATCACACAATTTTATTTATATTTGTATTTAGTATAATATTTTTTTTCAGAATTTTAAAACTTATTTAAACAAACATATTTATATAGGCTACGACACTCCCGATAACATAATGATTCTAACGCGGGATCATACATCTAAATCGGTTCAGCCGTTAAGCTGCTACGGTGGAACAAACATACGTATATACTTGTACATACATACATACATACACCATAAATAATATTATAATCGTTTTTTGATTATAATTTAATTTCTATTAACAGATCTAGCTTTGTAAACACTACATTTGAATTGCTATGCAGCGTTAAATAAGTTCCGTTTCTGAGTAAATCAATTATTTTTGTTCTGGTTTGGTTCCACCATGATTGTGTATTATATACTGTACTAGCAAATACCTCTTTGAATTTTGAAAATCGGAAGATTGGTTACGAAGATGTAATAGTATTTCCGAATAACCGTGATCTGTTAAATCGAGAGTGTATCTGATCCATGCAAAAGTTAGCCTTCAACCTACAAACAAATACCTACTAAAAAATAATATTTTTTGAAAATCGGACGATTGTTTGCAGAGATTCTATAAGAGCATCTCATTGCACCCAAAGCAGCGCCGAAGGGTTTCCATTTGTTACCAGTTGATGATTTTGATAGTTCTAGCCTCGCACGAGGTGCACGCTTCACCTCACCACTCTATCCTCACACGCAGTGTCCAAGGGAAACTCATTATTATTAAACAGAATTTTTTTTAATTTATTTAATATTATTTTATTTAAAGTAAATTTAATTGAATTATTTTTAAAATATTATTCATTCTATTGAGCTATGCAATAAATTCAAACCCAGCTGACACAGTGATAGAGACTCACAGTTCATACTTCGTTAATTCAATTCTTAAGTTTGTGCTTCAACCGGCAAATCTCTACTGTGTGTGTGTGTGTGTGTGTATACATATATTGTATAACCTATGACACTACCGGAAACGTAAGGATTCCAACGGGTGGTCCGACATCTAAATCGGTTCAGCCGTTGAGCTGCTACGGTTTTGAGATTAAATTTATATTCACTTAAATAAAAATTACCTATGACTGATTAAATATAGCTTACTAATTATTTGTACTTAAAAATAGAATTAAATATATCATCGCAAATTGCGATTTGATTTTAAATCATCTGGATTAATCTCTTCCTTGCGTTAAAAAATAACGCATAACTTGTAAATCGTTATTTTAAACAGTAAATTAATTTGGTTAATTTTTAGTTTTCTTTGTATTAATATTGCAGTTTTTTTTTAAATATTCTTTTTCTGCATTACAATAATTAATTCAATTATTTAGCTAGAAAAAAATGTAATAGCAAGTGCCGTAATGGATTTCAGTATAATTAAGATAAAACAGTACGAAGATTACAGCAGAAAGTTAAAAGCAACTTTTTTATAAATCTTTAAATAAATCTATGAAAAATAAAGTTAGCAAAAAATTTTTCAACCTGTTTCAGAAAACTCTTTAGTTTTTTTTTTTTTTTTTTTTGTCTTCAGTCATTTGACTGGTTTGATGCAGCTCTCCAAGATTCCCTATCTAGTGCTAGTCGTTTCATTTCAGTATACCCTCTACATCCTACATCCCTAACAATTTGTTTTACATATTCCAAACGTGGCCTGCCTACACAATTTTTCCCTTCTACCTGTCCTTCCAAAATTAAAGCGACTATTCCAGGATGCCTTAGTATGTGGCCTATAAGTCTGTCTCTTCTTTTAAGTATATTTTTCCAAATGCTTCTTTCTTCATCTATTTGCCGCAATACCTCTTCATTTGTCACTTTATCCACCCATCTGATTTTTAACATTCTCCTATAGCACCACATTTCAAAAGCTTCTAACCTTTTCTTCTCAGATACTCCGATTGTCCAAGTTTCACTTCCATATAAAGCGACACTCCAAACATACACTTTCAAAAATCTTTTCCTGACATTTAAATTCATTTTTGATGTAAACAACTTATATTTCTTACTGAAGGCTCGTTTAGCTTGTGCTATTCGGCATTTTATATCGCTCCTGCTTCGTCCATCTTTAGTAATTCTACTTCCCAAATAACAAAATTCTTCTACCTCCATAATCTTTTCTCCTCCTATTTTCACATTCAGCGGTCCATCTTTGTTATTTCTACTACATTTCATTACTTTTGTTTTGTTCTTGTTTATTTTCATGCGATAGTTCTTGCGTAGGACTTCATCTATGCCGTTCATTGTTTCTTCTAAATCCTTTTTATTCTCGGCTAGAATTACTATATCATCAGCAAATCGTAGCATCTTTATCTTTTCACCTTGTACTGTTACTCCGAATCTAAATTGTTCTTTAACATCATTAACTGCTAGTTCCATGTAAAGATTAAAAAGTAACGGAGATAGGGAACATCCTTGTCGGACTCCCTTTCTTATTATGGCTTCTTTCTTATGTTCTTCAATTGCTACTGTTGCTGATTGGTTCCTGTACATGTTAGCAATTGTTCTTCTATCTCTGTATTTGAACCCTAATTTTTTTAAAATGCTGAACATTTTATTCCAGTCTACGTTATCGAATGCCTTTTCTAGGTCTATAAACGCCAAGTATGTTGGTTTGTTTTTCTTTAATCTTCCTTCTACTATTAATCTGAGGCCTAAAATTGCTTCCCTTGTCCCTATACTTTTCCTGAAACCAAATTGGTCTTCTCCTAACACTTCCTCCTGTCTCCTCTCAATTCTTCTGTATAGAATTCTAGTTAAGATTTTTGATGCATGACTAGTTAAACTAATTGTTCTGTATTCTTCACATTTATCTGCCCCTGATTTCTTTGGTATCATTACTATAACACTTTTTTTGAAGTCTGACGGAAATTCCCCTTTTTCATAAATATTACACACCAGTTTGTATAATCTATCAATCGCCTCCTCCCCTGCACTGCGCAGTAATTCTACAGGTATTCCGTCTATTCCAGGAGCCTTTCTGCCATTTAAATCTTTTAATGCTCTCTTAAATTCAGATCTCAGTATTGTTTCTCCCATTTCATCCTCCTCAACTTCCTCTTCTTCCTCTATAAAACCATTTTCTAATTCATTTCCTCCGTATAACTCTTTAGTAAATTTTTAAACTAATTTTTTTTTTTTTAATTCGTTTCATTAACAAAATAATAATAATAAGTTATTTCATATATTTTTTTCTATAAAGCATGCCATAAAATAAGTTTCTATACAAGCTTAAAGATGTCTTCTAATAAGTTGGACACTTTTAGAGGGATACTTTGTACTTTGTGATCGGATTGTGGTTGGAAGATTACTTCATAAACTATTCTTTTTTTTTATGTAACGCAAATAAAAAATTCCGGATGATATTAATCTGGCGATCAAAGCGGCCATAATCAGCGAGAAAGTATTTGGTTTCCAACTAATTTACGAAACGATAATACTGAAATGTTTGCCATGTGTGTTTTGCGCCATCATAGTGCAGCGAGTGTTCATTTTCTTGTGACAGTATTATGAGCTATGTTACGATTTACTGATAATCTTCTGCTGATATTTTTTGTTTGTTTTTATTATTATAACGATACAGCGAATTTATAATCTATTCGTAGAGCATTCTAAATTCATCATTTAAAAATGTAGATCGGGTTTTGTTCATCCACACGACCAGTTTTCTAAAATAAGCATATATTCATGATACATAATTTATTGGGCACTTACGATTAAGTTGATGCCGTAAAACCTTCCAAATATTTTTGCAATTTCATTTATCTTGAAGAATGAATGCACGTTTAGCCCAGTAAAACACATGTTATTGGATTCACAACATAACTGATACTGAAAGAAGTATGTGTTGTTTTTTTTTTGTTTTTTTTTAATTGTAATAATGATGTGTAGGTAAAAAATACTAGATCCTTCCAAGATTCAAACCTGGGACAGCTAATCTAGAAACCAATATGCAAATTAAATATAAATAATCAATTTCCATATCGAGAGTTCTAAGATTCGAGTCCTTGTAAGGACAGTTACTTTTATGTGGATTTGAATGCTATACTGTGGATACCGGGGTAACCTTTGGTGTACACATTTTGTTTTATTTTGTTTAACCTCCGATACCACCGTTAGGCATTGCTTCAGAGGATGAGATGAATGATTTGTAGCGTGAGCGTGTGTGAAAATGTCATGCATGACGGGATTCGAACCAGGGACCTCCGGCCAAGATGCTACCACTCGCGCCATGGAGGCCGGCATCCTTTGGTGGTTCGGTTTCAATTAACCGCCAAATGTTAATTGACCAGTCCTGAGATTGGTCGACCAGTCTAAGGACTGGCCGACCTAAGTCTGTTACAGACTACTGTTAACCGGTAACCGGAGCATTTACATTTACACTTACACTGCAGCTACGTCGGACCTGGCAAGCCGGTGGCGGTAATTGCTTTTTTTTTGGGCGAAAAACACAGTAATTGTATTTTCCTACACACACACAAACCCAGATCCAGTGCTATATGAGAAGCTGGTTAGAGAAATATATCTATTATAACAAAGTGTTTAACGGCTGACATCCATATTTACGTCAAGTGTACCATATAATTTTGTTTTATTAAATTTTAAAATTAAGGGTTGCGTAAATTGGGAATCATGGTGTACTTTTATATAACATATCTATAGAACCATCAAGTAATCTACCATAAAAATATTCTACGTTAAATTTACTTACCTTAACATTATCATCCAACGGTATATTAAGTGTAAAATTAAAATTTTCTACCGATTTATTATCAATTTTTTTTACGTTACCTTCAAAATGATAGACTCCATTACCTTCATTTGAACATTTTTCATAAGTAAGAATTTCAGATTTTAATTGAGCATCCTGCAAAAGAAACGAACGCATTGAAAATTATTTTAATATAAATCCTACATATCTTTACAACCCCAAAAAAATAAACCATGGTTGTCTTGATTGAGGATTTCACAACAGGCTGGCTCCTTAAAACTGTACGCTAAGGAAAATTTGTTACGAAAATTTATTGACATGTTTATTGAACATAATAATGTTTGATAAGGTACATCATATATAGTCAGATTTAATAATTCATAGAACAGAGAAGGGAAATCTTTATTAATTTTTGATTTCATCTAAATTCGTGGACAAAATAACAGGTAGTAGTAGTTTTTGAAATGGATGGAAAAGATAATGATGATACCACGATTCTCCTGTTTCATATTTGCATTAATAGAAAAACTACAAATCTGATAATTTATATCTAAAGTGCAACTTTTCAGAGAACACACTCAGTTTAGAATCACACAAGTGGATCTTGACTGTGTGTGACACACACACACAAGTTTTCTATTCGAAATATATCAAATTACATTGACTAAAAGACTGAAATTGTTCTATATAATTAGGATAAATATTTTTAAGATTTTTCCATTATCATATAGGAAATATTAATAAAACACTGATACCAACCAGTAATAATTTAAAATAATTATCAATAATATTTCATGGAAAATAATCTACGATTTAAATCAAGCGTACACAAATTTAAGAAATATATGTGCAGAATATATGTAACAGAAAAAAGAAAAAACCCGTACAGCACCATAGTAATTTCATACAAACATTAACTCTAGTAAATAAAAGGTTTCTTTTTAATGATAACGTAGTGAAAAAAAGATTAATATATATTACTGAGCTTTTATAAAATATAAAAAAAAGCCTGTAAAGAAGAAAAATTAATAATTCAAGCAACCAAAAACAATTACATAAATGAAAAACTGCGAATAATATCTTGAAAAATACAACTATAACATTTAAATCTAGATTAGTATTATTAAGCTATTTTCTTACCATACTTATTAGAGGATCTGACTGATGTGTTTTTTCTACAATTAATAAAAAGTAAACAATATAAATATATTTTATCATATTTTTATGCTTAGGTATACGTCTGAATACAATAAATTAATAAAGCTTTTCCTCCTGAATTTTTAGAATAACATTTAAATACATCTCCAAAAATAGAGAAACAAATAAATATATTTATTTAAATTTTAAGTAAATATACTCTTTTCAATATTACTTCCGTTCTCATCTAATGCAATAATAATTTATATTTATATTATTATAGATTCTTATCAGTAATATTATATTTGTATTTATCAAGATATTAATATATTAGTCATAAAAATTATAAAAAATAAGGAACATGAGATTTAATCATTAAATATGTTGTAGAATTTTCGTCTATTTTAATAGAACACGTGACAAATAATATTTAATAACATACTATCTAGACAGGATATAAAAATTATTTTTAAAAATTAAAAAAAAAAAAAATTAAATGCATTATTGTTGATTACACGTAATATTTTGTATAGAGTAATAATTTAAATTTAATTTTTATTTTTATTTTCAAATAAATAAAAATAAAAAAACTTCTACATTAACGTGCATCACAAATTATGATTTTGGATAAAATAGACGTCACAATTAAATAACGATTTGCCATTCAACAATAATTTACTGTGTCATAGGCGTGCAGCATTATACCTTAATGGTTTCTAAACACCTCAAACGATTTTGGGAGTAATTTATTCAAACAAATCTACCAATGAAAAGTCTAGTAAGGCTTTTCCGAATAAACATTGTTATTAATATTACTGTTTTCTCAATTATTAATTAATTTCTAACAAAGATTCTAACTTCTAATTAAATCAGATAATTACATGTTACATGACTGTATAATATATTTGAATATTATTGTTTGATTTAATGCAATTGCTGATTATTATTTTATATGTATGTATGCATCCATTTCCGCTCGATATCCCTGAGGATATTGACTACGTAACATACTTTCTAACTTCCGTCATGTAGAAGGTGCATGACAAAGTACACCAGAGGATAAAAATTCGACCAGAGACAACACCTATCCCAGAAAAGTGATAGGTTTATTTGGCTGAAAACGACGTCTGAGACAAAAATAGCAGCGTTTCAGGAGGCCAGTACTTTTTAATAGGACTGCGTGGAGGCTGAGGAGGTAGTTGAAGACTAACAGAGATAAAACATTTAAGGATTTATCGGAAATCCTTCTAACCTTAATAGAGAAGGATACACCTTATGGAAGGCCCACGAAGGGAGTACGAAAAACCACAACGATGATATCTGCATTGCAGAGCGTACTAGATCATGGGTTAGGAATGATAAAGGGAAAGCCGATCTATATTCTTCACACTCAGGCGAAACTTTTCAACCACACTATGAAGTGCATCCGTGACGAGGATATTAAAGACTTCTTAGAGAAGTCAATACCATTCATCTTTCCGATTAAGCCGATTTCGACAAGGGAGTAGTAGAAGTTAATCAACCAGAGAAGGCGACTGAAGAAAACCCCGGGTAATGATTTAGTGATGTACAATATGCTTGTTACGCTGCCCCTTAAAGTTTCTTCTTACAGGCCAATCAGCCTCTTTCCGTTCATATCTAAATTATCTGAAAATCTGGTACTTCGCAGGCTTAGGTCAATTTTTGTGGGTGAGGAGGTAATCCCGGACCACCAATTTGGGTACAGGTACGGCTAATCCAACATCGAAAAATTCCGTAGAGTCGTCAAGGTTATGTAGAGTCGTCATTAGTGGATGTCTGGAGGAAAGAAAATTCTGCTTGGCGGCATTCTTAGGTACCTTGCAGGCCTTTGACAAGGTGTGGTTACCTGGCTTGCTTTTTAAATTTAAATTAAAACTTCACCCTTAATATCTTTAGGAATTATCTTTAGCGACGTTTCTCTCAAAAAAATTGATTGATGAGTTATCGAGATTCTTCGACATTAGGTCGAGTATTCCTCAGGGCTCTGTACTATATCCTGTGTTGTACTCAATATTCACTGCGGACTTTCCAACCCTGGAAGGTTGCATTGTCGCAACATTTGCCAGTGATACTGTAATCCTTGCCGGTAACTTATCCTGAACTAGCTAAGTGGGAGCTGCAAATAGCATTGGATCTTGTAAGTGCATGGCAGAAAAAATGGAAGATTAAAGTTAAACAGGATAAATCGAAACACGTCACATTCGCCATGAAAAGGGAGTAACTGTACCAGTGTGAACATGCATGGTGTCTTAACCACATACAGAGTGTGCGGTACGTAAGGCTACACCCAAATCAGCGTTTGACCTGGAAGTTTCACGTGAGGATGAAAGAAAACAACTAAACGCGAAGTATTGGGAACTGCAGTCGTTGCTGCGGAGAAACTTTACACCTAACGTTGTCCAGTAAATTTTTGATTTACAAAGTTTTCCTACGACCAATTTGAATTTATGGTGTGGAGCTTTAGGGGACAGCAAGTAATAGTAATGTAGATTAATACAACGCAACCAAAATAAGGTAACAAGAACAATTGCACTGGGCCATGGTTCACAAGGAATGATGAAATTCACGATATCTGGTGCTTCCGGCGGTTCGTGAGGAGACAGCACAGAGTTAAATACTAACAAAATTTAGAAAATCGCGTCAACCAACTAAATCAATGTGCTTGATAACAGTGAGAACGTCCGAAAGTTGAAACTTCTTCATGTGCTTGATTTAAGGGCTGCTGAGTGACAGTTTGCAGTTACTATCGCGAAATCTAGTGATGTTTTTTTGTTTTCTTTTTTATATATTTTCTTTTTGTTTATAGCTACAAGTTGTTTTGTTCTTTGTTCGACTAGCTCTCACTTGATTATTTGTTTGTTTTTTTATTGACTATTTATTTTTTTATTAGTTTTTATTTGTAAATTGTTTGTTTTTTAATGAATATGAAATGTTGACCGATATATTATTTTACTAATGAACTTTAAGATTATTGCTTACTGATAGCTTCTTGATTTTATTATGGGAGTTCCTTAGGAATCCCACATTATCTGCTTATTATCAAACGATTTGCTTATGGTTCCTTTTAAGGAGCCGGTTGTAAATATGCCAGCTGGAAAAAAATATATGTATAATATATCTGAATATATATATATATATATATATATATATATATATATATATATATAATGTTTAATGTCAATTTAATATAATTACTTTAATAACGTCAATAATATTAATCTCAATAATATAAGACATTAGGGAATTATTTTTATTTTAAAGTTTCCTTAGTCCACTTGACCATTATTTGGTGGCCGATTAAATCAGTATGCAGTATTATGTTAATCATAATGTATAGGTTACATGACGTTGGTTCCTTTTCAGTATCTATTAATTAAAAAGTTACGAATTTTTCCTTATTTTAAATTAAATCTTTCTTAATGTGCAGGTGGCGCAAACGAGTTATGGTTTTTATCAATATTTATTCAATAAGTATACAAAAGACGAGATAAGTGCTAAAAACATTTCTGCGTCATTTTATTTACCGGTTAACTGCGGACGTAGTCATTAAAAAGGCAAACTAAATTTGATCTAGTAATAATCTCGATGAAAAAAGTAATAGTTTCAATAATCAACTCTTTCAAAACTATTAATTCTCACTGGTCCATGAGAATTTAGTTGATATGGTTTTACGTCATTTAAATTTATCTGGCTGAAAGTAGTTAAAATTTTAAATTTGCATAAAAAAGCATTCTATTATAATTTACTAAATGGGTAGGAGTGATGCAATGTTATATAAAGTTAGCTGTACACAAAATACGAGATAAGTACTGAAAATTTGTGCGATTATTATTAATTTAAAAAGTTTTTTTTAATAAAATTACTATCAATTATTTATGCAAAGAATGAGTTTTTCAATTTTCTTTAAATTTCTTATGTTAACAGTCTCCTAATTCCATGATCAAACTATAACTAAGGAACATTATGAACTATTTATAAATCAAATTTAGTTTTTTCTAAAGTATATTAAGTATTCATTGTTATTGAACAAAATTAACGGAGTTGAGTAGTTAAAAACTGTTGTTTGCTAATGACTTAAGGAAGAGAAATATTAAAAAATATATGTATATATACTGGAGAGTAATCAAACTATAATTCATATTCAAATTGCTAAGTAATAAAAGTTATGAAACATTGTTTTAAACAAGGTTAACAATTACGCAAGTGATAAATAATTAATGATAGTTACAGTAAAATTATAATGTAACATGATGACATAATGTTTTAATAATTTACTTAATTATAAACTACGGAAATACATTCCCATAATTTATTCTAAATTAGAAGTAAAAATAATTATTTATAAATTATTCTTAAAAAACAGTAAACTTATTAAATAAACAATACGCACTGCACGTGGTACTTGTAAAATAAACCGATCTAAAATAGTTTACTTGGAAAAAAAACTTATTCGTGTAGAACAACTAAAATAAGTAAAAAAAATATATTTACAGACAGTTAGAAGAATCTAATTTTTTTAAATTTCTATTTAAATATCAATCTTTTTATGAATAGAAAATTTATTTTTGTAAAATTAAAACATTCATTAGAAGAAATCGCTTGACAAGATAAATTAAACCATTCTCAATACGACTTAGCTGAAGATTAATTTATAAGCTCAGTAATTTGTCTAACGAGCAGTTATCCACAGAAATTCAGCTTAAAGTAAATGATCCAGAAAGTAAATTAAAGGGATAATTCAAAGTGTTCTTTTGCTTATCACTCTGATTATTCAATTCTAATATGTAAACACAGAGGATAAAAAAAAAACGTAAAAGCATAAATAAAAGAACTTAATTAATCTTTCATAACGAAAAAAATATATTTGTTCTTTTTATATAATTTTGTAATTTACTTCTTTTATCCATTTTAAAAATAACAGATAATAAATGTAGGATTTTTAAATTAATTATTAGACATTTATATAGAATAATTAAAAGAAAATGGACGCAAGCGATTTATTATGATGACGTAACTAGAATTGTTTATAATTTTGTATGTAATTTTTTATTTAGAATAATCCAACCGAATTAGGACAAAAATATTGAAAAAACAATATAAAATAATGTTAATGAATTATGATTTTACAAAATTGATTCTCGTAATTTTATAACAAATTATATTTAAAACAGTTGCCAGCAGACGTGAATGAAATATACTTTATTATGACTTGATCGCCTTTAAAAGTAGAGATAAAGGTGTATTTTAAGAAATTCACTGTAATATTGCACGTTTATTTAATATATTGATGCACTGTAGAAGATTGTTTAATAATATTGTATTTTTCAACTTTTTAATGAAAAAGTATGTATTTATTTCATCAATAAACTATATACATAAAATATTTAGTTTGGATTTGAAAAAAAATCATATGGTTTTTGTGATATAAAAAAATTCAACGTTGTCTACAGTGTAACCAAAGAACTGATTTGACAAAAAGCACTGTAGACTACAGCCGGAATATCAATAAAATTCTATTGAAAACTTTAATATTAGAATCAGGATTTATTTGAAATATTTTGTATTCTCGGCATTCCTGTATGAAATATATACCTTGGACCTTGGTTTATATACTATAAACCCTGACCTTAAAAAAAGACAGCGTAACATATAGAATCATTCTAAAACTAAACATATCAACAAAATTTTCTCAAACTGTAAACTTTCAAAAATCGTCACAGATTGAATAAATAAAACAAAAAAATTAATTTTTACCAGCAAGGAAAAATAACTTTATACTTACGAGGAAATACTACAACATTATAATTAATTATAGAAGATAAAAATACTTAAATCATAATATCATGACAGAAAATAATGGGAATGAACATTTGGGAATAGTTTTATCATGGTTTCTGTCAAGTGATTTAAAACTAAAACTAGACATAACGTTCCCATCCTTTTTTTGAAACAATTCTATGAAAAATGTCCGAAAATTATTTTATTGCGAAGTTAAAATCCTGAAAATAGGGAGTACAGAGCAATTACTTTCAAAATTCCTCCTAAGATTTTTAACATATAGAATCATTCTAAAACTAAACATATCAACAAAATTTTCTCAAACTGTAAACTTTCAAAAATCGTCACAGACTGAATAAATAAAACAAAAAAATTAATTTTTACCAGCAAGGAAAAATAACTTTATACTTACGAGGAAATACTACAACATTATAATTAATTATAGAAGATAAAAATACTTAAATCATAATATCATGACAGAAAATAATGGGAATGAACATTTGGGAATAGTTTTATCATGGTTTCTGTCAAGTGATTTAAAACTAAAACTAGACATAACGTTCCCATCCTTTTTTTGAAACAATTCTATGAAAAATGTCCGAAAATTATTTTATTGCGAAGTTAAAATCCTGAAAATAGGGAGTACAGAGCAATTACTTTCAAAATTCCTCCTAAGATTTTTAAAATAAACGTTGTTTATTTAAAAATAAGATTACTATTTCTATATAAACTAGTATTTCTATTAATGATGTTATCTGCAAAATTTTAAAGTTCTATTAAACTTAAACGTACATTTCTTCTTTTTTTTCTATTTACGTTTACTAGTTTCCTCTTTTCCTATAAAACAATTCCATGACCAGGATTTTGTAATATTACCTCTAGTTGTAATGACTTAACAATGAAACTGAGAGACAAATATTTGATATGTATATAAACATAAAAGAATAAAAATTTATTCTCTGGAATGTTTACTACTTAAATTTAAAGCGGTTACCCATCTCACGTTACTAAGCCTTTACATTTTGTACGCATGGAGCGTTAGGTAACGCACGTGAGTGACAATATAGGACTATATAGAATGTTTACACAAGAAATCGTGCGGTTTTAACATTCCAGTGTCGAAGCTGTTTCCCTTAAATAATGCGCGCTTGACGAGCCCTCTGAGATCATTTTTATTGAGCTTGTCTACACTTGATATGTGCACTTTCATTGAGAATATTTCCATAAGTAGATATTTGTCGTTTGAACAATATTAATTTTATCTAATAGTTTTATATTTTAATTTTTTTAAATAGTTATTTTATTACTGATATCAATACCAAATCTTTACCAAACAGCGACCGACTTATAGATGAAATTGATAACATTCAGCCCGTTTGAAAGATGGAGAACAGAGATTATAAAAACAGAGTACTGAAAAGTATTGGTTAAAATATTTTGGGAAAAGAGGAATTATGAAGAAAAAAATAAAAATTTTGGAAAGGTTTTATTTAAAAGGTGTTATTTATTTTGCTGCTGTACTTTATTTAGATCGGTTTTATGTTTATTTACAATCGAAACCATAAATAAATGGATTGGAAAATACGAGTAATGTAAAGTACTCAAAGATTCTCCTCATGAAATACCGACACCAATAGTTCATATTACTTCTCTTCATAACGAGTATTTACCAACATAAGAGTAATAACAAAATACATAAAAATAATCATGATGAGAAAAAAGAAACCAGATTACAATAGGAAACAAATTATTAAAGGAGTTCAACAAAGAAGTGATTTAAAGAAGCAAACCTAACATAAACAACAGACAGTTGAACGACTCATAATTGAATAATATCAGTCGAAAGAACAATTGGCCGCACGACAATAAACAATTAATCCAAAAATAATTCCAATCGTTGGCTGAGTTCTCTCTCGTAGCAGTTACATAAAAGTAATATAAAAATATGACAAAGTAAATTCAATTTAATAAAGTTGTCTGTAATAAATGATATTTTAGGTATGAAAAGTATAAGCCTTTAATCCTGTAAGGTAAAATCAATCGCTACCCAACCTAATCCAGGTTCAACGCATGTCCCCTCTTTAGACGTCTAATATCCCTGATATTTTCCAACAGATTTTCACGTCTAGGTGCTTCATGTGTTCTATATACTTTGCACTTTTACGCTGGATTTCCTCACGAATGTACTACATCCTTGATTTTCGTGGATCTCATCGTTTCTTACAAACCATGGCGCTTCTATTAAGAATCTGAGCACTTTGTATTGGAACCCCTGAATGATCTCTACGTTGCTGTTACACAATATTCACCATAGCTGTATACCGTAGCTCCACATTGATTTTATGAATGAATATCCTGTGTAGTAGTAACTTTTTTGATGTAGAAAAAAGAGATCTCCTCCCTAGCAACTAGTACATTTGTTTAAACGTAGTGTATAATTGTTTTCTCTTCTGTTTTATGTGATTTCTTCACATAAATGACAATCCAGTTGTAACCCCAGAAACGGTAGGGTATTAGTTTGTGGAATGTAAATATTATCCTGTTGAACATAGTTATTTGTTCAAATTTAAGATAGTTAACACAGTTTATATAACCTAGTTATTTAGGATACTTTCATTCTGACGGGAAGTACGTTGTGCGTAGAATTGCATTAAATAGGTGCAATATGTACAGTGTTCTCGAGGGTGGTAACATAAATACCATTCTGCAGATAATTAAATCAAAGTCTTGGAGGTTTTTTTTGAGTTCCTGACTTCTTTTAAACTTCTCCGATAAATCTACAAATGTGAAGAGTTACAGCAAACCGCTGAAAGTCTTAGGAGCCCAAGCCAGTAAAAAATTTCGTTCGTAGTTGCTAGGATATGGTTGATGCTGAATGTTGGGAGCTGAGTATGGCTTACCCCATCCCTGATTAGTGGCAGTATCATGCACTCTGCCAACCGGATGATTGGTCGCATATACTGAATAACCCCGAACACGTACGTAGTTCCGCTCAGTAAAATGCGTCTCAGTTACAAGGATATCATCCAATTGTTCGGCTTGGAGCTAGACCTTGAATTTCTCTCATCAGTGCTATATACATAAATTCGCAATTCTCAAATTTCTTGCCAATAGCAGAACTTAGTAACCACTTTTATTAGAAGACCTATAAGGTTACAATTTGTTGCATTAAAAACCCAATATTTAACGTCAGCTTCTAAAACTTATCTTTAAAACTAGAATTATCATCGTTGCAACCCACCATTGCCTCGGGGTCGGTTAAACGATCGGAGAAGATTGCCTTGATGATTATCGAAAAGAACATCCGATCTTCAGACGCTCCCTGAATCATCCAGGGGAAGTTACTATTACCTAGCTCAAAGTATCTGTCCCGAGTACATGTGAGGGTCCTAGGAGGAGTTAATACATAATGTTAATACATAATTCCTTCTTCTCCTTCTTTCCTTCCTTTCAAAAATTTCCTTATATAATTTACAGCCCTTATTGTTAGCGCGCTAACAATAAGCGCACAAGTCTCCGGAGTGTTCGTGTCCTTTTTCTAGCAATCCGCAGTTCTAGGCCAATCTGCACAGGGCTGCGGTAGCATACATAGAGTACGGTAGCATGCAATTAGTTCTGTTATCTCCATACTCCTGTTACCTAATACATTTCCTCGTGATCTCCTAGGTTCCTCAAACTGAACACTGGATTTGGCAATGTATCTTAGAAAGAATATCTTTTCGTGATTATCTTGTCGTTCTAGATTGATATAAAAGCAGACAACAGTTTTTTAGTGCTTCAATGGTGGTCGTTGATGCTTCGTATTCTCTGACCCTTACTTTCAATGTTATTTTCAATCATCTCTATCGGAATTAAGTAGTGTGTTCCGTAGCACAACACTGAACGCTCTTTTGTCTTTCCTGGTAAAGGTATGCTCTATAAAGTTGCGCTCCCTGACTAATCGAATAACCTTTTTATAAGGCTTTATGTCCTTCGAGATCACTCTCAGTTGTTTGTTATTTGTATTCTGATACAGTAAATTTCTTAAAATTTACTTATATGAAATAAAATAATACCTACATTTAATTGGACGGATTCTATGATGATACAAGCGCTTGCATGTGTATAACTATGATTATTTAAGTACATGGTGTTAATTATCTGAGGAGTACTGGCATCCACTCCAAAATACTCGAGGTGTACTTTGTTGCATTCTATGCAATAATACCACTTATACCGTTATGTTTTAAGAAGAGTGAAAAATAATTATTAAGTTATTTTTTAAGCTATTCCTCATCCTGAATCATTGCATGGAAGTTTAAAAACTTGCTAATATTGTGTTCGTAATGTTTGTTTATTGCATAAATTAATAAAAGTGATTTCCTTAAAATTATTCTTACTATTAAAATACCGACCTAAAATATCAAAATTTGGTTGGTTTTCTTGATGTAAAATGTATGTTGCATGTTGTATATTTTAATAACGTACAATTATCTTAGGAAGAGGAAATGCAAAGCATTAAATTTTAGTTTTGGGAGTTTTAATCTTTTGTAATATAATTGGTATGATATATGTAAGAGAGAAAAAACTTAGTTTCTTTAACCAAATCAAATTATACTTCACCAAATAATAATTTTAAAAATGATGAAGTGAAAAAGTGGTAACTTTAATTTTTTCCTCAACAAAGCCTACATATATTTGATCTTAAAGAACGCTGTAAATTAAATTTTATCTTAAAAATCCTGAGAAATATATCGTACTTTTCTAAAAAAAACACAAGATTAAAAAATAAATGAAGCCTGGGTGTAAAACTGACGATTTTAAACACAATTTCTTAAACGCTTAATACTTAGGTCTTATTAAAGTTTGTTCTTTTCTAAATTTAAAAGTTAACCACAAGTTTCCTTACTGTTGAGAAATTAGTCACCCTACAACTGTTAATAGAAGGAAAAAACATTCGATTTATAATCCCTTCTCTTTTAATTTAGCGCAGTTAAAGTTTTAGCATTCTAGAGTAAAGAATTAAGCAATTTCAATGACTTAAAAAGTCATATCTACTCTTTTGTGTACTAGGCGAAATAATAAATATGTTTATTCATTATTTAACTAAAGTTTTAATAAATTTTGTAAGAAAGTTTAAAATGAAAGTTTAAATGAAGGATTGATGTAAAAATTCGAAAAAGTAAAAAAAGAATACTTTTTGATACCCTGGTTCGTAATTAAATACGTATTGTTAAACCTATTTTGAGTGGTTAATACGTGACGTGACTATACAAAATAACTCTGTTATTAATAATATTACTGCCTTTGAATTCTCTTCTTGCATATTAAGCAGTCACAACTTATTTAAAAACAAAATTAACTTTTGATTATCTTAGTAAGATATATTTTAAAGTAAATAATGTCATTATGTATACGATCAATTTTTATTTTTTAACTAACTGTTATGAATAGAAATTTATTATAATATATACTTCTTTGAGAATTATTATTCTTCACGTAGAATATGCTGCTGACAGGAGACTATCCCGTTGATGAGAGATGAAGGAAAACGGGGTAACGCTATATAGAATAGCTGCAGCAACTCGTAAAGAGTATTATCCATCACCCAATTGTGGAGTCTTTTTGGATGAGAAAAGACATTATACTCTGCCACTATCATCCCCCCCCCCCCGATCTACCATCTAACCATAGCTTCAATATCGTTTGAGAGACACGCACACCTACAGCTAATCTAGTAAAATTAATTGAATCAAAATTTACTTTCTCCGTGAATTAAGTTATTTAAATTAAGTTAAAAATTTATATATTATAAATTTAAAATTAATTTCGTACAAAAGCATAATTATACCTGGTGATTAAATTAAATATCTTAAAAACAAACTAATATTAAATCATACATAATAAGAAGTTTGACGGTCTTTTATTAAATCTTCTATCCAAACTTGCTAATCCTTTCTTAATTAAAATTAAAGTTTAAATGAGAATCAATCCTGATTCATAATTAATTCCAATAGAATTAAAGAAAATATATATATATATATATATATATATATATATACACACACACATATACATACATACACTGTAAAGGAGACTTACTGTTCTCATGATAAACATTTTAAATTTATATTCAATTACGAAATTTTTCAATATTTTATTAAAAATATTTGTGATATTTTGAAATATTTTCGGTTATTACCCTAATTACTACGGATAAGTAATAGTCGATAGATAAATATTGGGAAGTAATACCTACTAATTTGTTTATTTTTAATTTTAATTTGATTATAAATAAAGCTAAGCTGTTTAACTTAACCGATCAGTTCAAAAAATTAGAACAATGTACTGGTAATTTGATCTGATGAAAGTATCAACACTAAAAACGTATTAATACTAAATATTAAATATTTATATAATTTAGAAAATACAGCCTTAATGAAGTTTATGACTGAAGTACCAATATCCAATGTCCAATCAGTTTTTTCATCTTCACCAAAATTATAATAAGTTTAACAAAATTAAATTTATAATAACAACGCAGAAACTATAAGAGTATTTTACAAGATAACATCTCTGCTATCTTTATGTATTACTAGCCGTTCAGGACTCGCTTTGTTCACCGGACCTTCTGGCCAGGGGCACTGTCCTCTGGACCCACGACGCGTTCGTATCCTCATATTTGGGTAAATATTAAGCACTTTACCGAAATATTTTAAGAAAAGAAATATTAGTGTGAAGAGAACATTGTTCTGAACATTTTGGTGATTTTATATATATAATAGGCTTAAGGAGAGAGTAGATAAAAAATTTAATAGTTTTTAATAGAAATATAATGTTTAACGCTAGCGATATTGATAACAGGGAATTGGCTGGGGACGCCGTCTTCTTCGATTAGTCTTGTATGTATTCGTGTGAGGTTGTGCTCGTTGCCAGTCCTGCTGCTGCTATTGGCGCAGAGCGGACCACATGATGTGCCGGCCGGATGCGCGCCAAAGACTCTCTCCCGCTTAATAAAGGATCCTTTTTTTTACTGCTAAATACTAACTATAATCCCTTTTTTATTAATAAAAATAAATAAATAAAATTAATATATATTAAAAGTAAATAAAAATACAAATATAAAATATAAATACAAATAATTTACGGTTAGAAATTAAATTAAATAATCTGTAAATCTGTAAATTGAGTGATTATATAGCCCGAGAGAGTCGTCGGAGAGAGTCACCGTGCGCAGCCTCCTGGCGCACCACCATTGGTCCGCCATGCACCAGTATGAAAAATCTCACACATGACTGGAAATCAAACCGGGGACCTCCAGATGAAAGACGGAGACGCTACCACTCCGCCACAGAGATCGGCAATTTTAATTAGCAATATTAAAAAAAATAAAATTGGTTCTTTTAATCATACTTTAATTGAACTGGTAGGAAGATTCTTTAAATCAGTTGGTGATTTATTAAAAATGGCGTAATAAAGTCCTTTCTCTTAAGCCTAAGACAAAAAAATAATTGTTTATACAGATGGTTATTGTTATTCTTTTTTAAATACTGATTGAACATTTAGAAATAAATTAAGTATTAATTATTAATTTGGGATAATTTTAAATGGTAATTAGTGTTGAAACTTACAGTTTACATACTTGAAAATAGTAGTTTCCAGTTACTAATAGTTTTTCTATAATTCATTAATTAATAAATTAAGTTAAATGAATATAATAGAGGCTGTAACAAGCCTCATGAATATTGTTTTAAAATGACTTTTCATGCTGTTGGTTTCATTCAATTTTCTTCTTTTTTTTGTATATCTCTTATCATTTACAATCGGTACCTCATTTTTTTTTTTGTCTTCAGTCATTTGACTGGTTTGATGCAGCTCTCCAAGATTCCCTATCTAGTGCTAGTCGTTTCATTTCAGTATACCCTCTACATCCTACATCCCCAACAATTTGTTTTATATACTCCAAACGTGGCCTGCCTACACAATTTTTCCCTTCTACCTGTCCTTCCAATATTAAAGCGACTATTCCAGGATGCCTTAGTATGTGGCCTATAAGTCTGTCTCTTCTTTTAACTATATTTTTCCAAATGCTTCTTTCTTCATCTATTTGCCGCAATACCTCTTCATTTGTCACTTTATCCACCCATCTGATTTTTAACATTCTCCTATAGCACCACATTTCAAAAGCTTCTAATCTTTTCTTCTCAGATACTCCGATTGTCCAAGTTTCACTTCCATATAAAGCGACACTCCAAACATACACTTTCAAAAATCTTTTCCTGACATTTAAATTCATTTTTGATGTAAACAAATTATATTTCTTACTGAAGGCTCGTTTAGCTTGTGCTATTCGGCATTTTATATCGCTCCTGCTTCGTCTATCTTTAGTAATTTTACTTCCCAAATAACAAAATTCTTCTACCTCCATAATCTTTTCTCCTCCTATTTTCACATTCAGCGGTCCATCTTTGTTATTTCTACTACATTTCATTACTTTTGTTTTGTTCTTGTTTATTTTCATGTGATAGTTCTTGCGTAGGACTTCATCTCTGCCGTTCATTGTTTCTTCTAAATCCTTTTTACTCTCGGCTAGAATTACTATATCATCAGCAAATCGTAGCATCTTTATCTTTTCACCTTGTACTGTTACTCCGAATCGAAATTGTTCTTTAACATCATTAACTGCTAGTTCCATGTAAAGATTAAAAAGTAACGGAGATAGGGAACATCCTTGTCGGACTCCCTTTCTTATTAGGGCTTCTTTTTTATGTTCTTCAATTGTTATTGTTGCTGTTTGGTTCCTGTACATGTTAGCAATTGTTCTTCTATCTCTGTATTTGAACCCTAATTTTTTTAAAATGCTGAACATTTTATTCCAGTCTACGTTATCGAAAGCCTTTTCTAGGTCTATAAACGCCAAGTATGTTGGTTTGTTTTTCTTTAATCTTCCTTCTACTACTAATCTGAGGCCTAAAATTGCTTCCCTTGTCCCTATACTTTTCCTGAAACCAAATTGGTCTTCTCCTAACACTTCTTCCACTCTCCTCTCAATTCTTCTGTATAAAATTCTAGTTAAGATTTTTGATGCATGACTAGTTAAACTAATTGTTCTGTATTCTTCACATTTATCTGCCCCTGCTTTCTTTGGTATCATAACTATAACACTTTTTTTGAAGTCTGATGGAAATTCCCCATTTTCATAAATATTACACACCAGTTTGTATAATCTATCAATCGCTTCCTCACCTGCACTGCGCAGTAATTCTACAGGTATTCCGTCTATTCCAGGAGCCTTTCTGCAATTTAAATCTTTTAATGCTCTCTTAAATTCAGATCTTAGTATTGTTTCTCCCATTTCATCCTCCTCAACTTCCTCTTCTTCCTCTATAACACCATTTTCTAATTCATTTCCTCCGTATAACTCTTCAATATATTCCACCCATCTATCGACTTTACCTTTTGTATTATATATTGGTGTACCATCTTTGTTTAACACATTATTAGATTTTAATTTATGTACCCCAAAATTTTCCTTAACTTTCCTGTATGCTCCGTCTATTTTACCAATGTTCATTTCTCTTTCCACTTCTGAACACTTTTCTTTAATCCACTCTTCTTTCACCAGTTTGCACTTCCTGTTTATAGCATTTCTTAATTTCCGATAGTTCCTTTTACTTTCTTCATCACTAGCATTCTTATATTTTCTACGTTCATCCATCAGCTGCAATATATCGTCTGAAACCCAAGGTTTTCTACCGGTTCTCTTTATTCCGCCTAAGTTTGCTTCTGCTGATTTAAGAATTTCCTTTTTAACATTCTCCCATTCTTCTTCTACATTTTCTACCTTATCTTTTTTACTCAGACCTCTTGCGATGTCCTCCTCAAAAATCTTCTTTACCTCCTCTTCCTCAAGCTTCTCTAAATTCCACCGATTCATCTGACACCTTTTCTTCAGGTTTTTAAACCCCAATCTACATTTCATTATCACCAAATTATGGTCGCTATCAATGTCTGCTCCAGGGTAAGTTTTGCAGTCAACGAGTTGATTTCTAAATCTTTGCTTAACCATGATATAATCTATCTGATACCTTCCAGTATCGCCTGGCTTTTTCCAAGTGTATATTCTTCTATTATGATTTTTAAATTGGGTGTTGGCAATTACTAAATTATACTTCGTGCAAAATTCTATAAGTCGGTCCCCTCTTTCATTCCTTTTGCCCAGCCCGTATTCACCCACTATATTTCCTTCCTTGCCTTTTCCAATGCTTGCATTCCAATCTCCAACTATTATTAAATTTTCATCTCCTTTTACGTGTTTAATTGCTTCATCAATCTCTTCGTATACACACTCTACCTCATCATCATCATGGGCGCTTGTAGGCATATAGACGTTAACAATCGTTGTCGGTTTAGGTTTTGATTTTATCCTTATTACAATGATTCTATCGCTATGCATTTTGAAATACTCCACTCTCCTCCCTATCTTCTTGTTCATCACGAAACCTACTCCTGCCTGCCCATTATTTGACGCTGAGTTAATTACTCTAAAATCACCTGACCAAAAGTCGCCTTCCTCTTCCCACCGAACCTCACTAATTCCTACTATATCCACATTTGTCCTACCCATTTCCCTTTTTAAATTTTCTAGCCTACCAACCTTTTTCAAGCTTCTAACATTCCACGCTCCGACTCGTAGAATGTTATTTTTTAATTTTCTGGTGACCCCTTCCTTAGTAGTCCCCACCCGGAGATCCGAACGGGGGACTATTTTACCTCCGGAATATTTTACCAAGGAAGGCGCCTCCATTATTTCTATGTGAAAATGCAGAGAGCCACATTTTCTTGGAAAAAAAGCAGCTGTAGTTTTCCATTGCTTTCAGCTGCGCAGTACTCAGAGGACTGAGTGATGTTGATACGGCCGTTTAAGTCGTCCTGACTCACGCCCCTAACAACTACTGAAAGAGCTGCTGCCCTCTTTCAGGAATCATTCCTTAGTCTGGCTCTCAACAGATACCTCTCCGATATGGTTGCACCTTCGGTCCAGCTACTCTGTATCCCTGAGCACTCAAGCCCCCTCACCAACGGCAAGGTCTCATGATTCATAGAGGAGGCGGTACCTCATAGGAAACCATAAGTCTCCTATTCATGAAAATCAGGTGAATTCATGAAAATCAGAGGTCGCTGATGAAACCACTCATTCAACACAGATTCAACACCTAGTATGTAGGAAAAATAATTTTATAGTCTGATGTCATCGCTGTTGTCCACTAGATTTACTGCTAGATAATTTACATATTTTTCTAACCTCTATTTGTCCCGGGAGCCAGTTTTTTGGATCACTTCGTAAACAGAAGTTAATCCTACATAGTTATGAATTTCTCTACCCCCAACCACGACGTCTCTATTATGGTCACCACCAATTTATTTTGGAATCTCTGAATCATTTCAATATTGCTGTTTCTCGTCGTACTTCATAGCTGGATTTCATATTCCCGATAGTTTTAAGGATCTTAAGGACAACAGTTTATTAGATAAGGATAACCGTGAATTTCTACCCAGCGCCCAGTTTAGTTCCTACACTTGATGTTAAGCTGTTTCCTTTCACGTGTCCCTTCCACCTCAGGCGACGATCCAAGTGTAGGTCAAGGTACAGTACGCGATAGGTTTCAGTAAATGGTTACTATTTTCAGTAAATGAACGTTATTATACTATACAAAAATAAATTTACATTAAAAATTACATGCACAGTTTTTGCTTTTATTATCTAGAAAAATAAATTTCGATTTCCTTATCATCTACTATCAACTTATACGTTATCAAAAACTCTTGATCACCATCAGAGAACCACAACGTAGTCGTTGATAATAACAAACAAAAACCATAAGACAATAACGTACAATATTCAGTGAGTTTTGATTACAATCAGTCAATAGTTTTTCTGTCTCTGTTAATTTATAATTATCAAGAGTCATATTTCGTTGCGTTTTATGTTATTTATTGTAAAAATAATAAAAAAAGTATCAAAACGGTTTTGCCAACAAAAAAAGATTTTCCTTCATTAATTTCATTAAAATAACAGAAAATAGAATATTTTAAAGTAAAACTTAAATATAAACATTATAATTGTAGCTAGAACAAATAGTTTCTTAAAAGAATACAATTTACGGAGATGATTTTTATCTTGAGAGAGTTTATATATAAAAGAGGTATTTATCTAGTATAAAAATTTATAAGAAAAAAAATTGTTCAAAAAAAAGAATTTTTAGGTAGGAAAAATACGATGTTTGAACATGTTTAAGTAGAAAGAATAGGGTAGAGGTTTTAACGTGGGCTGACGGGTCATCGAATATACTTGATCGTATCTCAAGTTAGACCTAACCCGATAGGCTGTCATCCATCAAACAACTAACCTGACATTACTTAAATTTACTAGGGCTTCAGTAATTTTTTACGTTAAAGAAATGGCTACCGTACTCTTCCCTAGAGAATGAAAAGTCAATAAAAATTAATTTTTTGTAAGAGAAAGGAATAATAATAATTACTTTCTGTCACTATAAAGCTAACAATTTTATAAAATTGAAATTTCATATTCATTTGGAGAATTAAAATCATAATTTTATGAATTAATTTCCTTTAATTATTGCTTGAAAAAAAAAATTGAATCAGCAGCAAAATCCGATTATTATTCATGTTAATCTAAAGGCGAAAATATTAGTACAAGTTCCAGTGATTCGTAAGTTGCTATTTCACGGATAGTAACTTAAACCGCATTAGAATTCCTTTTGCCAATCTTTTTTTATTTTTTTTTTACATCGCTTTCAAGACTCTGTTTAAACAATAACACTAAATTCAAACTGTCTACAAAGTAAGACAGAGAAAAACATACGTTGTTCTAAAAATAAACGTTTCAAGTGTTTAGACGATGTAAATAATACTATGTTACTTAAAACACTGTTTGTCGATGCTCCAACTCGACTTAAGTACACTAAAGTAAGGTAGCAAGTGAGAATATTACTCAAGCGGCAAAACATACAAAAAAAAAAACACCAGGTTTATTATTTATTTTAAAGACCACTTCAAATGTTATAAAACAGATTATTGACCTGTTGTTACCTAGTTAAAGGCAAAAGAAATCAAATATATAACTTTTAAAGAGTAATATTAACTATATCTGATAATAATATTTCATTAAATTAAAAGATTTTAATTTATTTCTTTAACTTAACAAATTGCATATTAAAATATTCTAACAACAAAAGGCTTATGTACAGATTTGTTATTGTCACTCTCAGTGTAAATATACATAAAATAATAATATATGGACTAAGAATTTACTCACGTAAAAGCGCGCGCACACAAACTTTATATATATATATATATATAGACTAGCATACGCGTGGCAGCTTCGCCCGCTCTATGTGATTACTTGTATTTTCCGTTGCCGTCAATTTTTTTTTATTTTATGTTTTTTAGTCAAGTAATTGGCCGTTTTGATTGAATCGCCCCTTAAAAAATTGAAACTCAAAAATGGTAGATATCTATCTGAAAAGTATTTGCAAGCCCAAACCTAATGAACGTCTACTTTAGTATTTTCGGAAATGGGGAAAATTTTCAATCATTTTATGAATTTTGTTTACCTTTCTTCAACCTTTTCATGGTTTAATTTTAAAAAATCTATAAATTGGTTTTAAGATATTAACATAAAAATTACACACCTGTTTATTTTAACATAATTACCTGTTATTTTATGTATATAAAATAACAGTATCTGGGACTTCACCTGGATCGGGTTTGACCTGGAAGTGAGGATGAAGAGGAAACAGCTAAACGCAAGGTACAGGGAACTTCATTGGCTGCTACGGAGGAACTCAGGCCTCACGTTATCCAACAAGATCTTAATTTACAAGACTATCCTGCGCCCAATCTGGACATACGGTGTAGAATTGTGGGGAACGGCTAGTACTAGTAATGTGGAAATTATACAACGATTTCAGAACAAAGTAGCGAGGGTAATTGCCGAAGCTCCGTGGTTCACGTGGAATGATGAAATTCAGGATTATCTGGAGTTCCCATCTGTTCGTAAGATTGCATAACAGAGCAATGTCAAATACCTGCAGAGACTGAGAATCATGTAAACCACTTTGCAATTAATCTACTCGATAACAGCAGAGACGTCCGAAGGTTGAAACGAGCCCATGTACTCGACTTGGGTCTGCGCAAGAGTTTGGAATCTAACACCGTCAAGTTTAGTGGTGTCGTATCTAATTTCTTGTTACTTTTTCTTTCTCTTTCTTTTTTATTTGTTACAATGCTTGTTTAGTGGACTATATGGTGCTGAAAGTAATGGTTTGTGATTTATGACTGAGCTTGAAATTTCATATTTGACTTTAAGCTTGCTTGTAACTGTTTATTGTTTATTATTTATTTTGGGGGTTCCTTAAGGACCTTCTTATCACGTGTTTTTTCAGGAAACTTACTTATGGCTCCGCAGGAGAGCCCATTGTAATTATAATTGTTATTGGGGGAAAAAAAATTATGTATATAAAATATTATCAAATTTTTATTTTAGTATTTAAATATATATATATATATATATATAAATTGATTAGTCCGCTGTTTAGGCGTAACATAATCTAACCAAATATAACCTTCGATCGCTTCATTCACTAACCTCGATTAACTGACAGTAATGTTTTGATTATCCAAACAATAATTTTAGTAATTATTGTAAATGTCGAATTGTTATTTTAATATGACTTAGAGAATATGTTATATGTCCGGGATATATTGCTAAATTACTATACATTTATTAAATTCTCCAACATTGGAGGAAATTAATCAAATTTACCGGTAATTATGCATAATCACCGGAATAAACAAATTTTCCTATCATATATGTATATATATATATATATATATATATATATAATGTGTATATAATTATATAAATACATAACTGTTCCTCAGCGGTTAAAGTTAATGTATCGCAAAGATGAAAACCCAAAGCCAGAAGTTGCATTCACCACATTCAAAATATCTAACTTCAAGATCAAAAATTAAATTAATTCAAATAAAAAATCTTTGCAATTTTATGAATAAGAAAATAAATGATAATGAACTCATACCTACCAAATACAAATAAATTTACGTAATAAAAAAAAAAAATTCATCTAAAAATGAGACTAATCTAATATAACCATTATAATTTACCAAGATTAGGCGCAAATAGTTAGGACAATTTACTTTGAAATTTAACAAATTTGGTTAATTAAAAATATATAGGAATTAATCATATGAATAAACGTATCATTAATTTTCAAATAGAATTATATCAAATAATTATTTTACAGCTATGACTAAATAAATCTTTCATACATAGAACAAACATTAAAAATAAATAAGTATTTCACTTTTAGGTAGATTTCATAAGAAAGCTACCTATTGCAATGGGTACCATGATTCGATTTCCAAAAAAATGTCAAAAATCTTCGGGTTTCAAATCCCCCAGAACCCAAAACCACCCCTTCAGTTCAAAAATTTACATATATACATTTTATATATATATTTATTTTTTTCACTTTAATGTGGGCAAGATAACTGCCTATTTTTCTGACAATCACTTTTCAAATTGATACATAAAATATAACGATCCAAAATCTCTGTCGTGTTCGTTAATGGCCAAATTCGGACTATGGAGGTGGAAATAGGAGGGCTTTTTCGAAAAAACAAAATATCGCTATAACATCCCTATCAAGTAAAATATCGAATTCGTTTAAAACTCATACTTTCTTTGGATAAAGGTCTAAAACTTATCTAAATAAAGTTTTTTGATATCACCAACCACTGGCTCAGTGGGTGGTCATATTGGGGTTTTGAAGGCAAAAAAAGCATACCTCCCTTAATAGGCACAGTTTCGAATCGGTTTAAAGTGGTCGTTAGTCCTCTAAACATTACCTAAAACTTTTATCTGAAACAACTTTTGATATGATGAACCCGTACGGCAATAGATGATCAAAATGTTGTAGCAATTGTAAGAAGATGGGGCTTGTTGTAAGCTAAACATGTAAAACCTTTTTTCACACACAAAAATTGTCGTATTGAGTAAATTTGAAGTTTTTCTTAACTTTAAGGCGGAAATCTTTTTTATCCACCGGTGATAATCTTTTTTTAGCACCGGTGAAATCTACCTCCGCTTTCCGGCATGCGAAAGGGATTTTTTTTTATTAAATAATTGACTAATGCCACAAATTTTATTCTACAGATATAAAAAAGTGATTAATAACTACATTTGGTTTGTTCTGACTAAAATACAAAAATTGAAACTTTGTGATCCAAGTGCGTTTCTTCATACAGGTTTTTTAAAATATGTACGCTTTATTGAGGGGGTTCGTTGAAAACCACACTTCACGTGTTTTTTTTTTTTTAGTGCAATTTACTTGTGGTTTCTTATCAAAAACAAGATTGTAAATACAAGATTTGCGAGTCAAAAAAATATATCAAGATTTTAAATACTCTTTACAAAAATATTAAAAAAATCATGTAAACTATTTGATTGATGATAGAAAAGTTGCAACCCACATTCTGTAATTATTAATTTTTTATGATATACATGATTTTAAAATTAACAATATATAAAATCCTAATAAGAATTGTTCTTTCCTAAATTATATGAATGCATTAAAAACAGATAAATATAATATAATAATAATACAGATAAAAAGAAAATGATAAGTTTTATTAAGAAACTAGTTTAATAAAAAAATAACATTATATTTAATGGTAAGATCCTCTAGCCTAGGAATCATTCAGTGGCTTCATAAATAGTCTAAGAAAAATAAAATACATGTTATTAAACAGGAAATAATTAAATCTTACATATAAATATAATTATTTATAATTACTAGCCATCAGCATAAGGGAAAAATTGTCTACAATTGAATTCCTTCCTCCTTAAATTGTACAAAAAAAAACAAAAAAAAAAATAACTGCAGTAAAAGTAAATGAATTGAAAAAAAAAACGTTGTTCTATAATAGGGGTTAATAACTAATATAGGATAATTAAAGAGGGTGCGGGTGACAATTTTGTATTTGTATTGCAGTAGATTCTTTCTTTCAATTTTTTTAATTTATTTAAACGTATTTATATATATAGCCCATGACACTCCAGGTAATGTAAGGATTCCAACGCGGAATCATATATATAAATCGGTTCAGCCGATGAGCTGCTACGGTGTAACAAACATACATCTAAATACATTGCATTCCTTTTTGGGCAATCGTTTAATAAAAATCCTAATATAAATAGAAGCTGTTTTATGATCTTTCTTCCAAAAAAATTAGTAAATCATTCAGTCATAAATGTAGACGATGAATGTAATTCATAAATATGTAATATGTAATACCTTATTAGACTGATTTAAGTGAAAGTTATAAAAATCATAGTTTGAGATAGTTTTCACTCTAATAAAGTTTGTTCAGAGAATACCGTTGGATTTTTTTCAAAATTTCACGTTTAGTTCTAATTCATTTTTAAGAATTCTTGTTGAAATGTTTTAAGGGCGCACACGGTTTGAATTATTATTATTCACTTATAATCGTTTTTTTTTTTTAATAATTTTGTGTGATTGTGATTATTGTAATATTCACCAAAACTAAATTTATTTATTTGTTCTTTTTATCTCAAACAATCTTTCCCCTTTTCTTTTTGTCCTGATAGTAATTTCAAACTTATTTAAATCATTTACCAGGATTGAACTTAATTTAATTTTGATTACAAATTTTATATCATCCATGAAGAATAAATTTCGTTCGAGATAGCGTAAATTTAACATGATAATTCTGTAAATATCCATTTTTTCTTAAGAATAACTTTAATTAGATATATACGCAAATAAAAGATTAACTTAAAAAAAGTTTCTACGCCTATTCACTATATTTTTTCCGAAAGTTAATGTTAAGGGATATCTTCTGAGGTTGCATAATTAATTATAACCATTAAAACTTTTAATCGAAGCTAAATTTGTTCTACTGAAATGATGTATGGATAAACTTTTGCTGAAAATACTTTTCTGTATCAAAAAAGAAACAGTATCGAAATTATATTTCTTTTTTTTTTTTATGGAATAACAAATATTTTGTATAGGCTAACATGATCCTAGGCTCTTTTATTAGAATGATTTTGCTTTTTATATTTTTTTAGAGTAATATTTATCATAGAAACACATCAATGATGAATAGGATTAAAAAAAAAAATTGAATCAGCAAAGTTATTATTAAAATATTTTGCCTCACCAGCTCTCTGTAAGGAAAAAAAAATATTTTGAGAAAAAAAACAGAATTATTCTAATATTTGTTTTAGTATAAATTATTCATGCTTAATTGGGGGTCTGGTTCCGGTAGGCAAGGTTAAAAAAAAAATAAAAATTTTATTATATTTCAGTATAATATATATTTTATAAATAATTATAATTAATATTTGTATTAATATTTATAATATTAATACTTATTATCTACTATTTATACATATTTATATTATATCTCCGTCTTCCGGCGTGCCGAAAGAGATTTTTTCATAGTATTCATGATTCACATTCATAAAAAAAGTATATTTCAATTGTAATTTCATAATATATATTTCGTAATATATATTATACGTATTTTATGAATAATTATAATTAATATTTGTATTAATATTTAATTATAATTGACATTTATGTTTATAAATATGGAGACCTATATTAGAATTTATTCAAAACTATATTATTAAACTGTACTTTTAATTAAAATCAATTTTCAATATTAAAACGTTACAGTTTAATGAAAGATAGATTTAATATGAAGTATTGCACTTATTAATTTATTGCAGTATTTTATTTATCATTAAAACCTTTATAGGTTATTAGTTGACTGGACATAAATAGAATATTATAAGATATAACTGAATTGAAATGCTTTTTTTCAGCTAAACGTAGCTGATCGTGAAATAACTTTTTATTAATACTGTTTTCAAATTTACAGTTAAATTACTTCAGCGCTGATTTTTACCATTTTAGTAACGTTTCATATCATTTCCCGCTTTTATAATTTTATGCATTTTTATAATTTAAGTACTTTTACACCATATTTATAACCGTTTTTATTTAGTTCAATTTTTTAGTTTTATCCTAAATGAAGTACTGTTGAGGTGTATTAAAATACCGTTAAACCTTCTGAAGTGCCAGGTAATAACGCTTTGGTTCTAAAATAAATTATATTAAAACTGAAAATTATTTTTATGTTGAAGAAAACTAGATATAAAAATAAATCATTTTAATACGTTGAAATTCATTACATAAGTTATAATTATGCGTTAGGTGACTCGCAAAAAGTGTTAACATTTAATTTATTATCGTTGTTTCCCAACAGACATTACACGTTTAATTAATCTAGAATATTTATCGCCTTATTGATCCCAAACCTCTATCTCCCTGCAGACTTAATATTCCCTTTGTTTAAAGAATTTTATGATATTTACTTGATATTTATGATATATTTACTTGATTATTTTATGATATTTTCAAAAGCACATTCCTTTCTTCTTGAATGTCGTAATTCTAACACGTGATCAAGGGTTGCTGTTTCTTCATGTATTAAGGTTCATCCTTATGCATCGCTTAACCATCTCCAAAAAAGGGACAGCCAGTAAATGTGCATTCCAATTTGTTTACCCCTCAATTTCATCCCATATTTTTCCATGCCCTTGAAATTATTCCTCTTCTGTTTAAATAAATATGCCATCATCACCCCAATTACATTCGCATTAAATTCTACATACCGTATTTATTCGAGTACCCCCCGCCCATGAATAAGCCCCGCACCACGATTCTCCGGACTGAAAATCTAAAAAAATAAATCGTGTATATACTGTTATTTTAAAGTGCAACAGACATGATAAAAAAATACGTAAATACAAAAATATTCCGAAAGTAAAGCATTTAATTCGTTCATTTAAATTACAATATTAATATTACATTACCGTAAGTACTAGTTTAGTTCAGAATCAGTAGGCCAGTAAACGAAAAAAAAAGTATAATGTTGAAAAGGATGATTTCAATACACTTTTTAATATGGGATTTTATTTTTAATTAATCACAGTCACTGTCCAATGTCTGTAAAAGGGTTACCGGTAGACTCCACGTCGCTCTACCATAGGTGATCGTCTTCACTAGCATCAAGTTCATTAGATATTCCGCATTTTTAAAACTTTTCCTTATTAATTCTGTGGAAATACCTTCCCAAGCATCTTTTATCCAAATACAAATCTGGTTAAAATCTGGGCGTTTGATTCTTGTAGGCGTGAGAAATAAATTTTCATCAGCCATCCATTTACTGTACAGTTGTTTTAATGCAAATTTGAACGGTATATTAATGCAGACATGAAGTGGTTGCAATAGAGATGTCAATCCGCCTGAAATTATTACTAGGTCTGTCATACACTTTTTAAAATGTCTTTCACTTTATCAGTCGTATGCCCCCGATAACTATCCATTACTAGCATACTGGTATTTTTTTTATTAAGTAAATAAACTGATCGCTTTTGCCATACACACCTTATCCAATCTAAAATTGAGGTTTCGTCCATCCAACCTGATTCCTGTGCTCTGATAACTCCATTTACCTATACGGTAGGAAGAGGTTTTCTTTTAAAAACAATGTACGGAAGTAATTTTGATCCATCAGAAGTAATCCAAAGCATAACACTACACCTTTGTTTTTCATTATCACCAGTGCGAATCGTTAACACTTTTTTCACCTTTTGTGTTTACGGTTTTATCAAATGGCATTTCAAAATACTCGTATACGGGAGTTTGATTAGCGTTTGCTATTTGAGAAGGCAAACAGCCTTTATATTTTCTAAGATTTATTATGTATTTGTGAAAATGTAATATTTTGGTTCATAAGCGTCTGGAAGTCGTTGAGAAATGGTCGTTTTTCGTCTTATTGACAAATCATTTTGTGCAAAAAATCGTGTTGTCTATCAACGGCTTGCTTTAAAATTAACTTTATTCAATGATTTAGCGATTTCATGAGCATGTGATTGACACATTTCTGTCGTGACAGCATAACCGCATTTCCGTTTTTCCATAACAAAGTAATACAATTTTTTTTCTGTCTGTGTATTTTAGTTTTAAGCCACGAAAAGCCCTTTTATTACCACTGCCTTTTACCAGAAGTTGTTTCTTCTTGTGTCACTCTCGAATGCAGCTTTCATCTACTTCAATTTTTTCTTCCTGCCGACGGATTTCCAATTTTTTCAGCCTCTTCTATAACGCGCAGTTTTTCATTTACTGTAAAAGATCGTAGACGCTGTCCTTTTGTACTCATTTTAACGCCGTAATTAAAATAAAAATCACTGTATTAAACTTTACAAGATAAACAAAACAGATAAAATACGCATAACCGTCCACATGTACAAACAGTACAATGAATATGGCGAATAGACAAGACGACGATCGGTAACTGATACTGTAACTGTAGTGTTATTAGAACCGGATGCAGCCTATATAGAATGAATCAGTTTTATAAAAATACCATAACTTTGATCCTATCGATAATATGAATAGGATGTTAATAATTAAGGATGTATTCTGTATAAGCGGCATCCGGTATTGATAAACGAAAGCCTAATGTAACTATATTTATGTGATTGAATTTAGGTACTTCTAAGTAAACTTTTACTTAACATAAATTATCCTGGCTAAAGGCTGTTTCAAGTAAGCCCCGCATCCATATTTTTTTCTGTCTAATTCCAAGAAAAAAAGTGCGGGGGTACTCAAGTAAATACTGAAATTAATTTTCCTCATTCCCGTGAGACTGTTTAAGCCAAGTTTATAGCGTAATAGTTATGTTTCAGAATCATTTCATAATTATGTGAGATCGTCAATCCAACTGCATAGCAATATCGCCGATTTGATTTTTTTAATCTAAAAAATTATTCGCCCATCTGAAATTTATTTTGCCCATTTTTACACTTCCTTTATCGCCAAATAAAGGAAGTGTATAGAAACGGTGTGATAAATGAAAAGAATGTATACAAATTGTGTCGATTATTCAATGAAAGGAGAAGAAAGGAACATGCGTGATGAGACGAGATCTGAACCCTCAAGAATATCTGTAATTTTTGAAATTTTTTGGGAAAGAAAAGTCATTTTTATGATTAATTATCCACCTTGACAAGGAATAATTAATGAAAAAAAATAGTAATGCAAAACCATAAAAACATTAAGACGTGATTAATAGAACAGTCAGCATAGCTCTCTCAATAAAGGAGTATGTCAACACGAAAGTCTACGCGCTCACGGTGCTCAAAAGAGTGGTAAAGTTTTGGTGAGAGGTTTGGGATTATCCTCCATACAGTCCAAATCTTTTTCATGAATTCTATTACTACTGTTTCTTATTACGACGTTTTTTCTTCGTAGAAAAGGTTAAAAATAAAAAAAAAAAATTTTCGCAATTAATTCCAAATTTTGTAAGTCTCTATTGTAAATTTATATTTCTGCTTTATGTAAGCCTCTGTTAATTCTATAACAATTTGCGCTTTTAATTTATCCTTTGTAGATAAAGCGTAGGATTTTCTTGGGCATTCTATTGGCACTCATATTTAAAATAAAGCTTACGAAATTCAATTTTCTCTCATGTTAATCCATGAGATTTGTTCATTTCTTGATCTGAAATTATTCAATTATTTAAATTTCTGGGTATTTAAAAAATGCTTATATGTATATATATATATATACTATCGCGGTCAGGGAATATTTAGCCGTTCATGGCTTGCCTCACTCAGCCATCCCGTCTAGCCAAAGGGTTCTGCTCCTTGGCTACATTTATATATATATATACAAACTTTGTGTCTTGCTTTATAGGACTAAATATTTTCCGTAAAAGTTTTCTTCTTTTCGATTTCTCTATGAACGGCTGTGTTGATTATGAAGAAACTTTTTGCAGCACAAAACGCTTCTGTACGAATTACATTATTACATACATTTGCAACATACTCAAAACTTTCATATAAAAACAACCTTTTTGTTGAACATGTTTTGCACTATAGGTACTTCTATTTTGCTCAATATTTTTTAGGGAAATTTTTTCTTGGCCGTTCCATGCTATAGTTTCTTCGAAATATTTAAACTTACTTTTTGTACCTGGTTTTTAACAGTCGAGACATTCTTGATGTTTGTCATATATACTTTTTTCATAAAGTAGACAAATCTATCCTTCCCTTACTAAACTCATTAATTCTAATTTAAAAAAAGCTGAAAAATTCCTACATCTAACTTTAACACAAATCACATTGATGCCAAAGCATATGGTATTATACAACTTTGTACAAATTGTACTAAATAATTAAAATATATGACGAAAAATACCATAAAAAACTGTCCATAAATCTGTCATAGATGAATAAAATGAAAGGAAATTTCACACCAGCAGGTTGAAATTACAATCTTTTTTAAATTCATTTCTTCTTCAGGGTTGGCATGTTTAATATTCACTATCTGGCAGGGGTAAGAAATTTGATAACTGTGAACACAGACAGACAAGGAAGAAGGATCAATACGGAATACTACCTATTAACTTACAATATCTCAACTGGTCAAAAGGACAATGTGGCAAATGAAGAATGCTACCACAATTTATGCTTTCCCCCCACTTATGAGATAAATCGAAAGCTTAATATTTGAATAGTCTAGTATCGAACATAACTGCACTACATTTAATTGCATCTTAACTTTGATTGAATCATGTAATTAAATTTTTTCTCGTAACTTTATTTTTAAACACATATTGAAAATTCTCTTACATGTTATCAAAAGAACTTTATTACTTACAATGTGTCGAGTTAAATTATCTAAAACTACCTTGCACGCGTGGTTTCTATCTTCTAAACGTAAATGAACAGAACAATCTCTTTTATCAATTGAACTTATTTGAAAAAAAAGTAGGAAAAGCATATTAACATCTCTTAATACGCAGAACTACGAAAAAAATTCGACTTAGAATGCAAATTTAATTTATGAGTTCTAACTGACGCTAAAATAAATAATATGTTTAATCAATAATAAATGCGTCATATTTTTTATTTATTTTTGTTACCTTTTGTCTGTAATAATAAGATATTTTACTTTCTCGCCCATTTCACTGGAAAACATTTTCCTATTATATTACTCGTAAATTTCTATAACTATAATAATTTTCACTAGCCTTATATTAAGATAAGCGGCCTTTTAAATTATTTAGAAAATTATTCTTTGGGTCATTTTTTAATTTATCGCCATTTCAGGTTTTCTAAACAGCTTATTTTTCAATAACTTTTTTTTTATTTTCAATGCCGTTCTGCAAACTTAATATTTAGTATTTTTAAAATTAAAATACTGTATAAACACAACATATAACTATGGTTTATATGTATTTACTTAATGTTATAATAAATTGTGATCGGACGTATGTAAACGCTTTAATGTTTTACATTTATAATTTCCTGTAAATTCTCTTTTAATTTAATGATACTTTTAATTTAAATGTAATATCCTGAATTTATAATATATGCTCAGTAATAATAGAAATAGAATGTTATAATCTGAATCATCCTAAACAATGAAACGAAGTTCAACATTTTTATTATTTTCATGCATCTAACGTAAGAACAAAATTATCTATTAGCATATCTTTTAATTTCCGCTTGAATAATAAAAAATAAAGTCACTTTTTATATAAAATAAAAACAAATAATGATTTTATTAAACACTGATTCTAAATATAAGCTTCATTAATATTTTGTTCATTTCGTTGTCAGATAAATAAATTTGAAAATGAATCGTAAACAGCAGTTTTCCTTTCATACTTAAAGCGGATATCAGTAAAAATGAGGTGGCTGAATTGTTCTTTCATACATTTGTGTGGATAATAAAAAAAATTTCCTTTAAAGTAAATTGTATATGCTGGTTTATATTCAAATTTTCTGTAGGGAGAATAAAATATGGTTACAATTGTTATAACGAAACCAGGTTAAAGAACATTCAAGTAAAAAAAAATCCAGGTAATTTTTACTAAAACATTTTTCCTTTATAAAATTATTAAAATCACAACTCAATAAATATTTTGAAATTGCCTATGATTTCTAATTATACTTTGAAAACTATAATTCAATCTCACTCTCCTACTGGTGTCGTAAATATTTTATATAAACAAAGGACTGTTATTAAAATAGAAAACAAGCAAGTACATGGTCAAATATTACTACGTTTGATATGGTTTATTTCTAAGTTCAAAATGCTTGATATACTTTGGATTTGGTCTGGAATAATTTTGACAGGAATTGAAGAGGATATTTTTATTACTTTATGAAATTTTAACCACATTTCTTGATCCAGATGAACTATTATTGTAATTAACTTATTGCATTTCCACCCACTTTTATTTCTAATATTTGAACTCGAATTTCAGTAACAATTCTTAGGTCTTATTTTGAAAGGGGACACGTTCCGTAATTTTCATTTTCTGAATTACTAATATCATTATGTAAAGGTTTTGTGGATTAAGTAATAATAAACAATTTTAAATTGTTGTCGAGATAATATCCGCCTTGCTGTAGTCGTTTGGTTAGGGTAATTTATGTATTTATCGCTGGTTCAAATAATAAATAAATATAGACATGTAACACTTCATAATAAGATATGATCCTTTAATATTTGAATGAATAATACAAGATTATGTATAAGTGTATATATAAAATGCTTTTAATTATTCCATAAATGATACATTGTTAAAGAATATATATTATACTATATTTTGCAAGTTTGTACGTTGAATTCATGAAGATTGATAGAAGATGGCTAGAAGAAGACTGACTGAATGTACTGCGGAGCCGGCTTATAGAGAGTGTATGGAGCCGCTGAATCATCAGAAGCCGAGTGTATCTGAAAGGAGCTGTGTGAACTGTACGGAGCCGAGTGCAGCCGATTGTGAACTGATAGAAAGACCTTTAAATTTTAAAGCCTTAAATAAATTTTTAATAATATGCACCGAGTCTAAACAATTGTTAACCTTTCTTTTATCTGTCGAAGTGGTAATTATATTTCAACCAGTCTTATCTTATCATAGTTATATCATTGGCTGTATACTAGTCGATGCAGTAAATTATATCAATCGTGTTCTGCGTGTATTTGAGGTACTTGTCACTACTCGTTATTTTCGTCCGACGCAGGTTTGATTGACTTAATTTGAGAGGTGCCAGATAAACAACATGATGTTTGCTTTTTACAAAAACAAGTTTATATAATTCTAGTTTTTGCATTCAGACATCGTGAAATGTTTCTTTCGTTAAGAGATAGGGAGGATAGGGAGGCTGTCTAGTTTTGAAATCCATATAAAAGCAACTAAATTTTACTAGGATTTGAACCAGAACCAACGACTTTAAAAATCAGTTCTTAAAAAATTGATTTGCTACGATAAGTTAACCACACTAGACTGTTTTATGAATCCCGGTGAGCTAACAAATGGCAAAAATTAAAATACGTTCTGTTAACTAAAAATAATTAATCGATTTCTTCACAAAATTTAATTTTTACTTACCATATCAAAACAATCATGCTGCGTAGTTTTCAAAAATAACCTATCCTGATTAAATTTTCATGAACAATAATCAATAATAGGGAAACTGTTTGACCAAAAATACCTAAACTTATTGAGAACACTAAGAAATGATTTTAGTTTTTGTGTTTTCACAAAACAGGAAAAACCGAGGTAGATTAATAAGTAATTATAAGAAAATAATCTTTTTACTTTTACTTCCGAAATATTATTTTTCTACTAAAATAATATTTTATTTTCAAATAGAAAAATGATGCGAAACTAAAACAAAACTAACGTGTGAATTTTTCATTCTCATTATAAAGCGAGTTATTGTGGTTCAAACTCACTGACAGTTATCTAGCATCCCTATATATTTTTTTCTCCAAAAAATAACATTTTTTTTTTAAGACCATAGTGGATAACTTTAGTTCTTTTTTTTTGCAAGTTCTTTCTTTTCTTGCTGATTTGTTGTTTTTCAGCTTTTCTTTTTTGCCAGTAATTTCTAAGGGTTTCAAATCTTCTTGCCCTTTCTTGTTCAGTGTACACCCGGCCTATTGTTTTCTTGGGTTCTGATAGGAATCTTGTTTCTTTATTTTTTAATTTCTTATAGTTTCCGGTTTTCGCTTTAAGGTTATATAACCTGTTATTATGTTATATATAAAATAATTAATTATTTTAATATATAACATAAAAAATTACGTAATGGTTAATAACCACTTCAGAATAATAAAAAATTAAAAACCTTTATGCTTTACGTGGGATATTATTCTATTGGATGTAAGATATGGACACTAAGAAAAAAAAAGCAATAACGCATCGGAAACGTAGAAAGCAGCAAGCATATTGGAAAGATTGACAGAGTGAAAAATGAAATAATATGAAAAAATCAATGAGCGGGAGTATTAGCTTAATCAGAATATTTCAACGTTTGAAAGATAACTAACTGATTGGGACGTATCATGAAAGTAGAAAAATCGATAACAGTACCAAAAGAAAAAGGATCTGGAAATTGCGCAAAGAAGTAACTACGTCGAACAGTAAATTATAGACAATCAAAAAGGAAATAGATCTATTATGATCTTTTATAATAGCTGGAAATAAAAGAGAATGTACATGAAGTGTACCATATGATGCGCAATATCTCAATGTAAAAAAAAAATCTTAAGTCACGAATGAAAACGGTATATGGTGAAACAATGTAACATATGAACAGCTCAATCATAATATTTAATGAAGTAAATGTTTCCTGTGCTTATTATAAAACTTTACTCATTAACCTTATTTTTAAATTAATTAAAGTTAATTTCGATTTTATTCTTATTGTAGATACGGTTTAATTCTTTCAATTTAACTCAAATTGGGTGTTAGATGCACATATTTTAGTATATATACATATACATTACATATTTTGGGAAACGTTTTTTGTCGTCATTTTATATCGTAATGTATGAAATATAAAAACTAAAAATTAATTGTTTAAGCGTAAAATGCATTAATGAACTGTGCTTTAGGCTTCTTAGCAAATTTAAATAAACAAAAAATGATAAAAATTGGTATACTGGTCTACTAGCAGATATTAGTTGATTCGTTTTTTAATTAATTTATTTAGATTTATTATCTTCTTTTTTTTTGTTAAGAAAAATTAACAGCAAAAAATTTTAATTTTTATGTCACTGAAACGTTTATTCTGTTTAGTTATTTAGTTTATTCTGTTTAAACTGTTTAGTTATTTCAAAATTTTGAAATTTATATTAAAATAATTTTAAAAAAAAGTATGTATTTTCATCTATAAACAATGTTTTTTATAGTAATATATTTTATAATAATAATAATTAAATTATAAAAGAAATACGTTTATGAAAGTGGTAAATGTCCCTTAAGTTAATATTAGATTCATTAATTTAAAAAAGATAAATAACAATAATTTCAGTGTCAACATAGTTTTAATTAGTTGAATATATTATTACTTTTTTATTCGTTTTGTGTTACATATTAAAAATATTGAACTGGAATCCTAATTCCATTCCGTGTGGGCGGTTTACTGTTAAGATTGACTGATTTTTTTTCTTTTATTTTGCTCGTACTGACCGACAGATATTTATATATTACTGACCGACATCAATCGTCTCGGACCCCAAACTTCAGTCACTTTTTGAGAACTCCTCAAAAAAAAAACCTCATTTATTACTTAACTGATGAACTTAGCTATACTTAACTAGCACGCAATATGACCTATTCCAGTTTGTATGGCGTTCTACTGGATAGATCGGGTTTTTTTAATTCTGCTCGGAATGACCAACAGATATGTAATTAATCGTCATCGGACCCCAAACTAGAGTCTCTTCAGTGAAAAATTAAAAAAATCTTTAATTTATTATTTAATTGAGCAACTTTCCCAGGAAAATCACTTTGATTTTCAGTCACAGGAAAAAACTACAATAACTTGATCAAATTTCAAGTTACTGAAAAAATATTATGTTATCATCAATATCAGCCGTTTTATAACGGCTGATCATCGATGATATTATCGAAATCTATTGGCTTTTAATCTTTTAATTTCCGCTTGAATAATAAAAAAATAAAGTCACTTTTTATATAAAATAAAAACAAATAATGATTTTATTAAACACTGATTCTAAATATAAGCTTCATTAATATTTTGTTCATTTCGTTGTCAGATAAATAAATTTGAAAATGAATCGTAAACAGCAGTTTTCCTTTCATACTTAAAGCGGATATCAGTAAAAATGAGGTGGCTGAATTGTTCTTTCATACATTTGTGTGGATAATAAAAAAAATTTCCTTTAAAGTAAATTGTATATGCTGGTTTATATTCAAATTTTCTGTAGGGAGAATAAAATATGGTTACAATTGTTATAACGAAACCAGGTTAAAGAACATTCAAGTAAAAAAAAATCCAGGTAATTTTTACTAAAACATTTTTCCTTTATAAAATTATTAAAATCACAATTCAATAAATATTTTGAAATTGCCTATGATTTCTAATTATACTTTGAAAACTATAATTCAATCTCACTCTCCTACTGGTGTCGTAAATATTTTATATAAACAAAGGACTGTTATTAAAATAGAAAACAAGCAAGTACATGGTCAAATATTACTACGTTTGATATGGTTTATTTCTAAGTTCAAAATGCTTGATATACTTTGGATTTGGTCTGGAATAATTTTGACAGGAATTGAAGAGGATATTTTTATTACTTTATGAAATTTTAACCACATTTCTTGATCCAGATGAACTATTATTGTAATTAACTTATTGCATTTCCACCCACTTTTATTTCTAATATTTGAACTCGAATTTCAGTAACAATTCTTAGGTCTTATTTTGAAAGGGGACACGTTCCGTAATTTTCATTTTCTGAATTACTAATATCATTATGTAAAGGTTTTGTGGATTAAGTAATAATAAACAATTTTAAATTGTTGTCGAGATAATATCCGCCTTGCTGTAGTCGTTTGGTTAGGGTAATTTATGTATTTATCGCTGGTTCAAATAATAAATAAATATAGACATGTAACACTTCATAATAAGATATGATCCTTTAATATTTGAATGAATAATACAAGATTATGTATAAGTGTATATATAAAATGCTTTTAATTATTCCATAAATGATACATTGTTAAAGAATATATATTATACTATATTTTGCAAGTTTGTACGTTGAATTCATGAAGATTGATAGAAGATGGCTAGAAGAAGACTGACTGAATGTACTGCGGAGCCGGCTTATAGAGAGTGTATGGAGCCGCTGAATCATCAGAAGCCGAGTGTATCTGAAAGGAGCTGTGTGAACTGTACGGAGCCGAGTGCAGCCGATTGTGAACTGATAGAAAGACCTTTAAATTTTAAAGCCTTAAATAAATTTTTAATAATATGCACCGAGTCTAAACAATTGTTAACCTTTCTTTTATCTGTCGAAGTGGTAATTATATTTCAACCAGTCTTATCTTATCATAGTTATATCATTGGCTGTATACTAGTCGATGCAGTAAATTATATCAATCGTGTTCTGCGTGTATTTGAGGTACTTGTCACTACTCGTTATTTTCGTCCGACGCAGGTTTGATTGACTTAATTTGAGAGGTGCCAGATAAACAACATGATGTTTGCTTTTTACAAAAACAAGTTTATATAATTCTAGTTTTTGCATTCAGACATCGTGAAATGTTTCTTTCGTTAAGAGATAGGGAGGATAGGGAGGCTGTCTAGTTTTGAAATCCATATAAAAGCAACTAAATTTTACTAGGATTTGAACCAGAACCAACGACTTTAAAAATCAGTTCTTAAAAAATTGATTTGCTACGATAAGTTAACCACACTAGACTGTTTTATGAATCCCGGTGAGCTAACAAATGGCAAAAATTAAAATACGTTCTGTTAACTAAAAATAATTAATCGATTTCTTCACAAAATTTAATTTTTACTTACCATATCAAAACAATCATGCTGCGTAGTTTTCAAAAATAACCTATCCTGATTAAATTTTCATGAACAATAATCAATAATAGGGAAACTGTTTGACCAAAAATACCTAAACTTATTGAGAACACTAAGAAATGATTTTAGTTTTTGTGTTTTCACAAAACAGGAAAAACCGAGGTAGATTAATAAGTAATTATAAGAAAATAATCTTTTTACTTTTACTTCCGAAATATTATTTTTCTACTAAAATAATATTTTATTTTCAAATAGAAAAATGATGCGAAACTAAAACAAAACTAACGTGTGAATTTTTCATTCTCATTATAAAGCGAGTTATTGTGGTTCAAACTCACTGACAGTTATCTAGCATCCCTATATATTTTTTTCTCCAAAAAATAACATTTTTTTTTTAAGACCATAGTGGATAACTTTAGTTCTTTTTTTTTGCAAGTTCTTTCTTTTCTTGCTGATTTGTTGTTTTTCAGCTTTTCTTTTTTGCCAGTAATTTCTAAGGGTTTCAAATCTTCTTGCCCTTTCTTGTTCAGTGTACACCCGGCCTATTGTTTTCTTGGGTTCTGATAGGAATCTTGTTTCTTTATTTTTTAATTTCTTATAGTTTCCGGTTTTCGCTTTAAGGTTATATAACCTGTTATTATGTTATATATAAAATAATTAATTATTTTAATATATAACATAAAAAATTACGTAATGGTTAATAACCACTGCAGAATAATAAAAAATTAAAAACCTTTATGCTTTACGTGGGATATTATTCTATTGGATGTAAGATATGGACACTAAGAAAAAAAAAGCAATAACGCATCGGAAACGTAGAAAGCAGCAAGCATATTGGAAAGATTGACAGAGTGAAAAATGAAATAATATGAAAAAATCAATGAGCGGGAGTATTAGCTTAATCAGAATATTTCAACGTTTGAAAGATAACTAACTGATTGGGACGTATCATGAAAGTAGAAAAATCGATAACAGTACCAAAAGAAAAAGGATCTGGAAATTGCGCAAAGAAGTAACTACGTCGAACAGTAAATTATAGACAATCAAAAAGGAAATAGATCTATTATGATCTTTTATAATAGCTGGAAATAAAAGAGAATGTACATGAAGTGTACCATATGATGCGCAATATCTCAATGTAAAAAAAAAATCTTAAGTCACGAATGAAAACGGTATATGGTGAAACAATGTAACATATGAACAGCTCAATCATAATATTTAATGAAGTAAATGTTTCCTGTGCTTATTATAAAACTTTACTCATTAACCTTATTTTTAAATTAATTAAAGTTAATTTCGATTTTATTCTTATTGTAGATACGGTTTAATTCTTTCAATTTAACTCAAATTGGGTGTTAGATGCACATATTTTAGTATATATACATATACATTACATATTTTGGGAAACGTTTTTTGTCGTCATTTTATATCGTAATGTATGAAATATAAAAACTAAAAATTAATTGTTTAAGCGTAAAATGCATTAATGAACTGTGCTTTAGGCTTCTTAGCAAATTTAAATAAACAAAAAATGATAAAAATTGGTATACTGGTCTACTAGCAGATATTAGTTGATTCGTTTTTTAATTAATTTATTTAGATTTATTATCTTCTTTTTTTTTGTTAAGAAAAATTAACAGCAAAAAATTTTAATTTTTATGTCACTGAAACGTTTATTCTGTTTAGTTATTTAGTTTATTCTGTTTAAACTGTTTAGTTATTTCAAAATTTTGAAATTTATATTAAAATAATTTTAAAAAAAAGTATGTATTTTCATCTATAAACAATGTTTTTTATAGTAATATATTTTATAATAATAATAATTAAATTATAAAAGAAATACGTTTATGAAAGTGGTAAATGTCCCTTAAGTTAATATTAGATTCATTAATTTAAAAAAGATAAATAACAATAATTTCAGTGTCAACATAGTTTTAATTAGTTGAATATATTATTACTTTTTTATTCGTTTTGTGTTACATATTAAAAATATTGAACTGGAATCCTAATTCCATTCCGTGTGGGCGGTTTACTGTTAAGATTGACTGATTTTTTTTCTTTTATTTTGCTCGTACTGACCGACAGATATTTATATATTACTGACCGACATCAATCGTCTCGGACCCCAAACTTCAGTCACTTTTTGAGAACTCCTCAAAAAAAAACCTCATTTATTACTTAACTGATGAACTTAGCTATACTTAACTAGCACGCAATATGACCTATTCCAGTTTGTATGGCGTTCTACTGGATAGATCGGGTTTTTTTAATTCTGCTCGGAATGACCAACAGATATGTAATTAATCGTCATCGGACCCCAAACTAGAGTCTCTTCAGTGAAAAATTAAAAAAATCTTTAATTTATTATTTAATTGAGCAACTTTCCCAGGAAAATCACTTTGATTTTCAGTCACAGGAAAAAACTACAATAACTTGATCAAATTTCAAGTTACTGAAAAAATATTATGTTATCATCAATATCAGCCGTTTTATAACGGCTGATCATCGATGATATTATCGAAATCTATTGGCTTCGGTTAATCATTAATAATAATATTTTTTAAGTATTCAACAGCAATTTAAAAGGGTCCAAAGAAAAAAAAACTTTTCCATTATTTGCATAACCAATGCTTTAGAAAAATTAATGTTTAATTTCTTAAACACGTTAATTATAGTAAATATTTTCATTTGTTTACTTTTATTTGAAATAATACTTTGCAAAAAAGGATAATAATAACTATTTTACGGTTGAAATCAATCCGCACATTCCGCTGTCATTTTTGAGATACAGGTAAAAAAAATATTCGTATACAAGTATACGATAAATACAAGTATTTATTACATTCATTTAAAGAAATTTATCGTGAAAATCGATTTGAAAAAATTCTACATGAATGAATAAATATACTCACGTATACGGTGCTAATACACCCAAAGATGATTATAAAATCATTTGTAACAGTTCATATTATAGAATATCCTGTTACCTAATGTTGTAAATTGTGATCGTATCAAAAATGTTACACTGTTTCGGGATATAATCTATGGGAGTAACTTATTACTATTTGAAATTAATCCGTCTTTCAACAAATAATTTTTACTATTTTCATTACTTTATATTCATCAATTTATTCATTAATTACAATCTAATTAATTTGAGTATCAATTTTTTTTAATTGGTAAAATTATTACCATATTAATAGAACAATAACGAGCAACGTATTTAAAAACACAATGCATTAATAGTAACATTTCATTGTCTTACGTATGACACATGCGCTTTTCTTCTGTAACATCCTAAAAGTGCATTATCAGATTTTCTAATAAAATTAATATCCGCCATCCATTTTCCTGGAACGAATGTCGGAACATTCATGTCATTGTATGTAGCTACGTCCAATTCTCTTTCATAGTAACTCCCCTAAAAAGTCCGAAATTTAATTAACACTGTTAAATTACAACAAAAAAATAAATACTATTAAAATAGGATTTAAACATAAAAAATTATAATATAGTTTTTTAAAAACGATTATTTAAATAAATATAATTACTCATTGAGTTACATAGCAGTATTTTCTAAAAATTCTGTTGCAAATCACTGAAACTGTATGATGAAAACGTTTTATCGAAGGCGATTTTGTTAGTGTATGCCTCTCTTTTTTACTTCGCCAATCCTTTGTGATTTTCCAAGTTATTAAAAAATATTCCTCAGTAAAGTTTTAGTGGTAGTTCCTCAGCGGTTTGACCTTCGGATCATTATGTGCATCTACTCGTGTAACTGAGTTAAATCTCACACCCGGTTACTACACTGCTCTGTGATTTCATTTCCTTTTCCTACTAATGTCCAAGTTCCATCGTTAGGTATCAATAAATCCTAAATTATGAATGAAAAGTTTTTATTGTAGCTTTTTCCGAAAGAAATCATCAATCACGATTATTGCAACAATTTTCTATTCAGATCGTTGAATCTATTAAGAAGAATCATAATATTTTTTTACTATTCTTAAAGCAAAATAACTAAACAACGTTAAATGTGTAATAAAAATAACCTATATTTAAAATTTAAACCTTTTTTTTATAAAATAATTTACATTAGATTTATTTTTGAAATGTTTTCTGTAGTTTATGCAGATATTAAAAAAAAAATACAGAAAACTATAAATGTAAGAAATACATGAATACTTTGGACACTTATAACAGAAATATTTACTCAACAGACGATTCTAATAGCTTGATAAACAAAACACTTCTTAGAATACACTAAAAACTTTTGTAAATTAAAATTACAAATAAGAATACAACATATTTACCTATTCATAAATAATTATTATTCTAATAACTAAATAAATTGTTTTATTTCAAAAATAAATTTCATTTACAAACTTATAGCTTACCGGTTGTATAGGGCATTTATATGGAATTTTTGGGATGAAATGATTAAACATTTTCGTAGCTACTTTTTTCCCTAATATATTTAAAAGATCTTCGCATCCTCTATCCATCTCCATAACAAATCCATTTGGCCTCCAACCTCCATTTCCCCATACATATATGTATACTCTTACCTTTGAGTAAAAAAAAAAAAAAAAAATTAATTTTTTTTCTCTTTTAATTCCATTAATAATAATAATAAATAAATAATAATAATAACAATAGTTAATAAATAACTGTACTCATACTAAAGCTATATCAATTTATAAAATATATTACTCACACTTATTCAATACACGAAATGAATAAGTATATAGTACGATCAGAGAACCATTACATTATGTTTTGTAATAACTTGGATTTCAATTTAATTATTTCAAATATAATACATATAACTAACACAGATGCTGTAATTGTTTTGCCGAGCGAAGTCTGCTGACACAACTGTATACATTGAAAAGCTTCGAAATCCTGAACATTTTCAGTTGTTTCTTGGGTTGTGATTTTTAACAAACTTCTAATCCCAATGTTTTCTTTTTTTTATTTCCAAAACACAAATATATATAATTTTAGATAAATCGTTCCTATCAATAAGTATAAATCGTTCGAAAAGTATAAATCACTTGTGCGCTGCGCGCAGCTGCCCGGCGCACTACCATTGATCTCTGCGCCAATAAAAGATAAAATAAAATGTGTGCACATACATCAAACAAATAAAGAAACTCAGGCACCATACTTTTTTATGAGAAAAAAAGATTACCGAATATACATTTTTAAATAATTAATTCGCTTTTTTTATGAGTTATCAAAATACAACATGCATTTTAATAATAACAAAGGGTTCAAGACGAACCAGCAATATAGTGCTCCGTAAATAAATTTATGAGAGATATCTATATGAAAAAAACCGGAGGTACAAAAACATATGAAGATATTAAACATATTTGTCTTGGGTTTTCTCCGAAAAAAAACATCTGATCTTTCTTCTTCATTCTGATCTTAACTTAATATAAATATTACAACTTGTGTAAAGGATGAGAGAAACTTTCATCTAACGAACTCTCTTTCAACTACTACGTATATATTGTATTATTATAAAACATATGAAAAGTTCTTCGCACAAGATTTCTAAATGTATTTTGTGAATATCTACAACCTGATAGTTATAATAAGGATTTTAGCGTTTACTTTTACATCTGGAATAAAAATCTATATATATATATATATATATATATATATATACATGACGTATATATATATATATATATATTAGAATTAGCAACGTATTTAAACTTAAGATTTTGGCTAAAAAAATATGAATTTTTTTCAATTTTTAAAAAATACACGTATTTTAAAGATGGCAACTTAATAACATAATAATGATGAATAAAAATCGCTCAGTTGATTATTTATTTAACACATCACTCACAAAATTTCTTTGTGTAATACTTAAAAACCTAAAGAATATATTAATAAGTTGATTTGAAGTTCCAATATTCAAAATGGAAGTAAAATATTTTGAAGGCATCATCATAACCTATCGAGTCAAGAAAGCAATCCCAGTAATGACTTCTTTAAAAGATGACTTAGTGAATTTTGAAATATTTTTTACAGTAATTTTTACGTAGTAAAAATTGACAAATTTTTTTATATCATATTTACAATCAATTTCGTAGGTAGGAATCGAAGGTAAATTTCATCATAATAAGCAAGTGTATAGGAGTTTTCCTTAATTAAATACATTCTAACAATACTGAATCAAAAATAATATGCACAATGATAAAGTCAACACAACTAGGTACTAGAATCCATAAAAAGTCCAGTTATATGAATAAAAAACATAAAGTAAAAGAAAAACAAACGTAAGAAGAACAAGTGACACCTGAAACATAAAATTCGGAAAAATTAACATAAATACTTAGATGATGCACAATTCAAGAATAGAAGCCTATTTAACCGTCTAACATCTTCCCTTTTTCCCAAGATGTTAACAGCTGGATTATTCACAAGGTCTTTTTTCTTTTTCACCTGGTTTCAAATCTGTTGACAATACTGAATCAAAAATAATATACACAGTGATAAAGTCAACACAACTAGGTACTAAAATCCATAAAAAGCCCAGTTATATGAATAAAAAACATAAAGTAAAAGAAAAACAAACGTAAGAAGAACAAGTGACACCTGAAACATAAAATTCGGAAAAATTAACATAAATACTTAGATGATGCACAATTCAAGAATAGAAGCCTATTTAACCGTATAACATCTTCCCTTTTTCCCAAGATGTTAACAGCTGGATTATTCACAAGGTCTTTTTTCTTTTTCACCTGGTTTCAAATCTGTTGACATTCCTGAATATACGGTAAAACCTAGTTACTTGTAATTTTTTGCGTTCCGAACGAACTATTAAAAAAAAACAACGAACCATTTAAAAACAATTATTATATTAGCATCAATTTAAAATCTCATGAGCCTAAAACACTAGAAATTTTTTTAGATGAAGGATATGAGATAGAAGGTGTTCTAGATGAAAACCATGTAAAGGCCTGGATTCTAGAAATTAGGTACATGGCAGATGTTTTAAAATGTTAATCCCAGACTGATCTTGGTAGACAAACATATGGACTTCCAAGACCTTTAAAAAAAAGAAGCGATATGCAACTCGCAAATCTATTCTGGAAGCGTTGAGTCTCTATATTACTGGTACTTGCCGTATCAAGTTGGATTTCGTATGTCCAAATCAGTTTTATGATCGCTTTATACAGTAGTTTATAAGATACGAACGATTTCTATTTCCTGCCTATTAACCAGTACAGTTCCTAAAATTTTATATCTACTTGCCTCCTTTCTTCTTTAATATGAATTGTACATGCTAGATGATCTAGGTGAATACCTAAATATCGTACATTCTCAGCGCGCGGGATGTAACTTCCATCTAAATGGATTCCATTCTCATCGAGAAAGTCATATAAGTCCACTTCGCTTGATTCACCTCGATTTCTCAATTTCTCAACTCGTCGACTAAAAGTTCTATTTCCGACTGCAATCTAGCTGAGGTTGCATTATCATCGATGGCCGTGTCTGATGTGTCATTGGCAAGCTATGGAATAGTGGTATTGTCCGTAACAGGAATGTCTGCAGTGAAGACGGAGTAAAAGATCTTCAAAAATATTTTACTCTGATCACAAAACATTACAATATTGTTGAACTTTAAAAAAAAAAAACAATTTAATTAACTTACCTTTATTTTATCATCCAAAGGTATATTTAATGTAAAATTATATCTTTCAACGACAACAGTTCTATTTTTACGTGAATGTCTTCCTTCAAAATAAAAGATACCATTTCCTTCATTAGCACATTTTTCAAATGTAAGAAGTTGTATATTTACGCGCATGTTTGAAACTCCCTAAAGATAATACGTACAAAAATAAAATTAACAAGCAACTTTGAATATTGAAAAAATTAATTAATTAAACAACAAACATTATTAAAAGAAATAGTATTAATATTACATTAAAAGCTAAATACAAAAATATCATCAAATCAAATAACTCGTGTTACAAAACCAAATTAAATGAAATCAGATCGATACAAATTCGAACTGCGTTGAAAACATGGGTTAAAATAAAAGAAGGCACTGATGTAATATAAGACTGGTGGATTAGAGTCCCGACGAGCTTACAGCTTAACGTTCTGAGCCACTGGGACTACAAATCGTGTTCTCCCTTAATTTAGTAACATTACGCTAACTCTCAAATTACAACGGTCAGGATATTTATCAATAACTAAAATTTTGAGATATTTATTTAATTGGGAGCTTGGAAATTAAATTTATTTTAACTTTTCTTATTTAACTTATTCTTACTTATTTAACTTTTCTTTATTTATTTTTATTTTTCTTATTTATGTTCTTAATTACTAATATTTTACTAATGTCATTAATAACTTACTTTGAGTAGTAATAGTTAAAATGTGTACTCTAGTCAAAGAGAAAAAAAAAGAATTTAGAATAAATTAAACTAAAATAAATTAATATATAGTAAAACTAAACTCATTAACGTACTGCTTCATTCAATCAAATGTAAACATAAGATGTGCATGCATGTCATTAGAAATTATATCCTCACTAACTGTAACTTTATTGAAGAAAGAAAAAGTAACTTAACGAAACAAGGTTCTATTTAAACCTGAACTTTTGGCACTTTGACTGTATTTTTTTGTGTTTGTAACGCAGTTAAAGTCAAACGCTCTCTCCGATTTTTAAGTCAAGTACCAGTTTTACTATAAACTTCTAAAAAAAACTATAAACTAAAATTCTAATTGTTTGGTTGTTATATCTAACGATTTTTCATAAAAATTCTTATCTCAAAATGGCGGCTGTTACCTTTCATAGATAGCATGATACGTAAATCTGTGAAGAAGAAGTTTCAGTCGCCAAGCCACCGATGCTAACAAACTAAACGCGTAGTTGCCCTCCACTCAACATGCGATCTACTCTGACCTCACCGATCACATCAAGTTTTACGTGTCAGTAGCTATGCGTAAAATACTTAAACCATTCGCATCTTATCTACCCATTCTTCAAGCTTAAAATCTTTCTTTGATGTCGATCTTAATAATGTACAATATCGTATCTCTTCCGGTACACTATTAAATAATTAATTTTATGTTGATTTTCGATGAACTAGTTTTTTATCTTTTTCTCTTAGACTCGTTATTTACAACAGAAATAAATTATGAAAATTACAAAATGGAATAAATAATAATAAACAGAAAAAATAAACTTGAGGATATAGTGAAAGTAGCCAAGTTTGTCGACCTTAATTAGTCATCAGTTCAGGCAAATAGTTCTTATCTTACAATATTTCTAAAAAGTAAGATTTCTCCTGTCACTGACTATAGCTGTACAATCAATTAATATCAGTAATTCGTATTTTGTACATTACTTTAATTTTAAAAATTAAATTTCCTAGTAGAGTTTAATTTATTAAATTCAGCATTAAATGATAACTGGCTGTAGGTCATAGAACTACAATTAGTATAGAATATGTCAATAGTCAATGCAAGAAAGTACTCAGTTCCATTGTAACATTTTTTTTTTATATAGAAATAATTCATTAATTCACCACAGAAGATTTGATGCTTGTATGTGGGAATATGGAAACAGAATTTTGTAGCGAATGAAAAATGCCCTGCCTGAACGGGATTCTAATCTGGAGTCCGGATGAAATGCCGAGACGCTACCACTCCGCCACATAAATCGAGAATTTTCATAGGTGATGCAAGAGATATAAAATACAAAAGTTTCTTGGGGTTGCCATGATTCTTGATGCTTTGCTACCCAGAAAGTATTGTTAAATATGTCAAGGAGCAATATAACGGACTACGGTAACTGATTTCTTCCAATTAACAAGAAACAAAGAAAAAATAATAATGAAATAAAGAATCTAGAAGGAAATTAAGAGGTTTTTCCCTTAGAGTAACGGGTCCGTTTAACAATTTGTTCTTTTTAATACAAACATTGGCGCCTCCAAAAGCTGATGTCTTTGACCAGGAAGGTTACCGGACCGGAATAAGGATTTATAGCAAAACGTAAGGGCGCGGACAATGAAAATTAAAGTTTCGACAATTAAAGGGATGAAGCGGATACTGGTTCTGCAGGTCAGGGATTATAAATACTGCCAGGGACCACTGGAAAGTCTGTGTCTGCGAGGCCGTGTTCGGCGTAGTCGCATTAACAGAGTAGTTTCGCAAGTCCGAGTACGACGCGGTTACGGTAACGGCGATATCAGTAAGTGTGTGGCAACAACGAGTTTACTCTAGTGTATGTTTCTAGTGTTATTTTGCTGTTAATACAATATTAGTTTCAAGAAGTCATTATAACGTTTTAAGTGAATTGGACTGTATTCTTTTTTTATGACTGTCATTAAACAAATCTTGTCCTTTTTATTTGAATTATAATTTTGTATGTTATATAAATGTATCGTCATTATTATTATTATTGTTGTTACTATTATTATTTTTATTACTTATTTTGTTTATATGTCTTTAGGGCTAAATATTGTATTTGTATGAAATTTTTACGTTTGATAGTCTCTATATCCTGGTCGAACCGCGAACACGCAATAATATTATTTAAGTTCCATAATACTTCTATCTATTTAAATAAAATGAAGGATCATAAATTTGTTATTACTGTGTTAACTGTATACAGTTTTATAATAATATTTCATTATTATAATTATTTTAAGAATATGGTTATTTCTTTTACGTTTTAGATTTCTTGAAATATATTTTTATCGTAGAAAGTTACGATTTTTATAATTTTCCTTTTTAAGTGCTAAATAAGTGAAATGTATCGTTAAAAATCGAAATTAAATCGTGCTAAAAAAAAATTATGTGCTATTATTTTAGAAGAGAATAACGTAGACTGGCAAAAACATTAACATATATATATAATATATAATTAATGAATTTCAAGTAAAATGATTTCTAAAATAGATAGCTCAATTTTAGAAAATGAGTAAGTCTCTGTAAAATATATGACAGAATAATATTACCGTATTACGAAGTTCATTAGAACTACCTGTTAAGAATCCGCAGAACTGGACGGCACGGCGAATTCAGCGAACTATGTTTACAGTTCTAAACATGACCTAATTTAAAAATGAAATGAAAATGAGAACAAGCATTAAAAAAATAAGCCTGAAAACATCATATTTCAGTAAAATTAGATTTGTAATAAAGAATACTTTCAAAAAATACATCGAATTTTGTTAAACTTTTTTATTTCATTTGATGATCGCGTGACTGAAATACGTCAGCTTTTCTTAAAAAATGTGGATTTAGGAATCGCGCCACTTGGTGTCAGTACTTGATAGTACTAGGTAGCGTAAAAAATTTGATAATGTACTTAAAATAATAAAATTTAAAAGAATACATACTAGAGCTTGTTTTAAGAGTAAATGCTTTTACGTAAATGAAAGTACTGAAGATGAAACAATTTTTTTAATTCCCATCACTTGTTTTATATTTTTTATACCTATTGTCTATTACATATATTTTTAAGTACTTTTTTTTAAACAAAATTCTAAATTAATAACAGAATTTGATGATAGAAATGCAGTGTCTTACCTTTTTTGAAATCAGTTTCATTTTGTTATAAACAGTTTTATTTATATTACAGAATTTTTTTTTATTTGAGCGGAAGAAGTGATATCTGAGAGACCTACCGTCTGAGAGACTTACGGTACGGTTTACAATTACATTTAATTTTTTTTGGATAAATAATATACCAATACTATCACAACCTTATTCAATTAAAAATATAATATAGTGTATATGTTAAGGAATCCTATATATAATGGAATTTTTCGCCGGTCCCGTATGTTTCACTAAAAATTTAATGATCATTTTTTAGCGATAATTAAAGCCAAGTAATGGAGGAAAAAAGGAAATATCAATAAAAAAAGAACTGTAATAGATAGTTTTGTCAGTATGATTCAACGAATCATTAATATTTGTTAAAGTCAACATATACGTATGTTACTGCTTTGTTTTAATGTAGTGATATAAATACAAATTTAACAAAAGAAAAAGCATTAATCTAAAAGTTTTAATTGATTTTTTTTTTTATTTTCACTATATTTAATAATTTTTACTTTATTATTTTACTTTAATTGTAAATTTCAGTAGGTAAAGTATAATATTTATTTTTTTATATTTAATAAAATATAAATTTATTTACAAACTAACATACGGAAGACAAAAAAAAATTTAATCTAGTAATATTCGTATTTTTTTCTTACGAAATGTAATTTTACCCCAAAAGGATAATAAAATGATTATAAGCAGAACTTCGCGGTGTGTAGTGAATAAAAACTGAAGATGTTTTCAGTTGTTCAGAAGGTAAGATTCTTCCTCCTCATTGCTCATCCAACATACGTGCTTAGTTTTCAATTTTGTCAACATCAGAACAAGAGGTAAGCATGTAATACTTTATTAAAAAATTTATAAGTATTAAAAATATATTTATTATTAATCATTACAAAGTAAAATGTGGAATTTCTTTATTTGTTGAAATGTTTCCAGCATTTTTGATTGACTAATAGCTGAAAATTTGAAATTCTGAAAGAACATCTTTAACAAAAAAAAAATAAACACTGAAAGTACCGAGCATTTGGAAATTGATTGTTAATAACGTGTGTAATCACTACATGATAAAAAAAAAAATTTATTTGTCTTCTAATTGGTGGTGGTAAAAAAAAATATTTTTTTGTAAACAGTAACATAGTGGAAAAAATTGGTAAAGCATTTTCAACTAAATTGTGCAATAAAAAGTCGATTTCTCACATTGCGAAATTCAGACATTACAAAAAGATTATAAAACTTGAAAGTTTTTACGGAGCAGAGACTTTAACATTAAATAATCAAGACTAAAAAGTATTGTAAAAAGCTAAGAAAATTGTAGTATTAAGTGCGAAGTGTGAAAATAATAAAAATGTTTTTACGATGAAACAAGGAAATTTATAGAAAACTTGAGAACGCAATCGACAGAATATTAAAAAACGAAGAATAAAGTTTATCGTTCGTTTAATGAGAATGCGTGAAGAAAGATTATTAAGGTGATTTTCAAGTTGTTTAATAACCCCAAAAATAAAAAAAAGTGGCTTCTAGAAATAGGAAAGAATTTCTAAGAATTTGGAATTAGAGAAGAAATTTTAGACAGGGAAATTTTAAAAAAATAAGTACATGCGTTTAAAAGGATTAATGTAGCTCAAGATGGAAGAGGAAATAACAATAAGACAATCACAGAAAAATATAAAAGATTAAGAAAAATAATGATTGAAAGATTAGAATAAAATTAAACCCTAAAAGGAAACATAATTTTTTTTTCCTGTTCCATAAATGACCAATTCGAAAAAAACACATTGGACTTAGCCGATTCGAAATTGTTCTGTAGTGACGAATTAAAAGGTCTTAAAAACGGAATAGAAATACATATGTTTGTCGAAAAGACCTTCGCGTAGTTTGCCTGTACTACACACTTTTAATTATTAAACAACTTTTTTCTCTCAAAAATAAAAAAAATCATTTACTTATACGAGCAAAAAATATTTAATCGTTTACGAATTATAAGTAGCCAGCCAATCATTCAGGACACTCATTTTTCATTCATTTATTATTCATTTTTTTCTCCAGCCAAAATATAGGCTTCATTTTGTTTTTATATCTGCAGTTATCAGTTGAATAAAAACGATTTTAAGAAACAAATAGCAAAATCTTACTAAAAGAGGGGGAAAATAAATAAATTTCTGTTACAAACATTTACATTATTTAATATAATCTTATATTCAAACTTCTAGCTTATAATGAATAAAACAGAATAAGAAAAACTAAAAGAAATAATAAACATAACTAACAAAATTAAAAAAAAAAACTGATAATGAATTTATTACAACATATAATTAAATACTTATTACAATACATAAGAGTATCTACGAATTCTTTTAAAATTGAACACTTTTTGTATTTCCTACTTCTTGTTTTAGATTTATAATATAGTCTCTATTGACTGAAAAAAATAACAATACATTATGCCCAGTTTTATTAAAGACTTCATTTCTTAGCTAATTGAATATTAATCTTAGTTGCACAATGGTAGCATTAACAATTTTATTTTATTACTTTTTAAAAATATAACGTTCAGTTTTTATATCACAAATCAGTTTTTTTTCTTAAAGGATTATTACATTTTTTATTTTTTAAGTATATTAAAAAATTCATTCATTAAATATCAGACGAACGGTAAAACGTAAAGATTAATTTTTATAAAAACCTATTTATTTATATATATATATATATATATATATATATATATATATATATATATATATATTTTTTTTTGGTTAACCTCCGGGATTACCGTTAGGTATTGCTTCAGAGGATGAAACGAATGATTTGTAACATTTGTGAAAATGCCATGCTTGACCGGGATTCGAACCCGAGACGTCCGAAGGTAATGCCGAGACGCTACCACTCGCGCCACGGAGGCCGGTGTAAGGACATATTTATTATTTAGTAACTTTTTATTTTTATAAAGGAATGGTTAGTTATAAAAAATTCATCAATAAAATTTTCTTAAAATAACAGAATATAAATGTCAAAATAATATACCAATTCATATGCTCATTAATAACGCCCACAAAAAGGTTTAAAACTAAGGTATTAATGAGGAGTTTATTACATTTTTTAAGCTTTAAGAAGAGATGCAGCTAAAGTTTTTATCATAAGACAAAAATTAAAAAAAAACAAAAGAGAAGAATAATAACATACTTTCCTATTTGTGCGAGACAAATGAAATGATTAAATTTATTCGTTAAAATCAATGAATTATTTTGATAATAAACCATAACGTAATAAACATTTACACAGAACATCCTGATTTAAAAACAAAAATCCAGGAAGACAATTTCTGAAAAATGATAAACTGTTTTAAAAGAAATCAGAAATTCTTACCACATTACGTATAAAAGAATCCGCTTCAGTAGATTCTTTTATTACGGATAAAATTATTAAACAAATCAAGCATATGCCTGTATATAAAAAATTATTACTCGCCATAACACCATGTATACCATTCCTCGCCATGTAACAGAAGAATAAAATCATTAAAAGGTATTGTTTAAAAAATCATTTATATTTTGTTTGATCGTTTTCGGTGTGAACAGAGGTATATTTATACAACAATTTATTTAAAACGTTTCCTGTATGAGAATTTGATGTTTCAATTTCACGCTAGATCCTGTTTTTATAATAATAAAATCAGAACAATTTTAATACAATTGTTTAAATTTCCGATCATTTATAATAGAGTAAACTCACGCGATAGTTATATTAAAAACTAATAAAATATATTACTTGTAACTATTTTTACAGAATTTAAAATATTAAAGAATCCTTAAATAGAATTAAAAAAAAGGAAACATAAAGCGTATATTATTTTAACATTTATATTTTGTTTTACCGTCTTGTAAAAAGTCGTTAGGGAATGGAAGAAAATCTGCGAAGAAAAGGAAATTAGAAAAGTTAGATTAGAATACGCCAAAGAAAATGTGAATATAGATTGCATCGAACGCCGATAAATATTTAGTCTTATTATTTTATTATTGTATCATTAAAATATCATTAGAGAAAAATGCAGAAAAACCACTGCAAATTATGAGTTTCACTGACAATATGAATAGTGAATGGGAGAAAGATAAAAAAATCAGTAATATTAAATGAACGGAATCGAATAATACTGGTTGTCATGCCAATTATGGTAACCCCAGTAAAGATACATTTTTAATAATTGTAATTTTTTTCTATTCAAAAACTTATAAATAAACAAGATGATCTTTACTTTCTAGAATCTATAAGTATTTTTATTTTTTGAATTTAATTGGACTGGTTGAGAATAGAACATATTATAAACATAATATAAGAGTATAAATTCCTACGGATGATGTAAGAGTATCTCATAACTTTTCTTTTGAATTTTACATGTAGTCATACAAAATGAACATAACTGGACGATTAGAACTGAACTGTAAGACAGAATCAATGAGAGTTAGCCTTACGTTGCCTTATATTGTAACAAAACGTTAGGTTTACCTGCAGCACGAATAACACCTTTAAAACCAATGTAATATACTGCATCAAATCAAATTTATATTCACTGGACTACGAAGTATTTCGTAAATATACACTCAACTGTAGTTTTCTTTAAAAGAACAGCAATACCGGGTATAATTTTATAAAATTTGATGGCATCTCACTCAGAATTAAGCTGAAATGATGACTTCTTCGACGATGGTTTAAAAGACCACTGTCTTTTCTACGAACCAATGTTACTTATTATCACGTATTACTTATTTTAGAATTAACATCCCAAATAAAATATTACTTATCACGAAGTATATTTTTCTAGAAAAATAACTATAACAAAAAACAGTCTTGTATAGAAACGTACCTATGATGTAAGAATTCAAAGTATAGTACATAGCGCTATGAATATATATTTAAGTTTCGATGCTTGCTTTTCACAATATAAATCTAAGTATTATAATTTTATCAATAAAATACCTATAAATAAATGTTTAAATAACGAGGTTTATAGCTTCAAATAAAAACAAAAAACAAAAATTCTGTTTTTTTCAGACGCCTGAAAAGCAATTTAATATTATTAATTATTATTAATATTACAATTAATTTTAAATATTAAAATACTACAGTTTAATATTATCACGAGTTTACGTGAATAATATTGTTAAAATCGTGATAATAATTTAAGATTTATTATACTATAATATTATAAATTACAATTTAGTTACTCATTTTAATAGATATTCAACTTTTAAGTAAATAATCAAATTTTTTGAGTAATATTCCCCCCATAGAAAAACAAAATAAAATAATTTATCACTATACTCAATAAATTCATTAACAGTGAAACATATGTTAAATTATTTTAGTATTATATTAAACACATATTACTAACAATAAGTAAATCGATTAGTCAGGCACCTTTTCGTTTTTATTTTATTTAATACTTTAATATAATAATTGTAACGATGACAAGTAAACATTATATAAAAGTGTATGTATTGCTATTTAAAGAAGTCATTGCTTTTACCGTCAAATTACATATATTTATTTTTTTTGTTAAGTTGGGTTCTATACAACCCAACTCAAAATTAAAACAATTTAAAAACTGCCAGAAACCTTCGGTCTTTTCGTACTAGATTTTTTATAATATACTTGCTGTAGCGAACAGATTACATAAACAAAACACGCAGGGGGAGATTTACCCACATAGGAATAAAAGGACCGTGGAAATAAAAATCACACACAAAAAGTATCATGAAAAAAGGCCAATCCGTTCTTTGGATAGGATAAAAGAATAAAGAGTATTAATGTAGCAGGCGATCTACCACTGTAGTTAGTTCTTAGATGGCACCACAGAAACGCTAAATTGAAATAAGAAATAAATAAATTATAAATGCAATCTAACCAAACTTAACCTTGACTAGCTAGCGAAGGTTAGGTTTAGTTAAATTATATTTATTTTCTTATTTCAATATAGCATATCAGTGGCGCAATCTAAGAACAGTATCAACTATTTAATAACTGCTGGAAAAATATTTTGTATATTATATTCTATGAACACTATTAACATTTATTACTGAAATTAGTGGACATAAAAAGACGTCAGAAAACACGGGTTAATATGAAGGCTGTTACCATGGTGATAAGCCAAAGTTTCCATGGTCTACAGAACTACGCGAGAACAGATATAAAGAGTACTCTTCGTTTTATATGTGCAACAACTATTTAGGTATAAAAAGGCAGGACTGTAGGTTTACTGACTTATTTCCTCTCACAAATGTTTTCTATTATTCTGTCAATCGATGTTATGTTATTCCATGTATGTAAGATAACTACTCTGAAATTCTTTTTTTCCTATAAAAATTCCGTTTTTACAATGTATGAAGTATAATTACTTTGTATTACCAACTATTTTTATCTTCAAAATCTAACTTTATGATGAACAGACTAGGTTCACTTAGCACTTTAGGATTCACTTTAGGTTGATGATTTTTTTCTCTTTTAAAAGCAATTTAATAATCGATAGGCTTACATGTAGAACTGATAAAAATTAAAATACATAAATTGATTTTCTAATACTGACATATTTATTTTTTCATGACTTGTTTTTTTTTCAATTTTTCCAGTCAAATTTAATATAGAAGTACTAAATTTACCCCTTAATTTGAATCCCAATAATTACAGATTGGATTGATTTTAATGAAGGCACAGAAATATTTGTGTGCCTTCAGAAATAAAAAAAGGAAAAATAAATGTTTTATATATAATATTTTTAAACGGAGATTCGCAAACGAGGCGTTTCAGTGATTATGTCTATATGAACTTTTTTATTTTCACCAGTAAAATATGTCCTGAAGTTCAATACATACTGAATGAATCGCACTGTGCTTACATATACATCTTTTTAAAGTATTTTGGTATGTAAATATAAATCGACATTTGAAATTAGTGACAATAAATAACAATTCAATAATTTTTCAGATCAAATTTTATATAACACCATATTTACTCTGAATTTGGGTCCCAAGAGTTACAGACAGGCTTAATTATACAGAAGTGCAGAAATCAGGGCGAGTTTTTCCCCAGTCGATACTCGCTAACGAAGCGTGTCCGAACCTATGTTTATATGATTATTATATTTCTTGTTTATTTTAACCATTAGAACATGTCCTGAGAGTTAATTGTATTTTTCATTAATCACCCCGTTTATATATATATATATATAAAGTCCTATTTCCAGATTCAACGGTAATCTTTCGGGAGATGATTCTATAGCCAAAAGAAGAAAAAAAATTTATATAAACATAGGTCAGAAATAGGTTGATTTGCGAGTTTCCGCTCGCGATACATTTAGCCCAGCTTTCTCCTCCCTCTGTGAAATTAAAGCGTACTAAAATTGTTGGGGTACAAATCAAGAGCTAAATTTGGCGCTTCTTTATGGTTTTTGGTCTAAGAAATTCAATAAAAGTGTTCCCAGAAATTTTGTCGGAAAATACTCTATTTTTAGATTTGGAATAAAAAAACTTTGTTAATTTACCGATAAAAAAAGAAAAATTTCATGTTAACTTTGTACAGAAGTTAATTGTTAAAAAAAAGCTGATGTAAATAACGTCTATTACAATTAAACAAAAATTTAAGAAGTTCAACTTTAATTAGAAACAAAACACACGAACTGGATCGGAAATGTGTTACGATTTTAAACAGAATCATTTTTATCAATGTTTGAACATGTTACAAGTACTCGTGTACTTTGTAACAATCACAAACTGATAATAGTCATATTAATGAAATTTCGTCCACATTCCTGCTAATTTTAACTTAAATAAGTTATTTATATTTATGTGTTGTGCATTTATTACAGAACAATGCCACGTCAGGACAACGTCTGTCGGGTCCGCTAGTATATATATAAAAAAGTGATAATAAACTCATAACATTTTACATGATCGTAGACAACAGTTAGAACAACTAACTGAATCATAGTTCATAAGAGCTGATCATGCATATAATAAAAAGATTACGGTACTGATGGCTAATGCATTTATATTAATTAACGGATTAAACATTAAACATATATATCTTTTTAAAGTATTTTGGTATGTAGGTATAAATCGACATTTGCAATTAGTGACAATAAATAACAATTCAATAATTTTTGTCGCTTTATTTATGTACGCTTTATTGGAGGGTGTTCGTTGGAAACAACACTTCACGTGCTTTTATTTAGTACAATTTACTTGTGGTTTCTTATCAAAAACAAGATTGTAAATACACGATTTGTGATTCAAAAAATATATCAAGATTTTAAATACTCGAATCAAAAATATTAAAAAAGTCATGTAAATTATTTGATTGATGATAGTAAAGTTGCAACACACATTCTGTAATTATTAATTTTTATGATATACATGATTTTAAAATTAACAATATATAAAATCCTAATAAGAATTGTTCTTTCCTAAATTATATGAATGCATTTGAAACAGATAAATATAATATAATAATGATACAGATAAAAAGAAAATGAATAAGTTTTATTAAGAAACTAGTTTAATAAAAAATAACATTATATTTAATGGTAAGATTCTCTAGCCTAGGAATCATTCAGCGGCTTCATAAATAGTCTAAGAAAAATAAAATAAATGTTGTTAAGCAGGAAATAATTAAATCTTACATATAAATATTATAATTACTAGCACATCAGCATAAGGGAAAAAATTGTCTGCAACTGAATTGCTTCCTTCCTTAAATTGTACAAAAAAAAAAAATACAACTGCAGTAAAATTAAATGAATTAAAAAAAAAAAACATTGCTCTATAATAGTGGTTAATAACTAATATAGGATAATTAAAGAGGGTGCGGGTGACAATTTTGTATTTGTATTGAAGCAGAATTTTTTATTTATAAATTTATTTAAACATTTTTATATATATAGCCCATGACACTCCCGGTAACGAAAGGATTCCAACGCGGAGTCATATATCTAAATCGGTTCAACCGATGAGCTGCTACACGGTGTAACAAACATACATCTAAATAAATGTATTTAGATATTCCTTTTTGGGCAATCGTTTAATAAAAATCCTAATATAAATAAAAGCTAAAAATCAATCACTCATAAATGTAGATGATGAATGTAATTAATGAATATGTAATATGTAATACCTTAAACTGATTTAAGTGAAAGTTATAAAAATCATAGTTTGAGATAGTTTTCGTTCTAATAAATTTTGTTCAGAGAATACCGTTGGATTTTTTCAAAATTTCACATTTAATTCTAACTCATTTTTAAGAATTTTTGTTGAAATGTTTTATGTGCGCACAAGGTTTGAATTATTATTATTCACTTATAATCGTTTTTTTTTTTTTTTTTTAATAATTTTGTGTGAGTGTGATTATAAGTAATATTGTAATATTCACCAAAACTAAATTTATTTATTTGTACTTTTTATCTCAAACAATCTTTCCTCTTTACTTTTTGTCCTGATATTAATTTCAAACTTAATTAAATCATTTACCTGGATTGAACTTAAAATTTTATTTTGATTACAAATTTTATATCATCCGCGAAGAATAAAATTCGTTCGACATAGCGTAAAGTTAACATGATAATTCTGTAAATATCCATTTTTCTAAAGAATAACTTTAATTAGATAGATACGCAAATATAAGATTAACTTAAAAAAAATTTCTACGGCTATTCACAATATTTTTTTCTAAAAGCTATGTTAAGGGATGTCTTCTGAGGTTGAATAATTAATTACAATCATTAAAACTTTTAATCGAAGCTAAATTTGTTCTACTGAAATGATGTACGGATAAAATTTTGCTGAAAATACTTTTCTGTATCAAAAAAGAAACAGTATCGAAATTATATTTCATTTTTTTTTTTTTATGGAATAACAAATATTTTGTATAGGCTAATATGATCCTAGGCTCTTTTTTTAGAATAACTTTGCTTTTAAATTTCTTTAGAGTAATATTTACCATAGAAACACATCAATGATGAATAGGATGAAAAAAAAATGGAATCAGCAAAGTTATTATTAAAATATTTTTCCTCACCCGCTCTCTGTAAGGAAAAAAAAATATTTTGAGAAAAAAAACAGAATTATTCTAATATTTGTTTTAGTATAAATTAATAATTATTTTGTAATACTATTATTTATTCTAATATTTATTTAAGAGTATACCTAATTATTATTAATTTAATTATATTTCCCGGCGGGTCCGTCCCTTTGCGGGTGTCCCCGTAAGAGGTGAAGCACAAAGGACCGAGTCCCGGTTGCTGAGTAATGGAGGCCGGAAACGGCATAGCCGGGCCTGGCATTTCCCTCATCTGGCGGTTAGAGGCGAAGGCACCTCCCGAAACTGTGTTCATGCTTAATTGGGGGTCTGGTTCCGGTAGGCAAGGTTAAAAAAAAAAAATAAAAATTTTATTATATTTCAGTATAATATATATTTTATAAATAATTATAATTAATATTTATAATATTAATACTTATATCTACTATTTATACTTATTTTTACTATATCTCCGCCTTCCGGCGTGCTGAAAGAGATTTTTTCATAGTATCAATGATTCACATTCATAAAAGAGTATATTTCAATTTTAATTTCATAATATATATTCAGTAATATATATTATACGTATTTTATGAATAATTATAATTAATATTTGTATTAATATTTAATTATAATTGACCATTATATTTATAAATATGGAGACCTATATTAGAATTTATTATATTAATATAATTTAGCATTCAAAACTATATTATTAAACTGTACTTTTAATTAAAATCAATTTTCAATATTAAAACGTTACAGTTTAATGAAATACTGAGTGAAGTATTGCACATATTAATTTACTGCAGTATTTTATTTAGCATTAAAACATTTATAGGTTATTAGTAGATTGGACATAAATAGAATATTATAAAATATAACTGAATTGAAATGCTTTTTTTCAGCTAAACGTAGCTGATCGTGAAATAACTTTTTATTAATACTGTTTTCAAATTTAAAGTTAAATTACTTCAGCGCTGATTTTTACCATTTTAGTAACGTTTAATATCATTTCCCGCTTTTATAATTTTATGCATTTTTATAATTTAAGTACTTGTAAACCATATTTATACCCGCTTTTATTTAGTTCAATTTTTTAGTTTTTTCCTAAATAAAGTACTGTTGAAGTGTAGTAAAATACCGTTCAACCTTCTGAAGTACCAGTGTAATAACTCATAGCTTTTGTGCTAAAATAAATTATATAAAAACTTAATATTATTTTTATGTTGAAGAAAACTAGATATAAAAATAAATCATTTTAATACGTTGAAATTCATTACATAAGTTATAATTATGCGTTAGGTGACTCGCAAAAAGTGTTAACATTTAATTTATTATCGTTGTTTCCCAACAGACATTACACGTTTAATTAATCTAGAATATTTATCGCCTTATTGATCCCAAACCTCTATCTCCCTGCAGACTTAATATTCCCTTTGTTTAAAGAATTTTATGTTATTTACTCTTTTCAAAAGCACATTTCTCTTTTCTTGAATGTCATAATTCTAACACGTGATCAAGGGTTGCTGTTTCTTCGTGTATCAACGTTCATCTTCCAATTCATTCTTATGCATCGCTTAATCACCTCCAAAGAAGGGACAACCAGTAAATGTCCTTTCCAATTAGTTTACCCCTCATTTAGGATATTTGTCCAGTCCTTGAAATTATTCCTTGTCTGTCGAAATAAATATGACATCATCAACCCAATTACATTCCCATTACATTCTACATAATTAATTTTTTCTTTTCCTCCCGTGAGGCTGTTAGTTTACGCCAAGTTTATGATTGCTTAATAATTATTTTTCAGAATCATTTAATAATTATGTGAGACCGTCAATCCAACTGCAAAGCAATATCGGCGATTCGATTTTTTTAATTGAATAAATTATTCGCCTATCTGAAATTTATCGCCAAGTAATGGAAGTGTATAGAAACGGTGTGATAAATGAAAATAATGTTTACAAATTGTGTCGATTGTTCAATGAAAGGAGAAGAAAAGACATGCGTGATGAGACGAGATCTAACCCTCAAGAATATCTGTATAAATTTTTTTAATTTTTTGGGAAAGAAAAGTCATTTTTATGGTTAATTATCCACCTTGACAAGGAATAATTAATGAAAAAAAAATAGTATTGCAAAATCATAAAAACATTAGGTTGTGATTTATAGGACTGTCAGCATAGCCCTCTCAATAAAGGAGTATGTCATCACATTAGTCTACGAGCTCACGTTGCTCAAAAGTGACAAAACTTTTTGTGAGAGGTTTAGGATTATCCTCCATACAGTCCAAATCTGAATTCATCTGAATTTTTCTTTCAGACCGTTGATAAATCTGTCAAACTGACACCAATAATTTAAAGTACAGGTTGGAGAATTTTTCTAGCGATCGCTGAGAACTGCTGAAGAGATTATCAAGCTCATCTTTTAATCTCAAAACTACTAGGATGTCAACAGAGTTTATGTTGAAAAATGATTAAGATGTTTATTCATTATTTAAGATGTAGATTATTGTGCAAGAAGATTTAGGTTAAAATAAATAGTCACCAAATTTTTAAAAAATACCTTTTTACTTACTATGAACCACAAAACACCTGAATTCTTCCTTAACTGTAACAATTTGCGCTTTTAATTTATCCTTTGTAGATAAAGCTTAGGATTTTCTTGGGCATTTTAGTGGCACTCATTTTTAAAACAAAGTTTACGAAATTCAATTTTCTCTCATGGTAATGCATGAGATTTGTTAATTTCTTGATCTGAAATAATTCTGTTAATTATTTAAATTTCTGCGTATTTAAAAAAAAATGTTTATATATATATATATATATACACACACACACTTTGTGTCGTGCTTTATAGGACTAAATATTTTCCTTAAAAGTCTTTTTTCTTTTCGATTTCTCTATGGACTGTGTTGATTATGAAGAAACGCTTCATGCGCACAAAAATCTTTTGTACGTATTAGACTACTACATACATTTGCACCATACTCATTACTTTGCATATAAAAATAACGTTTTTGTTGAATATGTTTTGTACTATAGGTACTTCTATTTTGTTCAATATTTATTAGGGAAATTTTTTCTTGGACGTTCCATGCTATAGTTTCTTCGAAATATTTAAACTTACTTTTTGTATCTGGTTTTTAACACTCGAGACATTCTTGATATTTGTCATATAAACATTTTTCATAAAGTAGACAAATCTATCCTTCCTTTACTAAAATGATTAATTCTAATTTAAAAATGCTTAAAAATTCCTACATCTAACTTTAACACAAATCACATGGATTTGTGTTAAAATCTGTGTAAATGAAATTTACACAGATTTACATAAATATGTGTCAAAATGAAATTTGTACTAGATAATTAAAATATATGACGTAAAATACCATAAAAAACTGTCCATAAATCTGCTCGTAGCTGAATAAAATGAAAAGAAAATTCACACCAGCAGGTTGAAATTATATTACACCGCCACAAACAAAAAAAAAGTGTCTACAGGGGTAGACCACTATGGGAAAGGGGGGCTTCTAAGCACTTTGCTGAGTCGTATACCTGGACTCGATTCTGGTGAAATGTTTTATTTGAGGTGATTACCGTTATACAATTCATTTCTTCTTCAGGGTTGGCATGCTAAATATTCACTGTTTGGCAGGAGCAGAAATTTGATAACTGTGAACAGGGACAGACAATGAAGAAGGATCAATACAGAATACTACCTATTAACTTACAAAGTCTCAACTGAAGGACAATGCGGCAAATGAAGAATGGGTGGTAAAAACCACCAAAATTTATGCTCCCCCCCCAATTATGAGATAAATTGAAAGCTTAATATTAGAGTAGTCTAGTATCAAAACATAACTGGACTGCATTTAATTGAATTTTAATTTTGATTGAATCACGCAATTAAATTTCTTCTCGTAACTTTATTTTTAAACACATATTGAAAATTCTCTTACATGTTATCAAAAGATCTCTATCGTTTACAATGTTCGAATTGGAATTAAATTATCGAAAACTACCATGCACGCGTTGTTTCTATCTTCTAAACGTAAATGAACCGAACAATCTGTTTTATCAATTGAACTTATTTGAAAAAAGTAGGAAAAGCATATTAACATCTCTTAACACGCAGAACTACGGAAAAATTCGACTAAGAATGCAAATTTAAATTAATGAGATCTAACTGACGCTAAAACAAATAGTTATTATATTAATTAATATATGCCTCGAATTTGTTGTTTTTTATTGTTACCTTTTGTCTATTATAATAAGATAATTTTACTTTCTCGCCCAATTCATTGGAAGGCATTTTTCAATTATATTACTCATAAATATCTACAACTATAATAATTTTCACTGGTTCTCTTGCCTTAATATTAAGATAAGCGGCCTTTAAAATTATTCTTATTTTAATTTATTGCCTTTTGCAGTTTTTCTAAACAGCTTATCTTTTAATATTTTTTTATTTATTTTCAAAACTGTTCTGGAAACTTAATATAAGTATTTTTAAAATTAAAATACAGTATAAACACAATATATAACTATGGTTTATATGTATTTACTTAATGTCATATTTAATTGTGAACGGACGTAAGTAAAAGCTTCAATGCTTTACTGTAATTAATTACTTTAATTAATTTCCTGTAAATTCTCTTTTAATTGAAATGTAATATCCTGAATTTATAAGATACGCTCAGTAATAATAGAAATAGAATGTTATATTCTGAATCATCCTAAAAAATCAAACAAAGTTCAACATTTTTATTATTTTCATGCATCTAACGTAAAAACAAAATTATCTATTAGCATATCTTTTAATTTCCATTGAATAATAAAAAAAAAGTCACTTTTTACATAAAATAAAAACAAATAACGATGTTAATAAACAATGATTCCAAATATAAGCTTCATTAATATTCTGTTCATTTCGTTGTCAGATAAATAAATTTGAAAATGAATCGTAAACAGCAGGTTTCATTTCATTCTTAAAGCGGATATCAGTAAAAATGAGGTGGCTGAATTGTTCTTTCATACATTTGTGTGGATAATAAAAAAAAATTCCTTTAAAGTAAATTGTATATGCTGGTTTATATTCAAATTTTGTGTAGGGAGAATAAAATATGGTTACAATTGTTATAACGAAACCAGGTTAAAGAACATTCAAGTAAAAAAAATCCAGAACACATTTACTAAAACATTTTTCCTTCATAAAATTATTAAAACAACTCAATAAATATTTTGAAATTGTCTATTATACTTTGAAAACTATAATTCAATCTCACTCTCCTAGTAGTGTCGTAAATATTTTATATAAACAAAGGACTGGTATTAAAATAGAAAACAAGCAAGTACATGTTCAAATATTACGTTTGATATGGTTTATCTCTGGTTAAAAATGCTCGATATACTTTGGATTTGGTCTGGAAGAATTTTGACAAGAATTTAAGTGGATAATTTTATTACTTTATGAAATTTTAACCACATTTCTTGATCCAGATGAACTGTTATTATAATTAACTTATTGCATTTCCACCCACTTTAATTTATAATATTTGACCTCGAATTTTAATAACAATTCTTACGTCTTATTTTGAAAGGGGACACGTTCCTTAATTTTCATTTTCTGAATTACTAATATCATTATGTAAATGTTTTATGGATTAAGTAATAATTTACAATTTTAAAGTGTTGTCGAGATAATATCCGCTTTGCTGTAGTCGCTTGGTTAGGGTAATTTATGTATTTATCGCTGGTTCAAATAATAAATAAATATAGACATGTAACACTTCATAATAAGATATGATCCTTTAATATTTGAATGAATAATACAAGATTATGTATAATTGTATATATATAAATGCTTTTAATTATTCCATAAATGATACATTGTTAAAGAATATATATTATACTATATTTTGCAAGTTTGTACGTTGAACCCATGAAGATTGATAGAAGATGGCTTAGAAGAAGACTGACTGAATGTACTGCGGAGCCGGCTTATAGAGAGTGTATGGAGCCGCTGAATCATCAGAAGCCGAGTGTATCTAAAAGGAGCTGTGTGAACTGTACGGAGCCGAATGCAGCAGATTGTGAACTGATAGAAAGACCTTTAAATTTTAAAGCCTTAAATAAATTTTTAATTACATGCACTGAGTCTAAACAATTGTTAACCTTTCTCTTTGGCTGTCTAGTTTTGAAATCCATATAAAAGCAACTAAATTTTACTAGGATTTGAACCAGAACCTACGACTTTAAAAATCAGTTCTTAAAAAATTGATTTGCTACGATAAGTTAACCACACTATACTGTTTTATGAATCCCGGTGAGCTAACAAATGGCAAAAATTAAAATACGTTCTGTTAACTAAAAATAATTAATCGATTTCTTCACAAAATTTAATTTTTACTTACCATATCAAAACAATCATGCTGCCTAGTTTTCGAAAATAACTAATCTTGATTAAAATTTCATGAAAAATAATCAATAATAGGGAAACTGTTTGACCAGAAATACCTAAACTTATTGAGAACACTAACAAATGATTTTAGTTTTTGTGTTTTTCACAAAACAGGAAAAACCCAAGTAGATTAATAACTAATTATAAGAAAATAACCTTTTTAATTTTACTTTCGAAACATTATTTTTCTAATAAAATAATATTTTATTTTCAAATAGAAAAATTATACGAAACTAAAATGTTTTATTCTCATTATAAAGCGAGTTATTGTGGTTCAAACTCACTGACAAATATATAGCATCCCTAGTATACTTTTTTTCCAAAAAATAACATTAATTATATTTTTTTATTTTTTTTATTTTTAATTTTTTTACTTTTAGACCATAATGGATCACTTTAGTTCATTTTTTTTGGCAAGTTCTTTCTTTTCTTGCTCATTTGTTGTTTTTCAACTTTTCTTTTTTACCAGTAATTTCTAAGGGTTTCAGATCTTCTTGCCCTTTCTTGTTCAGAGTACACCCGGTTTATTTTTCTTGGGTTCTGATAGGAATCTTGTATCTTTATTTTTTAATTTCTCATAGTTTCCGGTTATATAACCTGTTATTATGTTATATATAAAATAACTAATTATTTTATATGTAACATAAAAAATTACGTAATGGTTAATAGTCACTGCAGAATAATAAAAAATTAAAAGCCTTTATACTTTATGTGGCATATTCTTCTGTTGGATGTAAGATATGGACACTAAGAAAATAAAGCAACATTGGAAACGTAGAAAACAGCATATTGGAAAGATTGACAGAGTGAAAAATGAAATAATATGAAAAAATGAATGAGCGGAAGTATTAGTTTAATCAGAACAATTCAACGTTTGAAAGATAACTAACTGATTGGGACGTATCATGAGAGTAGAAAAATCTATTATAACTGTACTAACAGGATCTGGAAATAGCGCAAAGAAGTAATTACGTTGAACAGTAAATCATAGACAATCTAAAAGGAAATAGATCTATTATGATCGTTTATTATAGCCGGAAATAAAAGCGAATGGACATGAAGTGTACCATATGATGCGTAATACCTTAATAAAAAAAATCTTAAGTCAGGAATGAAAACGGTATATGGTGAAACAATGTAACATATGAACAGCTCAATCATCATATTTAATGAAGTAAATGTTTCCTATGCTTATTATAAAACTTTACTCATTAACCTTATTTTTAAATTAATTAAAGTTTAAGTTCGATTTTATTCTTATTGTAGGTACGGTTGTATGCTTTCAATTTAACTCAAATTGGGTGTTAGATGCACATATTTTAGTATATATACATATACATTACATATTTTGGGAAACGTTTTTTGATGTCATTTTATATCGTAATGTATGAAATATAAAAACTAAAAATTAATTGTTTAAGCGTAAAATGCATTAATGAACTGTGCTTTAGGCTACTTAGCAAATGCAAATAAACAAAAAAATGATAAAAATTGGTATACTGGCCTACTAACAGATATTAGTTGATTAGTTTTTTAATTAATTTATTTAGATTTGTTATTATCTTTTTTTTTGTTAAGAAAAATTAACATTAAAAAATTTTAATTTTTATGTAACTGAAACGTTTATTCTGTTTAGTTTTTCAAATTTTTTAAATTTATATTAAAATAATTAAAAAACTATGTATGTATTTTCATCTATAAACAATGTTTTTTATAGTAATATATTTTATAATAATAATAATAATTAAACTATTAAAGAAATACGTTTATGAAAGTGGTAATTGTCCCTTAAGTTAATATTAGATTCATTAATTTAAAAAAGATATATAACAATAATTTCAGTGTCAACATGGTTTTAATTAGTTGAATATATTATTACTTTTTTATTCGTTTTGTGTTATATATTAAAAAAATTGAACTGGAATCCTAAATCCATTCCGTGTGGGCGTTTTACTGTACAGATGACTGATTTTTTTTTCTTTTATTTTGCTCGTACTGACCGACAGATATTTATATATTACTGACCGACATCAATCGTCTCGGACCCCAAACTTCAGTCACTTTTTGAGAACTCCTCAAAAAAAAATCCTCATTTATTACTTAACTGATGAACTTTCCGAGGTTATTATTTACAGGAAAATAACTTTGAAGGCCTGCAGATGCTCTAAGACATATCTGCGGGCCATTCGGAGTAGAGTAAAACAGGTTTTCCGCTCCGTCCAGTAGAACGGCTTGACAGAATGAAAATAGGTATTGAGCACGCAATATGACCTATTCCAGTTTGTATGGCGTTCTACTGGATAGATCGGGTTTTTTTAATTCTGCTCGGAATGACCAACAGATATGTAATTAATCGTCATCGGACCCCAAACTAGAGTCTCTTCAGTGAAAAATTAAAAAAATCTTTAATTTATTATTTAATTGAGCAACTTTCCCAGGTTGTTAGTCACAGAAAAATCACTTTGATTTTCAGTCACAGGAAAAAACTACAATAACTTGATCAAATTTCACGTTACTGAAAAAATATTATGTTATCATCAATATCAGCCGTTTTATAACGGCTGATCATCGATGATATTATCGAAATCTATTGGCTTCAATTAATCATTAATAATAATATTTTTTAAGTATTCAACAGCAATTTAAAAGGATCCAAAGAAAAAAAATTTTTCCATTATTTGCATAACCAATGCTTTAGAAAAATTATGTTTAATTTCTTAAACGGTTAATTGTAGTAAATATTTTCATTTGTTTACTTTTATTTGAAATAATACTTTGCGAAAAACTATAATAGTAACTATTTTACGGTTGAAATCAATCCGCACATTCCACTGTCATTTTTGAGATACTGGTAAAAAAATATTCGTATACAAATACAAGTATTTATTACATTCATTCAAAGAAATTTATAATCAAAATCGATTTGAAAAAATTCTACATTAATGAATAAATATACTCACGTATACGGTGCTAATACACCCAAAGATGATTATAAAATCATTTGTAACAGTTCATATTATAGAATATCCTGTTACCTAATGTTGTAAATTGTGATCGTATCAAAAATGTTACACTGTTTCGGGATATAATCTATGGGAGTAACTTATTACTATTTGAAATTAATCCGTCTTTCAACAAATAATTTTTACTATTTTCATTACTTTATATTCATCAATTTATTCATTAATTACAATCTAATTAATTTGAATATCAATTTTTTTTAATTGGTAAAATTATTACCATATTAATAGAACAATAACGAGCAACGTATTTAAAAACACAATGCTTTAATAGTAACATTTTATTGTCTTACGTATGACACACGAGCTTTTCTTCTGAAACATCCTAAAAGTGCATTATCTGATTTTCTAATAAAATTAATATCCGCCATCCATTTTCCAGGAATGAATGTCGGAACATTTATGTCATTGTATGTAGCTACGTCCATGTCTCTTTCATAGTAACTCCCCTAAAAAGTCCGAAAATTAATTAACACTGTTATATTACAACAAAAATAAATAAATACTAATAAAGTAGGATTTAAACATAAAACAAATTATAATATAGTTCTTTAAAAACGACAATTTAATTAAATATAATTACTCACTGAGTTACATAGCAGTATTTTCTAAACATTCTGTTGCAAATGACTGAAACTGTATTATGAAAAGGTTTTATCGAAGGCGATTTTCTTAGTGTATGCCAATCTGGGGTTTATCTGTCTTCCTTACTTCGCTCATCCTTTGTGATTTTCCAAGTTATTAAAAAACATTCCTCAGTAAAGTTGTATACAGTATTTTTACAATCTTTACTTCATATATAAGCTACCTTCTTTTATTTATGATTCTTATTTCTTTATAGTTTATTTTCAGCTTCAATTCCTAAGGCGATATTTTCAATTTTAACTTTAAAGAATATTTACAACAAATCTTAACAGTTTTTCTTTTTCTTCTTTTATTTTAAATATAATCTCAATCTTTTACTTCATTTTATTTATTCATCAAAATTATGGTTCAAATAAGAGTAATCTCTTTTTTTCTATTTGGCCTCCGGAACAACCGTAAGATATTACTAAGAGATATGTATTAATGTAAATGAAGTGTAGTCTTGTACAGTCTCAGGTCGATCATTCCTGAGATTTGTAGTTAATTGAAACCCAACCACCAAAGACCAAAGGTATCCACATTCTAGTATTCAAATCTGCATAAAAGTAAAGTTTGAATCTTAGAACTCTCGACTTTGAAATCAGCTGATTTGCAATGACAAGTTCACCACTAGACCAACCCGGTGAGCAAATAAGTAACCGGTCTCAAGTTTGGGGTGAATCTCGATAAGGAAGTATACGAGACAAGTTTAAATATTATACTGTAGCTTGTTTTTTTTCAGAAACATATTTTTAGAAAATGACAGATTCAGTTAACTTACAAAAGTAAACAAGACATATTAACTAATTTACCTTTACCATTCACTGATTATAAAGTACTAATAAATCAACATCATTAACAATCATTATCAATTTTTAAGCTTATTATTTTTAAGTTTGAGACGTTCTTTTTTTTGCATTTAAATAGTACTAATTATTCAACATAATTAACTAATAATGGTTTTACGCACACTCTTTTTAGTACTGTTATTTTCTGTAATTAAAGCTTATAATATTATTGTAACTATTTCCAAGTTCTGTAAACAGAAAATTTTAACGTTTTTCCTCATAATAACATTGTACTCAAGAATGAAAAAATTGAACTCTACATGTCATCATTCTAATTTTTTTATTATTTCTTAAATAATTTAAATTTATAAAAAACCTATTTTACTAAATCTATTTCATTAAAATCTGACAGTATTAACGAAACGATAGTTTTGTAGTTAATTGCTTTGACGAGAAAGGAGTTGAAGCAAAACAAATTGTTGCACTGAATTCTGCGGAGAATTCAGAAGAAGTAACTCCAATCATTTAAATTCTTAACACCTGAGTATACAGTAAACTGGAAAATCTACGGTTAACCTATTTTATTATCATTATGTTTCGTATAATTTTGGGTATCAATGCTGAACCTCTATTATACAGCCGATTAAAATGAATCTTGTGATAATACAAATTATCCCAAGAGAACCTTTTCATTTTTCTTACTTAAATAAGCGGACACACATAAATCGAATTCCATTAATATTATTGATTATTTTATGAAGCATATATTAATTAATCTATATAAACGGATTAATTTACACACAGTATTCGGAATATGTGTTACTAATTGCGAAGGAATTGGTTACTCTAATCTCTCTTTCTCTCTTTTTTCCTGTTTAGCCTCCGGTAATTACCGTTCACGTATTACTTCAGAGGATATGTATGAATGTAAATGGTGTGTAGTTTGTACAGTCTCAGTTCGACCATTCCCGAGATGTGTCGTTAATTGAAACCCAACCACAGAAGAACACCGGTATCCACGATCTAGTATTCAAATCTGTATAAAAATAACCGCCTTTACTTGAATCAGTAAAAATTAACTGCCATGACTTGAACGCTGGAACTCTCAACTTCCAAATCATCTGATTTGGGAAGACGCGTTCACCACTAGACCAACCCGGTGGGTTTTTTTTACTCCAATCTAATTACATTAAACCTCTGCACTGCATGTAGCTTCAATAATAGTTAACAATAACAATTTTTAAACTTAAGTAAAAAACTTCATATAAATTATTTTGATATTTAACTGATACGATGTTCTTCTTCATTTCTTTCTGTTCTCCGCTCGTTTTTTACTTCAATACCTATATCCTAAGTTACCCGAGTGATTCATAAAGAATATCGGCAGACGAAAGATATTTCCCTGATTTCTATACGTTTGGTAAAATAAATCCAGACTGTAATTTTTGGGACCCAAATTAAGGGATAAATTTAGTAGTTTTATATGAAACCTAACATAAAAAATAGAAAAAAATTCCAGAACTGAACTTTTAATGTATTAAAAAAAAAAATGTGTTGTTTGTAAGATTATTCAAAAATCATTTTATATATTCCAATTTTTTCTTTGAAATTTTTTATTTTCAACTTAACAAACTTACTAAATCTGACATCAACTTAGTTCAAGATTCTGCCACGTACTCTCTCTTTTCATCTAAGTAGCTTTTCGAGTTTCATCGATCCACCTAAATTTTCAAAACCCTCTCACACTTCAGGGGTTTCTGTTCTTTTCCTATCCAATTTTACTATCTTTCTCTTTCACCATTACCAACGCTATTCCAAACAAATACTTTTAATTTCATTCTAATCCTTGTACTAACATTTGATTTAGACTAAATTTATTATGCAATTATTTCTTCTTTAAAAAAAAAAACTTCAAAAAACAAAAAGATCTTATTTAGGAAATTCATGATTATTATTTAGGAAATTCATGATTATAATGAACATATCTTTTTTTAACATATCATATATTTAAACTGGAACATTATTTATTTATGTAATTGATTTATAGATGCAATTTTTACGATAAATCCTTTAATTATCGGAAAAAAATACCAGTAAATAACAAAATATGTCATTGAATTTTATCTAATCTGTTAAGTTATTACTTTAACACAATCTTGTAAAATAAAAAATAAATAAGAACGATATGAAGCTGAATTTGTGAAAACTTATACTTTTATTTGATTGAATTATTTGTAATTTTAATAATATAACATTTGAATTTTAATGGAAATGAAATTACACTCAAAGTGAAGTTAAATTATATAAGCGAAACCAAAGACCGCCTTTACTATTATTTCTAGATCAATTCCTTTCACAACCGAATTAATTAAAGGAGTTTTCGTTTAGAAATATTCCACTTTTCGAAATGGGCACATTTAAAAGTTACAATCAAATGATGCGAACGTAGAATTGCTATTAAAAACAACTAAAATAATGATTTCAGCTTTATTTTTTATAAAATAAATATTAAAAAGATGTAATACAATTCAATTGTAAAAAAATATATATATTTAAGATTGGATAAGAAAATCTTTGTTGCTAATCAAAATTATTTACTAATACCGTTAAAAAATCAATTAACAAAGTCTACATTGTTAATTAATGATCGAATTTGAACTCTGTAATAACTAAAAATGAACTACATATCCTAAGTCATTAATAGAAATTTAAAAAAAAACCGTGTCAGATTTTGGCTCTATGGAACATCAACGCAAACTACAGATGGAATTGAAATAATGATATGATAACTACGTATATTTATGACGTTGAAAAATTAATTATCTATCGACCATTCCTCTCTGTAATTGAATACTCCTTTCAAAACTCAATTATTTTACGGCCATACCAAATGTTTTAAAATTACAAATGGTAAACTTATGAGCGGAATGTGGAAATGACGAAGCTGTCGCCAGAGCTTCGTAAAGAAATAACATTACCACAGTTTGACTAATGAAAAAATCTGTATTTGTGCTGTTCTTTTATAGAATAATTCTTGAAAAAAATATTGATGTATAAAACAAATAAATAAAAAAGATGTATCAAATATAATTGTTCTATTGAGGTTTATCAGACTTTGGAAATCGCTTACACGGAAAAAATAAAAAAGGCAAATTTTTTTATTTAATACTATTGGCCCACAAAAGCGTAGTTGGTTTTTCTTGCTTCTCATTCCTTACTTCATTATTGCCATTCATGTTCGTCAGGTGTGAAATCATCGAACTTGCAAGGAACCAAGTAGATACAAAGAACAAAGTGCTGGAATTACTGATTAGAGGGAATGATGAACAAATAGTTTGAGCGGTGTGTGGGGCTAGGTAACGAAACTGAAATATTCTCTCCTCGAGATGGTGAACCGGTAGGGATAAATGAGCGCAGAGCAGCTTGTTAGGTTTGATTTTTAGTTCATTAAGATTGCAAATTCTAATAATCGTCTTTATTTCGGTTTTATAAAATAAATTTTTCTTAATTTACAAATTAAACATTGATAAAATCATGTAGGAGAACATTTAATTTGATGTAAAATATAATTTCTTCTGAACGATTGTTTGTACCTTACGATAACATAATTTTATTTGTTAAAAATAAAATTTTAGGGTAGCTTTTTGTTAAAAAAATTAATGATATATATTTTTTTTATTTAGGGTTAACTTTGCCTATTATATGTTTCCTAATTATTATCATCGGATGTGAATAAAGTTAAAAATGACGCTAGTATAACTACAGAAAATTGTTTAGTAAACTAGAATATAACAAGTAGATATGTCAGTGAATGAGCCACCTGTATAAATAGCTTATGTTTTTATAATGGAAAGCTTGTACCCCAATCTCTGTTCGAAATCGTTTAAAATGTTGTTTTAACTACTGTAGATTAGTTATGTCAATAAAATAATACCTGGAACCCTGAAAAAAACAAACTCATAAAAAATTTTTGTTGAATAAAACCTACATTTTATCAAATTTATCAATTCAGTGTAAAATTTACGTGAGAAATAGAAAAAAATTCACGTGGAAAAACCTTATAGTTAAGAATTTCTATCAATGTCCGTAATACAATTTCAGACGTAGATATGAACCTTCGCAAATCAGCTGATTTTGAAGTCGGGAGTTCCAACGTTCAAATCGTAGTAATGGCAGTTACTTTTATAAGGATGTGAATACTAGATCGTGGATATCGGTATTCTTTGGTGGTTGGGTTTCGATTAACCCCACTTCTCAGAAATTGTCGACCTGAAACTGAACAAGATTACACTTCAATTACACTCATACATATCATCCTCATTCATCCTCTTAAGTAATACCTGACGGTGATTCCCGGAGGCTAACAAGAAAAAATAATACAATTACATGAAAAAAATTAAAATAATATACAATGATAAATTATAACAAAATGTTTTAATGCTAGACTTCCAAATTCTGTTACGACTATATTTGAAATAGTTCAGTAATTCAATTTCAAGAAAATGACAACGTAATATTGGAGGTTAATATCATTTATCACAGTAGGTTGCGGTTTTACCTTCGGGTCATTATGTGCATCTACTCGTATAACTGAGTTAAATCTCACACCCGGTTACTACACTGCTCTGTGATTTCATTTCCTTTTCCTACTAATGTCCAAGTTCCACAGTTAGGTATCAATAAATCCTAAATTATGAATGAAAAGTTTTTATTGTAGCTTTTTCCGAAAGAAATAATCACGATTATTGCAATACAATTTTCTATTCGTTTTAACGCAATAATCATAACCGTTGAATCTATTAAGAAGAATCATATGTTTTTTTACAATTCTTAAAGCAAAATAACTAAAGTTAAGAAAACAATGTTAAATGTGTAATAAAAATAACCTATATTTAAAATTTAAACCTTTTTTTTTATAAAATAATTTACATTAGATTTATTTTTGAAATGTTTTCTGTAGTTTATGCAGATATTAAAAAAACAAACAAAAAAACTATAAATGTAAGAAATACATGAATACTTTGGACACTTATAACAGAAATATTTACTCAACAGACGATTCTAATAGCTTGTTAAACAAAACACTTCTTAGAATACACTAAAAACTTTTGTAAATTAAAATTACAAACAAGAAATTACTACATATTTACCTATTCATGAATAATTATTATTCTAATAACTAAATAAATTGTTTTATTTCAAAAATAAATTTCATTTACAAACTTATAGCTTACCGGTTGTATAGGGCATTTATATGGAATTTTTGGGATGAAATGATTAAACAGTTTCGTAGCTACTTTTTTCCCTAATATATTTAAAAGATCTTCGCATCCTCTATCCATCTCCAAAACATATCCATTTGGCCTCCAACCTCCATTTCCCCATAAATATATGGATACTCTTACCTGTGAGTAAAAAAAAAATTAATTTTTTTTCTCTTTTAATTCTATTAATAATAATAATAAATAAATAATAATAATAACAATAGTTAATAAATAACTGTACTCATACTAAAGCAATATCAATTTATAAAATATATTACTCACACATATTCAATACACGGAATGAATAAGTATATAGTATGATCAGAGAACCATTACATTACGTTTTGTAATAACTTCGATTTCAATTTAATTATTTCAAATATAATACATACAAATAACACAGATGCTGTAATTTTGTTTGTCTGCTGACACAACTGTACCTAATATTTAAGAATGTAATACACATCGTTATTATATTAATAAAAACAAAATAGGAAAAAGGCGGGAAAATGTTACACGGGGTTTACGTTTCATTACACATCACTCTGTTAAATGTTTTTGCCAAACGTAACTAAATAACGTTCATGAAATTATCGTACTAACAACAACAAAAACGTTTACATTGAAAAGCTTCGAAATCCTGAACATTTTTAGTTGTTTCTTGGGTTGTGATTTTTTAACACACTTCTAATCCCAATGTTTTCCTTTTTTATCTCAAAAACACAAATATAATTTTAGATAAGTCGTTCCTATCAATAACTATAAATCATTCAAACGTATGAATCGTTCGAGAAGTATAAATCATTCGTGCGCTGCGTGCAGCTGCCCGGCGCACTTCCATTGATCTCCTCTGCGCTAATAACAGATAAAATAAAAATGTGAGCACATACATCAAACAAATAAACAAACTTTCATCCTTTTTTATGAGAATGAAAGATTACCGAATATACATTTTTAAATATAAAATGTAAATAATTGATTCGCTTTTTTTTATGAGACTTATCAAAATACAACATGCATTTTAATAATAACAAAGGGTTCAAGGCGAACCAGCAATATAGTGCTCCGTAAATAAATTTATGAGAGATATCTATATGAAAAAAACCAGAAGTAAAAAAACATATGAAGATATTAAACATATTTGTCTTGGGTTTTCTCCGGGTTTTTCTCATCTAATATAAATGTTACAACTGGTGTAAAGAATGAGAGAAAATTTCATCTAACGAACTATCTTTAACTACTACGTTCATATTTTATTATTATAAAACATATGAAAAGTACTTTACACAAGATTTATAAATGGAATGTGAATATCTACAACCTGATAGTTATAATAAGGATTTTAACGTCTGTTTTTACATCTGGATTAAAAATGTATATATATATATACGTTATGTTATATATGTATGTTATGTATATATATACATATTAGAATTAGCATCATATTTAAACTTAAGATTTTGGTGAAAATACAGTTTGAATGTTTTCATATTTTTTTATAAATACACGTATTTTAATAATGTTTTAAAATATATATATATTTAAAATATATTTTAAATATATTTAATACACGTCGGTTTAATATTGGAAGGACAGGTAGAAGGAAAAAATTGTGTAGGCAGGCCACGTTTGGAATGTGTAAAACAAATGGTTAGGGATGTAGGATGTAGAGGGTATACTGAAATGAAACGACTAGCACTAGATAGGGAATCTTGGAGAGCTGCATCAAACCAGTCAAATGACTGAAGACAAAAAAAAAATTTTAAAGATGGCAACTTCATAAAAAAATAATGATGAATAAAAATTGCTTAGTTGATTATTTAACACATCACTCACAAAATTTCTTTGTGCAACACTTAAAAAACAAGCGTATATATTAATAAGTTGATTTGAAGTTCCAATATTCAAAATGGAAGTAAAATGTTTTGAAGGCATCATCATAACCTATCGATTCAAGAAAGCAATTCCAGTAATGACTTCTCACTATTAGTAAATGACACATACCATTAGTAAACGATTCTGTTTTTATAATTAATACGGCTGATAAATCTGCTGATTTAGAAGATCCATCTCCTTAAAGAGAACTGTGCGTAGACAGGTAGTGAGTGTGAAAGACATTGATTGATTTATATTCTGTTGGTAAGTCATAATAGACTCCTTCAAACCAAAATTAATACAGATGTAAATATGAGTTGTAATCATATATCACTGAATGCACATGAAAAAAAATATATATATAAAAAATCGTAACATAATTAAGTGATGAACTGAAAATAAATAATCAAATTAAAGTAACAGTAATAAATTAAATCAAATGTCATGTAGATATACGTATGGTTATTTATGAAACAGAATAAAAACACGTTTTTAAATAACAAGAGATATAAAAATTAAAAAAACACGAGTGCCAAAAAACACTGTTCGTAGGATAATTACTAATATAGGATAATTAAAGAGCATGCGGGTGACAATTTTGTAAATAGTATAATTTTTTTTCTAATTTATTAAATTAATTTAAACACACACACACATATATATATATATATATATATAATACAAATAATTTAAATATGCTTATTTATGTAACCTATGACACTCCCCCAGTAACGTAAGGATTCCAACGCAGGGTGATAACTAAATCGGTTCAGCCGATTAGCTGTTACGGTGGAACAAACATATATAAATACACCCTAAATACATTACTCTCCTTTTTGGGCTGTCGTGTAATTAGCCGACATTTAAATAATTTAACAAAAACCAATTTTCAAAATTAACTACAAGTAACGAATTTTACTAAAATTCAAATTTTTATTTTATTGTTTGTGTTGTTAAAGATTACAAAAAATTATTAAAAATAAATGAAATTTTTGTAAAATTTAATCACAATTTAATTAATTTAACTAAAAATCTAAAAAGTATAAAACTATTCGATGAAGATTTCCAAAATTATTCAAACTTGAAAAAGTTAAATAACACAACGCATTTTATTGCGTAGTTAGTTTATATCGTTTAAATTTTAATGAATTTAAAATTAATTTTTAAACTAATTTTCTATTGCTAAGTCAAGCTGATAATTTTCTCTTACAAATTTTCACGTCAGTAAGTGAAATTGAAACAAAAAATTACAATTATTTCTGAATACACTATTACAGAAAAAAAAAATAATTCCTATAATAAGAAATTATCCCATTATAGTTAGTTATTAAAAGAGATTTTATATTAAAATTGTTTAAACATAAAGCTTTAAAGTATAGAAATAGAGAAAACTAAAAGACCTAATAAAATATATAATTTTATTCTTTGTTAATTCAAGAACGTGAGGAAGATTTAAAGAAAGAAAGTTTTAGTAAAAAAAAAAACAATTGTATAAATTTGACTAATCATGTGAGAGAAATGTTTAAATCTAAGTTCCATAAACGCTATTCTAAGAAATTACTTGAGTATTTATAAAATTATATAAACAGAGAAAATTGTTACGCTCCATTTATAACTGCAAATAGAATATGACTATTTAAAAAGAAGATATGAAAAATCTATTATCACTTTAGTATTTTAATTTCCCAAAAAATTGAGGTGCAAGAATTATATATTTTATGTCAAGATTTTATCATTAAAAGTTTGTTCTTATTATTATTATATTTAAAATTTTCGATTTTCTTTCTTTTTTTAGCTATAATTTTAAGTTTTTATTAATCTTTATTTCTTTTAAACTTTGAATTATTTTTAATTTACGTTCTGTTGTCTGAGTAAGTATGACAAATACTACAGTTATTGCTTATAAAGAAAGAAAGTAAAATTATTAAATCAATACGATAAATTAGATATTTTTTTTAAATTTGTGTTTGTTTACGAGGTAAACTTTTAAACCTAATTTACTACAATCAAAAACTTCAAAAAATAATGACAGTGAATTTTGAAATAATTTTTTTTTACAGTAATTTTAACATATTAAAAATTGACAAATTTTTAATAAATATCATATTTACAATCAATTTCGTAGGTAGGAATCGAAGGTAAATTTCATCATAATAAGCAAGTGTAAAGGAGTTTTCCTTAATTAAATACATTCTAACAATACTGAATCAAAAATAATATACACAATGATAAAGTCAATGCAACTAGGTACTAGAATCCATAAAACGACCAGTAATACGAATAAAAAACATAAAGTGAAAGAAAAAGCAAGGTAAGAAGAACAAGTGACACCTGAAACATAAAAATTAACATAAATACTTAGATGATGGATAGATAACTCAAGAAGCCTCTTTAACCGTCTAACATATTCGCCTTTGCCCTAGATTAACAGGTGGATTATTCACGTGGTCATTTTTTATTTTGTACCTGGTTTCCAATCCATTGACTTCTTCCTGAACATAGGGTAAACCCTAATTACTCGTACAATTTTGCCTTCCGAACGATTATAAAAAAAAACAATGAACCATTTAAAAACAATTATTATATTAGCATCAACTTAAACTCTCATGAGTCTAAAACACTAGAATAATTTTTTAGATGAAGAATATGAGATAGAAGGTGTTCTAGATGAAAACCATGTAAGGGCATGGATTCTAGAAATTGGGTACATGGCAGATGTTTTAAAATATTAATCCCAGACTGATCTTGGTATACAAACATATGGACTTCAAGACCTTTAAAAAAAGGAGCGATATGCAACTAGCAAATCTATTCTGGAAGTACTGAGTCTCAATATTACTGGTATTTGCCGTATCAAATTGGACTTCGTACGTCCAAATTGGTTTATGACCGCTTTATACAGTTGCTTATTAGATACGAACGATTTCGATTTTCTGGTTATTTCTAATAACCAGTACAGTTCCTAAAAATGTATAACTACTGGCTTCCTTTCTTCTTTAATATGAATTTTACATGCTAGATGATCTAGGTGAATATCTAAATATCGTAAATTCCCAGCTTGCGGGATGTAACTTCCATCTAAATGGATTCCATTCTCATCGAGAAAGTCATATAAGTCCACTTCGCTTGATTCACTTCGATTTCTCAACTCGTCGGCTAAAAGTTCTATTTCCGACTGCAATCTAGCTGAGGTTGCATTATCATCGATGGCCGTGTCTGATGTGTCATTGGCAAGCTATGGAATAGTGGTATTGTCCGTAACAGGAATGTCCGCAGCGAAGACGGAGTAAAATATCAACAAAAATATTTTACTCTGATCACAAAAGATTAAAATATTGTTGAACTTAAAAAAAAACAATTTAATTAACTTACCTTTATTTTATCATCCAAAGGTACATTTAATGTAAAATTGGAATTTTCAACGATAAGAGTTCTATTTATACGTGAATGTCTTCCTTCAAAATAAAAGATACCATTTCCTTCATTAGCACATTTTTCGTATGTAAGAAGTTGTGTATTTACGCGCATGCTTGAAATTCCCTAAAGATAATACGTATAAAAATAAAATTAACAAGTAATTTTGAATATTGAAAAAATTTAATTAATTAAATAGTCCAAACAATATTAAAAGAAATAGTATAATATTGAATTAAAAGTTACATACAAAAATAAAAATCAAATCAAATAACTCGTGTTTCAAAACCAAATTAAATGAAATCAGATCGATACAAATTCGAACTGCGTTGAAAACATGGGTTAAAATAAAAGAAGGCACTGATGTAATATAAGACTGGTGGATTAGAGTCCCGACGAGCTTACAGCTTAACGTTCTGAGCCACTGGGACTACAAATCGTGTTCTCCCTTAATTTAGTAACATTACGCTAACTTTCAAATTGCAACGGTCAGGATATTTATCAATAACTTAAATTTTGCGATATTTATTTAATTGGGAGCTTGGAAATTAAATTTATTTTAACTTTTCTTATACTAAATGTTCTTAATTACTAATATTTTACTAATGTCATTAATAACTTACTTTGAGTAGTAATAGTTAAAATGTGTACTCTAGTCAAAGAGAAAAATGTTTTTTTTTTTTAAAAAAGAAATTACAATACGAAAGAACTTAAAATAAATTAAACTAAAATAAATTAATAAATAGTAAAAATAAACTCATTAAAAGAACTGCTTCATTCAATCAAATGTAAACATAAGAAGTGCATGCATGTCATTAGAAATTATATCCTCACTAACTGTAACTTTATTGAAGAAAGAAAAAGTAATTTAACGAAGCAAGGTTCTATTTAAACCTGAATTTTTGGCACTTTGACTGTATTTTTGTTTGTGTATGTAACGCAGTTAAGGTCAAACGCTCTCTCCGATTTTTAAGTCAAGTACCAGTTTTACTATAGAATTATTATTGTTTCGTTGTTATACGTAACGAGTTTTCATAAATATTTTCTGCCTCAAAATGGCGGCTATTACATTTCATAGATAGCATGATAGGAAAATCTGTGAGGAGGAAGTTTCAATTGCCAAGCCACCGATGCTAACAAACTAAACGCGTAGTCGCACTCCACTCAACATGCGATTTACTTCCGACCTCATCCATCTTATCTAGTTTTACGTGTTAGTAGCTATGCGCAAGATATTTAAACCATTCACATCTTATCTATCCATTCTTCGAGCTTAAAATCTTTCTTTGATGTCTTAATACTGTACAATATCGTATCTTTTCCGGTACACTATTAAATAATTAATTTTATGTTGATTTTCGATGAACTACTTTTTTAACTTTAATAGGGAATATGGAAACAGAATTTTGTAGCGGATAAAAAATGCCCTGCCTGAACGGGATTCGAATCTGGAGTCCGGATGAAATGCCGAGACGCTACCACTCCGCCACATAAATCGAGAATTTTTAAATAATCTTCATAGGTGATGCAAGAGATATAAAATAAAAAAGTTTGTTGGGGTTGCCATGATTCTTGATGCTTTGCTATTCAGCAAGTATTGTTAAATATGTCATGGAGCAATATAACGGACTACGGTAACTGATTTCTTCCAATTAACAAGAAACAAAGAGAAAATAATAATGAAATAAAGAATCTAGGAGGAAATTAAGGATTTTTCCCTTAGAGTAACGGGTCCGTTTAATAATTTGTTCTTTGTAATACAAACATTGGCATCTCCAAAATCAGATGTCTTTGACCAGGAGGGTTACCGAACCGGAATAAGGATTTATAGAAAATCGTAAGGGTGCGGACAATGAACATTAAAGCCTCGAAAATAAAACTTGGACTTGCCTGATTCGAAATTGTTCTGTAGTGACGAATTAAAAATGAGTGCCGTAAGTAAAATCTTACAAAAGGAACAGAAATACATATGTTTGTCGAAAAGACCTTCGCGTAGTTTGCCTGTACTACAGTTTTATTAAACAACTTTTTTTTCTAATAAATAAATAAAATCATTTTATAATACGAGTGAAAAATATTTAATCGTTTACGAATTATAAGTAGGTCAACCAATCTTTCAGGACACTCATTTTTCATTCATTCATTATTCATTTTTCTCTCCAGCCAAAATATAGGCTTCATTTTGTTTTTATATCTGCAGTCATCAGTAGAATAAAAACGATTTTAAGAAACAAATAGCAAAATCTTGCTAAAAGAGGGGGGAAATAAATAAATTTCTGTTACAAACATTCACATTATTTAATATAATCTTATATTCAAACTTCTAGCTTATAATGAATAAAACAGAATAAGAAAAACTAAAAGAAATAATAAACATAACTAACAAAATTAAAAAAAAAAACTGATAATGAATTTATTACAACATATAATTAAATACTTATTACAATACATAAGATTATCTACGAATTCTTTTAAAATTGAACACTTTTTGTATTTCCTACTTCTTGTATTAGATTTATAATATAGTCTCTATTGACTGAAAAAAATAACAATACATTATGCCCAGTTTTTTTTAAAGACTTCATTTCTTAGTTAATTGAATATTAATCTTAGTTGCACGATGGTAGCATTAACAATTTTATTTTATTACTTTTTAAAAATATAACGTTCAGTTTTTATATCACAAATCAGTTTTTTTTCTTAAAGGATTATTACATTTTTTATTTTTTAAGTATATTAAAAAATTCATTCATTAAATATCAGACGAACGGTAAAATGTAAAGATTAATTTTTATAAAGACCTATTTATTTATATATATATATATTTTTTTTTTTTTGGTTAACCTCCGGGATTACCGTTAGGTATTGCTTCAGAGGATGAGACGAATGATTTGTAACATTTGTGAAAATGCCATGCTTGATCGGGATTCGAACCCGAGACCTCCGAAGGTAATGCCGAGACGCTACCACTCGCGCCACGGAGGCCGGTGTAAGGACAAATTTATTATTTAGTAATTTTTTATTTTTATAAAGGAATGGTTTAGTTATAAAAAATTCATCAATAAAATTTTCTTAAAATAACAGAATATAAATGTCAAAATAATATACCAATTCATATGCTCATTAATAACGCCCAAAAAAAGGTTTAAAACTAAGGTATTAATGAGGAGTTAATTACATTTTTTAAGCTTTAAGAAGAGATGCAGCTAAAGTTTTTTTTATCATAAGACAAAAATTAAAAAAAACAAAAGACAAGATTAATAACATACTTTCCTAATTGTGCGAGACAGATGAAATGATTCTATTTATTCGTTAAAATCAATGAATTATTTTGATAATAAACCATAACGTAATAAACATTTACACAGAACATCCTGATTTAAAAACAAAAAACCAGGAAGACTATTTCTGAAAAATGATAAACTGTTTTGAAAGAAATCAGAAATTCTTACCACATTACGTATAAAAGAATCCGCTTCAGTAGATTCTTTTATTACCGATAAAATTATTAAACAAATCAAGCATATGCCTGTATATAAAAAATTATTACTCGCCATAACACCATGTATACCATTCCTCGCCATGTAACAGAAGAATAAAATCATTAAAAGGTATTGTTTAAAAAATCATTTATATTTTGTTTGATCGTTTTCGGTGTGAACAGAGGTATATTTATACAACAATTTATTTAAAACGTTTCCTGTATGAGACTTTGATGTTTCTATTTCACGCTATATCCTGTTTTTATAACAATAAAATCAGAACAATTTCAATTTTATTTTTAATTGTTTAAATTTCCGATCATTTATAATGGAGTAATCTCACGTAATAGTTACATTAAAAACTAATGAAATATATTACTTGTAACTATTTTTAAAAGTATTAAAGAATGATTAAATCGAATTAAAAAAAGGAAACATAATGTGTATAATATTTTTAAATTTATATTTTGTTTTACCGTATTGTAAAAAGTCGTTAGGGAATAGAAGAAAGTATGCAAAGAAAAGGAAATTAGAAAAGTTAGATTAGGATACGCCAAAGAAAATGTGAATATAGATTGTATCGGACGCCGATAAATATTTAGTCTTATTCTTATTTTATTATTGCATCATTAAAATATCATTAGAGAAAAATGCGGAAAATCACTGCAAATCATAGTGAATGGGAGAACGATCAAAAAAGTCAGTAATATTCAATGAACGGAATCGAATAGTACTGGTTGTAGTGCCAATTATGGTAACCAGTAAAGATTCATTTTTAATAATTATAATTTTTTTCTCTTTAAATACTTATAAACAAACAAGATTTTTTTTGTTTTCTAGAATATGTACGTATTTTTGGACTGGTTGAGAACAGTACGTATTATACACAGATGATATAAGCGTATGTCTTAAATTTTCTTTTGAATTTTACATGTAGTCATACAAAATGAACATAACTTGATGATTAACGATATTTTGTAAAGATAAATGTAAGGCAGAATCAATGAGAGTTAGCCTTACGTTGCCTTATATTGTAACAAACGTTAGGTTTACCTACAGCACAAATATAACCTTTAAAACCAATGTAATATACTGCATCAAATCTAATTTATATTCACTGGACTACGAAGTATTTCATAAATATACACTCAAGTGTAGTTTTCTTTAAAAGAATAACAATACCGGGTATAATTTTATAAAATTTGATGGCATCTCACTCAGAATTAAGCTGAAATTATATTCAAGGTAAATCACTACCTCGACGATGGTTTAAGAGACAGACCACTGTCTTCTCTACGAACCAATATTTTTTATTATCACGTATTACTTATATTAGAATTGACATCCCACGTAAAATACTACTTATCACAAAGTATATTTTTCTAGAAAAATTACTGTAACAAAAAACAGTCTTGTATAGAAACGTACGTATGATGTAAGAATTCAAAGTATAGTACATAGCGCTATGAATATATATTTAAGTTTCGATGCTTGCTTTTGACAATATAAATCTAAGTATTATAATTAATAAAATACCTATAAATAAATGTTTAAATAACGAGGTTTATAGCTTCAAATAAAAACAAAAAACAAAAATTCTGTTTTTTTTAGACGCCTGAAAAGCAATTTAATATTATTAATTATTATTATTATTAATATTACAATTAATTTTAAATATTAAAATACTACAGTTTAATATTATCACGAGTTTACGTGAATAATATTGTTAAAATCGTGATAATAATTTAAGATTTATTATACTATAATATTATAAATTACAATTTAGTTACTCATTTTAATAGATATTCAACTTTTAAGTAAATAATCAAATTTTTTGAGTAATATTCCCCCCATAGAAAAACAAAATAAAACAATTTATCACTATATTTAAATTCATTAACAGTGAAACATATGCTAAATTATTTTAGTATTATATTAAACACATATTACTAACAATAAGTAAATCGATTAGTCAGGCACCTTTTCGTTTTTATTTTACTTAAAACCTTAAAATAATAATTGTAACGATGACAAGTAAACATTATATAAAAGTGTATGTATTGCTATTTAAAGTCATTGCTTTTACCGTCAAATTACGTATAAATAATCGTTACCTTGTATACTACCCAACTCAAAATTAAAAGAATTTAAAAACTGCCAGAAACCTTCGGTTTTTTTAGGATTTTTATAATGCGTTGTTGAAGCGAATACATTATATAAACAAAACACGCAGGGGGGGATTTACCCACGTAGGAATTGAAGGACCGTGGAAATAAGAATCACACACAAAAACGTATCATGAAAAAAGGCCAATCCGTTCTTTGGATATGATAAAAGAATAAAGAGTATTAATGTAGCAGGCGATCTACCACTGTAGTTAGTTCTTAGACGGCACCACAGAAACACTATATTGAAATAAGAAAATAAATAAATTATAAATGGAATCTAACCAAACTTAACCTTGACTATCGAGCGAAGGTTAAGATTAGTTAAATTATATTTATAATTTCATTTATTTTCTTATTTCAATATAGCATTTCAGTGGCGCAATCTAAGAACTAACTACTTGGAGCAGTATATCACCTACTACATTAATACCCAATAAAGATGCACAATATCAACTATTTAATAACTGCTGGAAAAATATTTTGTATACTACATTCTATGAACACTATTGACATTTATGACTGAAGTTAGTGGACATAAAAAGACGTCAGAAAACACTGGTTGATATGATGGCTGTTACCGTGGTGATAAGCCAAAGTTGCCATGGTCTACAAAACTAAGCGAGAACAGATATAAAGAGTACTCTTTGTTTTTATGTATGCAACAACTATTTAGGTATAAAAAGGCAGGACTGTAGGTTTACTGACTTATTCCCTCTCACAAATGTTTTCTATTATTCTGTCAATCGATGTTATGTTATTCCATGTATGTAAGATAACAACTCTGAAATTCTTTTTTTCCTATAAAAATTCCGTTTTTACAATGTATGAAGTATAATTACTTTGTATTACCAACTATTTTTATCTTCAAAATCTAACTTTATGATGAACAGACTAGGTTCACTTAGCACTTTAGGATTCACTTTAGGTTGATGATTTTTTTCTCTTTTAAAAGCAATTTAATAATGATAGGCTTACATGTAGAACTGATAAAAATAAAATACATAAATTGATTTTCTAATACTGTCATATTTATTTTTTCATGACATGTTTTTTTTTTCAATTTTTCCAGTCAAATTTAATATAGAAGTACTAAATTTACCCTTTAATTTGAATCCCAATAATTACAGATTTGATTGATTTTAATGAAGGCACAGAAATATTTGTGTGCCTTCAGAGATAAAAAAAGGAAAAATAAATGTTTTAGAAATAATATTTTTAAATAGAAATCCGCAAACCATTGTTTCAGTGATTATGTCTATATGAACTTCTTTATTTTCACCAGTAAAATACGACCTGAAGTTCAATACATACTGAATGAATCACACTGTGCTTACATATACATCTTTTTAAAGTATTTTGGTATGTAAATATAAATCGACATTTGAAATTAGTGACAATAAATAACAATTCAATAATTTTTCAGATCAAATTTTATATAACACCATATTTACTCTGAATTTGGGTCCCAAGAGTTACAGACAGGCTTAATTATACAGAAGTGCAGAAATCAGGGCGACGTTTTTCCCCAGTCGATACTCGCTAACGAAGCGTGTCCGAACCTATGTTTATATGATTATTATATTTCTTGTTTATTTTAACCATTAGAACGTGTCCTGAGAGTTAATTGTATTTTTCATTAATCACCCCGTTTTTATATATATATATATATATAGTCCTATTTCCAGATTCAACGGTAATCTTTTGGGAGATGATTCTATAGCCAAATGAAGAAAAAAAATTTATATAAACATAGGTCAGAAATAGGTTGATTTGCGAGTTTCCGCTCGCGATACATTTAGCCCAGCTTTCTCCGCCCTCTGTGAAATTAAAGCGTACTAAAATTGTTGGGGTACAAATCAAGAGCTAAATTTGGTGCTTCTTTATGGTTTTTGGTCTAAGAAATTGAATAAAAGTGTTCCCAGAAATTTTGTCGAAAAATACTCTTTTTTTAGATTTGGAATAAAAAACAAAAATTTAAGAAGTTCAACTTTAATTACAAAACAAAACACACGAACTGGATCGGAAATGTGTTACGATTTTAAACAGAATCATTTTTATCAGTGTTTGAACATGTATATACTCGTGTACTTTGTAACAATCACAAACTGATAATAGTCATATTAATGAAATTTCGTCCACATTCCTGCTAATTTTAACTTAAATAAGTTATTTATATTTATGTGTTGTGCATTTATTACAGAACAATGCCACGTCAGGACAACGTCTGTCGGGTCCGCTAGTATATATATAAAAAAGTGATAACAAACCCATAACATTTTACATGATCGTAGACAACAGTTAGAACAACTAACTGAATCATAATTCATAAGAGCTGATCATGCATATAATAAAAAGATTACGGTACTGATGGCTAATGCATTTATATTAATTAACGGATTAAACATTAAGTTTAATTAAAAAAGTTGGCCTACATAATAACGCTGAAAATAGTGTACACAATTACTACACCTGAAATACAACTAAAAAATTAAATTTAAATCCATTTTCTCTTTTACATATTGAAATAATTACAAAATAATTACACGCTATAAGTTATAGTTATTAGGTACTAATTTTACGATTAAATAATATTACTACCGTGGTCGAAATGTATTGTAATTTTGGAGCCGACCATTCAGTTTCTGCAATATTACTTCAATTTATATTCTGTAATATATGATTATTTAATAACACGAAGGAGATTATTATTGCTATTATGAAAATTATTCTATTTTAGTGTTTACTTATCAGTAAACATTAATGGGATTAATTTTCCCAACAAAATTTTATTATTTTAAAAGTTTTAAATTAATGAAATGAAAACAAATAATAGACATTAAATTAATTAAGGATTACGAATGACGCAAGATTATACGTAAATATAAATATTTTATAAATATTAATTAATTTAATATAAAAATTATATTAAATTAATTTAATAAAATTAATTATTTTTCGAGGAGATAAAGATATAGCCATAGCCAAGAAATTTAGTGTAAAACAGAAAATAGCGTACTACAGTAATGGAAACGGAAAATTGAACTTTTATTATTCCACTCGACAAGAAAATTATTTAGAGGATCAAAATCTGGAAGGGAATATGATGAGATATATATAGGAAGTAGTTACATACGTCAAAGAATGAGATACGAGATTTTCGGCACAAAAAACTCAATCCACTGGAAAAAAAATAAATTGATTCCATTAAAATATAGATGACACTGAGTTTAAGACAAAGCATGGTATTATTTAGGTGCTTGATGAAGTGGAATGGATTCGCTCTGAGACGATACAAAAGTTTACCACAAACTACTGACTGAATATGATCACAAGTTATTTTTCTTTTAAGTATAATATTTTACAACATAGAAAGTGTAATCTGATCCTTTACACACTACCACTACCGGTAATTCTGACCAAACACCTATATAGATTTCTTAATAAAAGTTATATGTCAAATTCATAATAGTGAATCCTCGTATTTTACAGCTCGTATTCACTATGCTCTGTAATAAGTTGTTCGAATGGATTTTGAATCCTAATTAGTAGATTTCTTTTAAAATAGTAACACAATTTTCAAATTAGTATTAAGTATTGTTTTTAATATATAATTTACTGATGATCTAGTATTTTAGAAATATATTTTCAATAATGATTCAAAAGAAGTTTTGATTTGAGATGAAGAAGGAAAGGAACTTTTTGGAAGCGGTAATAACCACTAGTAATGAAGAAGATACGGATGTAAAAGAAGTCGTAGTAAAAATAATTACCATCATTTAGAGACAAAAAAGACAAGAAAAATAGTGTAATTAGGTTACTAAATATGTTTAATTAAGAAAGGGAAATTAAAACTTACAGATTTGTTGAGTTTAACATTTTTCAGAGAATTTTCATACCTGTTTTCTCATTTTTTGTTATTATTCTTAATTTATAAAAATTGTTAATTTTAATAAATAATAAAAACATATTACTTAACCACTTTAAATATTTGAACTATAAATTTTATTAATTAATTTTATTTAAATGAATAAAATCTAATACCAATATAAAATTATTTATTATTATGTTGGCAATAAATAAGTATTTTTTAAATTCCCATAGATGCAAGTTTAATTTAAATATACAAAAAAATCTGATGCGAACACCACATGACTTCCTTCTACACCTATGAATTACATGTAAACAATTTTTTAAAAAGAAAAGAACAAAATTTTATTTCAATAATATCTTGTGATATTTTTTTCGTTTATTTTATTATTATTGAATTATTATTTATCGTAAATTATTAAATTAAAAAAAAGGAAATGAAGTCGGATTTGAACCGATTTTCCTTCCCCTTTCAAGAGCCAGATATTTCATTAATTAAAGTTTTAACATAACTCTGGAACCAATGGGAATAAGTGCCACTTACAATATATCGTTAAGAAAAAGCTGTTAAGAAAAAGTCCAAAATCCAGATTTTTTTGATTTTTTGAACACTCGTTGGTCTAGTCGTCGATTGCAACAAAAGGGGAGGTGTACAACTACAGGTTACAACAGTCCTAAATCCAAAATTTCAACATTCTACGGCTAATCGTTTTTGAGTTATGGGAGATACGTACGTACATACGTACAGACGTCACGCTGAAACTAGTCAATATGGATTCAGGAGTGGTCAAAATGGATTCAGAAATGGTGAATATGAATATTTCCGTTGAAACCTGAAAACCGAAATTTTTCGCGATTACTATACTTTCTCGTACTTCGTACAAGGAAGTAGTTATTCCAAGTTATTACAAGGAAGTAGTGAAGTATTGGTTAGTGGAAGTATGGGTTTACTTATTTTCCTAAAAAAAAATTTATCTTGGAGTGGCAGTATATCAGTATAATATAGCATTTGCTGACAACATTTTCCCATCATTTGGAAAGTATTTAACTTAGAGAATACATTAACAAAGGCTGTAAGCATGTGAAAAAAAATTATCGTAAATTTTAATTTAAACTCAAAGATTTTCATATACATTTTATGGATATTTAATTAAAATTAGTCCCGTTCTATTAAATATATCCCTACAATTAGAGTACTCAAATTTTGTACATATTTAATAAGCAGGAAAAACCATTCATCTAGTATTCAGATTATTAAAAACTAATCGGTCTGAGTAGTAAAATCTCTCCAAAATATTTTCATCTGATTTCAATTAATACGCAAAATAATTTCATACTGGACACACGCACAAACACTTTAATATATATTTATATATATATATATATATACATATATATATTCTTACCGGTACATAAAAATATATTGTCTAAATCACATCAATATTAGATAAAATATTAAAATAAAAACAAATGATAAGGTAAATAACAGTAATGGATGTGCTTATATTTCGTGGGTTTAAATACAAATACATGAAATGATTTTAAGGTAAACACATTAAATATAAAAAATTACAACAAAAGATTTTTAAATTAACTGCTGCTATTTTAAGCACATACATTGAACGGGATACAGATAAAGTGAATTTTTTTTATTTGATTTTAATTAGTATTATCTAAAAATTCATCAACTGAATATTATGTTTTTCCGTAGAAAGTTTCTTTACTTCCTCGTACGATGCAAGGAAGTAAAAATACTATTTACTGAGATTTATTCATATAGAATATTTTTCAAAATGATCATGGTAATGTTGTCTAACATTTACGAAAATAATGGTTTTTTTTTGTATTTTAACCGGGTTAAGAACAAATGAATTTATTATTTACTCTCTTAGAAATGTATTTTAATAAAATATTTTTGTTAACACAATAAAGAAATATGTTTTTTTAATTCTTCTTTAAAAAATATCTTTCATTTCTAAGGGAAATATATGACAAATGGCATCTTTAGAAACGCCAGTTACCTAAATTATTTTACTGTAAGAATAATAATACAAAGTAATATTCACAAAGGAAAATTCAGTATGCTTGTAACGTGTTTGATTGATTTTATGTCTAGTCTTATTCAGTTCTAATTATAGTTTTAAATTAAATGTCATTTTATCACCATTATGTATTCAGACTGCTTAATTTAATTTTGTTTCATCCCATTAAAACAAAGAAAAGGTATCTGCTGGTGTTTGCAAGATTGAAAATTCAGTAATTGGGAGAATAAATGAAAAAGAATCTTTATAATTACAACTTAGTGGGTTTCTATGCTACTTATTATAATATATCAATTACGTCTATTGCTTTTTTTATTATTCAAAACTTTAGTAAAAATAATAATTATAATCATAGTGTACAGTCTTCTCACAAATCATCATTACTGATTTTTCCTTCTGGAAAATTTCGCCAGTTTTCCTCCTTTTTCAAGTTTTTAAACGTATTCCTACTTAGAAATAAATTGTTAATAACTTTGTCTTCTTCTCATCAGCGGTCTTCCTTTAGTACTTCTCTTACTACTATATTTCAGCATTGAGGAATTGGGATGAAATTAAATGGTATTTAATTAAGGCAAAAGAGGAAACTTTATTAGAAACATAACAATATCATGGACATTGAGATATATATTACAGAAGACAGATGAACATAGGAAGACATTAAATGTAAACTTAAAAAAATGACAATAACAGAGGTTCAAAGAAGAAAAGAATATTAATTAAAGAAAAGATCTAATTGTTAAGAAAACAGTATAGTAAAAAAAGACGTATAAAAATACCGAAAACAAACAAATTTCATCCTAATTACTCATTAAATTATGATTTTGTAATTATTTTATTAATTTTAATTCAGACTGGCTATAGCTATTTACTTATGAAAAGGTAAAACTAATCTGCAGTTACCAGTTGTTATTTTTATCATGTACACAATTAACTGTTTCTGAATTTTCTTAAATGTCAAAGTAAATTTCGTCAGAAATAAATTTTCATCATACTTCTTGAATATTCTAGATAGGCTTTAAAAGCAGTATTCGACTCTTTAACAAACTTTTGGTTTTAATCAGTAATTTTTCATTGTAATAAAAAATGAACCAGTCAAAACAATTTAAAATAAAATTTAATCAAAATAATTTAACAATAGAAATAAATCTACTGACGTCAAGATTTAAAAGGAAAATTAAATTTTCTGAAATTTGTCCCGTAATGGAAATATCTTCACAAAGATAAAAAATAAACTTATTTTTACAGTAAATAAAATGAAAAAAAAAGTCATTTATTATTCAAACATAAAAAATTAAGAAAAATATATTTAAAAATATAAGCCGCTTAAAAATCATGTAAAATTAGATCAAAATATAAATAAAAAATAATTATCGAATCAAATCAAAATCAAATACGTAAAAAAAATATATATATTCCATAATTATAAAAAAAGGCTCCTCAATAAATTATATTCACTTCAAAGGAAAGTAAAATTGGCAGTACAAATTATTTTTTCTCGGTACTTTCTAAGTACCGAAATATTTTGAGCTTTTTTAAAAATTTCAGGAATATATTAAAGGAGTGGATTATTTTACAACAATGAACATTGGGTAATTGGGTAAATATTTTAAGCAACGGAATCTATTTTTATATGCAGCGTATAATTTAATTAATATAACGCCTAAAGTAGGTTTCTACTCAATTCTACTAAAAAAAAAAGTATATACGGAAGCGCAAGCGCGCGCGTTCACACACATATACACAAGCTACAAGTAAATAAGGGATCGATATACCTTATTTAGAGTAGTATTTTGTTGAAAAAGTACATTTGTAATGGAACACCTGGATGGGGTAAATTACCTACATAGAGGTTTTGAAAATAACTATTTCTTTGTTTTCATCGTACTTTCATATATTCATTACTAGCAGACCCGGCAATGCTTCGCTATTGCTAGATTTGAGTATATATATATATATATATATATATAGATTAAATGAAGAACACAATTTAAAGTTTGATAAAACATCAACAAATGAACATTACGAAATTTTCTCCTTTTTCTCCCTCACATTAACTTTCCACTCCCATTTCTCTTTTCCCCTCCTTTTCCCCTTTCCCCTTTATATATAAATAATATTTATATATATTTATGTATATATATATATATTTATATATATATTTTTCCCCGTTTTTCCTTTTCCTGGTTTTTTTCATTTTCCCCCTTCTTCCCTTTTACCTTTTTCGATTTTTCCTCTTTCTCCCTTTTCCCCGCGCGTAAATCTGTCTAGTAATTTTTAGTCTATAGCGGACATACATATCGGAAACACTGAAATGGAATCGTAATATATTTGGTAGTGTGTTGCTTTTACGTGCAACAGATAGCGGAGTTTTTAAAAAAAAACAACATATTTTTACCTGTCACAGGTGTGACATCTTAGGTATATAAAAACATGCGCGTATTTGAATGCAACGTTGTGTCAAAATTTCAAAGCAATCTGCGAAGAACTTTCGGAGATTTAATATTTTAAACAAACGATCATTTTTCATTTTTATTTATACAGATTAAAACGTTACAATACAGTCGGTTATTATTTTGCCGTAAAATGTTTCGAATGAAAATTCATGAGAATTAGTCGGAAAATGTAGGTAAAAAATCCTTATCTCCACATTACAAAAAGCGTTAATTCATCTTAAGTAGCAATCATTTTCCGTCAATTCTCTTCAAGTCTTTTCTTACCTTTATCATGAACCAGGAATTACGACCTCGTTCATGACTATTATCAAATATTACCATCGATTTTTGTAGTTTTAACAACATATTAATAAAAAATATTTTTAAAATAGTAATTTTTCTTGTTTAGTATAGACTACACTTTTTTAAGTCACTGAAAAATTTAATAGTCTTAATTAATATTATATATTAGATTGTATGTTATTCCTAAACTCAGTTTTATAATTAATATCAATCGCAATGGGAAAATAAAGTTTAGATAAATTGTGTAAGCTTGCTTTTTTTCACCAGCATAATTTACCTATAGCCTGTTGGAATTATTTAAAAATATTATTACAAAGAACAAGGTATTGTTACAACCTCACCAACTGAAAATTATATCTTTTTTTTATTATAGTTTATTTCAAAGAAAAAATAAACAGAAAGCATCTTGTAGACATTATATTTGTTTCCTTTATATAAATCTAGAGTTTTTATAAATCCCTTTAGAATATCAAGAAGAATAAGCTGCTTGTTTAGATCTCCCTAAAAAAGGTACCATAGTATTTTCATGTTATAACTTGAACCTTCTATCTTTCGAATTTGTTGCAGTACACTTGTTTGAAAATTATTCTCATTTAATGTAATTCTCATGTACATAAGACTTTCAACCATAATTTTATCATAACAAATAATATGAACTCGATATTTCGACTTGCTTTTCATTTTCCTTACAGAGAAGTAAAATACATATTGTATTCCTCATACTAATCGGTATTGATTACGAAAAAAGGATCGTTCAATACTTTTGTAATTAAGAGTAATTTGTTATTACAATGATACGTAATAACAATACGTATACATATTACCCGTATAATTTTTAACCCTTAAAACCTCAAAGTAACGATATATCATACATGAGTGCTTGTGCTAAAAGTCTCACCCGTACGATATATCGGTATGCAGTTTTTATGTTCATATATTTCTTTACGTTACTGCTAGATCGCTCACTTAGTATCTTTTCTTAAAGCTTACAATTCGTAGATGTCGATAGTGTAGGTTGTTTTCATTTTACGATACGTATTTTAGAGAATAGTCGATTTCAAAATTCCGATAATCTCTAATGTAAACAGAAGTTTGTTCCGTGCATTCACGGTTATGTTTTGGTTACTCCGTGTGTTTATAAGGGATTTTTTATAGGTATCATATTATTATTTTATGAAATTAGAGTTTCAGTTATAGTGTTAGTCTAGTTTTAGTTACCGTGATCCGTAAAATATTCAGATTTATCCGTTAGTTCGGTTTTTTTTTTTTTCTACAATGTTCGGGCCTAGTAGACGTCTTACCGATGCAGAAATTAATAACTTTTTTGTTGATGATACTGATAGCGATTTCGAATTATCTAGTGACAGTGGGGCTGAAGAAGATGATGAATTAATCACAAGCGATAGTGATAGGGATTCAGAAGAAGAGAGACATACAGAAACATCATTGAACCGGAAGATAATGTCCCTCTTCCACATCAATTTTTGGAACTCCCCGGCCCAAAACATATGCCTAATCCAGGTTCCACACCTATAATTTATTTTTATTTATTATTTACACTTAATTTATTTGAACTGATGGTGAAAGAAACCAATAGATCAGCCAATCAATATTTAAATGCAAATAGAGATAGGCTTTCTGAACCATACCGAAAATGGAAAAATATTACCATTTCTGAAATGAAAGGTTTTATAGCTTGCATACTGAATATGGGGATAATTGGAAAACCTACTCTTAAGAGTTAATGGAGTACAGTATCATCACAGGCAACCCCTTGGTTTGGTAAAATGTTTTAAGCGCACCATTTTAGAATTATTTTGAAATTTCAAAGCAAAAATGTTACAAAAAAATGGTAACACAAAAATTTCAATAACCCTGTAAATAATATGAATTTTTAAGTGAAATTTTTTTTATTTTGTTCACAAATAATTTTAGTTTTTTAGAAAAAGTGATAGATTAGATATAAATAGCAAGGACTTTTTTCAAATAAAGAACAAATTCAGTATTTTTTTTTTTTAAATGAAAAAAAGTTTAATTTAATTTTTTAAATAATTAATCAAGTGTGTAACAGCATTTTGGATCGCAGCACCACAATCTAAATAGTGTACTGAGTAATTACAATTTTTTTCATAATTTTATCGTGTATATTTTTATTTCTGTGGCATTTCTACCAAACATCTACTTTTTCTGAAAAACGTGCTTGAGGCTTTTAACTAGTACTTACAAAATAGGCTTGAGGCCGTAAGGGTTAAATTCCTCCAAAGTAATTAATCATAAGTTAAAATTTTCAAACCATGTAAAGAATTTGTTGCTTCTAAATTTAATCACTTCTTAACTGCTTAGTTACTTCAAAATTAATTACAATTTCTCCAAAATATAATATCCTCTTCAAATTAAATCTGTCTATAAAAAACCTGGATACTACAGTACATAAATCCTCATAAATTCAGTGGGCAGATCCCACTGCTGTTACAAAATTATGTAGGTGGGTGAGATTCAGTGATTTTTTATTTCTAATTCAGGATCAGTGATGAGTTTTCTCCGGCAATAGCTATGAAAACTATATAATTATATGAATGATTTAGAAATCAGTTGATTTTTTTCTAAGATTAGAAGAAAATTACATTATGAAACGAACCTAATTCTACTAGACTGATTATAATGCTAGGTCAAATAAAAACTTATAAACTAAGTACTGTCCTACTAGAAGGATTCTTTTGTATGAAAGGGGTGTAAGTTATATTCTATAACAAGAAATAATTACACAAATACAACTTTTTTTTCCCTCTACTCCCCTGGGCCGGACCGACTTTCACCATATACGTTTATAAGTTTCGACTGTAAAATATTCGACCAGACTTCACTCAGCTTCTAAATGTTCGACTAAGCCATGGTAAAAGATAATCCGGCACGATATGCGCAAGGTAACGTGCGAGGTAAAGTGCTGTAAGATGGTATTAAACGTAAAATGGTGTAAGTCGTTTTTACTCGCACTTGAGGTTCTCGAATTAGCTTGAATTCAGACATTTTGAATGAATGTAAGAGATGATAACAGATGATAAAAGATGAATGTAAGAGTAATCAGATTAGGAGTTTTCGTTGAAGAATTTATATTTTTTTCGAGAAGTAAACTAGGAAAAATATGATCAGCGAGAACGATTTTCTCGAGTAATTGGGAGTCATTTAAAATACACATAAAATATTCTACATTTTTTTATAAACTGACAAAAGGAATTTTATTTAGTCGGATGACCTCTCCATAGCCGATTTTTTCATATTTTCAAAGTTTCCTTGGTTTTTAAAGATCTCGGATATGACCTAATAAGAGCTGATCAAATTGTAAAGTCTTGTGTTCTACTACAAAAACATTCATTGGTTACAAAAAAACATTGGCTAAATGTATCTCTCTTTAGCAGTTGACCTAATTCTGATATCAAAAAATACAAAAGACAATCAAAAATACAAATGACAGTAATAAATTTATATTTTTCGTCTGCTGAACTCAGTATCGCAATAGAAAATCCTTTAATATAGTGTGGAATTCTCTTCCTCTAGCCTTAAATAAACTGAAATGGGTACATAATAACATTTTTATTTCCTTTTTTACGAATATTATAATTCGCAAGCAATGAATACATCTTCCTTTCCTTTAATCATAACCGTAAAAAAAGCTACGGGGAAAAAAGCACAGTAAGACACTGTGCGCTGCTTATTAACTGAATCCATTGTAACATAATATCCATCCAACATAATAAAGTGCAGTTCGCTCATAATAGTGTATAAGTAAATAGAATCGATAGGTAGTTGATCGATACACGAAGCAGAACCGCAGGCACACAGTATTAGTGTATCATAAATCCACTTAAACTGTATGCATTTGTCTTAATCTAGCAGCTCGTAAATTATTGTATGAAATTACGCGCTATTTAATATATCTTTTACTGGTTTCTAAATAAATCTAGCGCTACGTAATTTACCAGCATAAGCAAATAATTTCTACTCTCTCTTAAGAGTAAATATCATATTACCTAATAGACGTATTTCATCCTTCAGCTTCTAAAATGAAAAGCTTTTACTCCTGATTTGATTAGATCGATAAGCACTACACACAGATCACTGTATGTCACCGGCGATTATGAGAATTATCATTATTTTATATTTATATTAAAAACCAATGATAACAATTAAAGAATATTTCCGTAAACCTATTATCCGCCGTTAACTGTTTGTATACCGGTAATATTGACTCACTCAGCTGGTTAAACTATTTAGTAATAAAAATGTTCGTAAATAACCTTCCAGTAACTTTCTCAAAATACAACGAAATTAAAGAATTTTATTGGTTATTTTAATAAAATTTTTTAAATGAAAATTATTAAAAATATGTCTCGCATTAGTAAAAAGAGCTTTTTTTAAATCTACGCTTAATATCAAAACCTCAAACAATAACAGTTCAAACTTAAAACAATAATAAAGTATTGAACAGCTGAGGCAGTCATTTGAGGTAGAGTCACTGGAGATCTAGCGAAAAGTTAGGTTGTTGAGTTTTGTTTCATTATTTGCAATGGTTTAATTCTGTTATGATTTTACAAAATTCATTTTTTTTTAAATTTTAATTTTAACTTCAACTTCTGTAGTAGCCCGATGTACATTGTTAAATTTTTTATTGTTTTGGCACTATTACTTATCAATAAACATAATATTGATTTTTATTTATTTAAATGTTATAAATATGTAAATTATTATTATATGTAAATTTATATGTAAATATACATAATACTAAATATATTTGTTTGTATTTAACAATATTTATTTATTAAAATTTTGTTAAGTTTGCTCATTACTATTTGATTTTGTATGGACTAATGATCTAGCCTTATTGATTTATATTTATACATATATTTATTTATGTATATTATTCTTATATTTTAAATTTATTTATCATTTAAGCAAGTTAATTATTATGCGCATTATATATATTCTTAATTGTGTAAATACGTAACTGTGTACTTACAACTCTCATTTTTTAATAAATAAATAATTATTGCTAGAATGCAATTTTCTGCTAGAAAATTGCATTCTAGCAGTGAAGTATATAAATAAAAAAAGTATTTTTATCCACGTACTGTTTATTTTTTCCTCTTTTTCTCCGAATTTGTAAAAATACAAATCATTTTCATTTCATACTGTGCTTTTAAGTTCACTCGGACGGTGTCGTCATCCAGTACTTTAGCCGGGTTCGGCAACTTGAAGTCCACATTTATCGTCGTTTTACGTGGACGTATCACATGAAATTTGGAAAAGAAAGCAACTTAACACAAAGTATAAGAGGCTTTATTAGTTCTTAAGTAGGGACTCACATCCAATAGACTCATCGTTGTCCAATAAACGTTTGATATACAAGGTGTTTATACCGATTGTAAAACCCGTTTGGACATATGGCGTAGAGCTATGGGGCACGATGTGCAAAAATAACGTTGAGATTATATAACTTTTCAGAAAAAATTGGCAAGATTCATTGTAGAGGCAACACGGAACGAGGGAGTTCATGACTATCGATTGCCTTATGTTAGTGACGAAATCAGACAGTGCGGTTTAAGTTACATACAGCGATTAGACAGTCAGGTGAACTTTCTAGCTGTTAATCTCCTAGACAACAGTGAAGATGTCCAGTGACTGAATCGCCAACACCTGCTGGACTTAGGATGTCTGAGTGAGACTTGAACTGGTTTAGTATCTATCATATGATAAATATCTTTACTGTGACTTAATAAGGTTTCTCCGTTAAAGCCACTACTGGTAAGGAACGGAGGGGTTGGTGTAGCGACCGGACACGCTACGTTGGCGGGGGATCTTCTCCCCTCGGGGGGAATCGAGACGTGTCTTAATGTGTAGTCTAACTCCTTTCATTTCTTTTCATGAACTTGTTCAAGTACTATTTTGTTTATCTCTATGTATTTTTAATAATTAGGTACATTCTTGTGTGGGTTTGCTTTTTCACTAATCTATCAATCTTTGAGAATTTTTCTGAATATTAATGAATTTTTGGGATCCCAGTTAATGCAAGTGTAAAGTTTTTATGTATATGTAGTTTATTTATGTACGTACATTTTATTGAGGGTGTTCGCTCGAAATCCCACTTCACGAGCTTTGTGCAATTCAGTTTACTTGTTGTTCCTTAATCGGAACAAATTGTAAATACACTTTTTGAAAGATAAAAACATATCTTTTTTAATTAAATTTTTGCATATTCGTACGTTCTGACAAACCAGAGATCTCAGCGAAAGCGTACAACACAGAAAAATGAGGAAAAGATAAGCAGTAGACTAAGTGAATGAGAATTTATTTTATAAATAAGCTTTTATTTTAATTTTATTACACATATATATTCTACTTAAAATTACTTTTTTGACATACATGTTTATTTTTTAAAATTTTAATTTTATTCGTAATTAGTGCAGCATAAAACTAGTAAATACACAATATAAAAGAAATTAATTTAAAGAAGAATAAACCTAGCCTATTGCTTTCAGGTAACTAGTTAGCTAATAAAATTAAAAGAATGAATGGTTATTTAATGACAATAACTAAAAATTAATTAGAAATGACAAAAAAAAAATAAGAATCATGATAACAATAAATAAGAAACATGGACAAAGATAATAATTATATTGCTTTATTTTCTAATTAATTTTTAAAACGTATATTCACACTTGTTTAGTTTGTCAATACCTTGTCAGTGAAACCGTATATGGGGTATCTCATATACTTCAAAGGATTTCTTTGTATAAATAAATAGTATTTTGACTACGAATTTTGGTCCGTTAATTTTGTCACACGAAGTATTTATTGAATTTAAGAAGAGACGATATTACAAATGATTTTAAAAATTCCGACTGGGTTAAATTTAATGAGGTTATATATATATATTTAAATCCAGTCTACTTATGGATCTTCATTATATTTAGTCCCGAACTAAATTATAACTTAAATTATTTGTTAAAGAAGTAAATTAAATATGACTAATGATAAAGTACAATATTGACATTTAATCAAACTTTGCTAATATTTGATAGCTTCATATATCCGGAGGTGAAAACATATTTTGACAATTATCACATAAATTGTATACTGAATGACAACTACTTAACTAAAACGGTAATATTTCAAATAAATTCGCTTTTCTTAGCCTATATATATATATATATATATATAAACTGAAATTAATGTATTTGCTTTTGTGTTTAATGTATAAAAAAATGTTATTTACATAAAAAACTATATTTATCATAACAATGATAAATATGATCAAGGTTTTTTTTATAAATTAAGAAGTATAAAGTTTCCTATAACCGGTGACATAATATCATTCAATTATTTTGTGGTATAACAATTATATTTTAATTTTGACAAAGGTTTTCCAAAAAATTCTTTAAAAAAATCAATATATAAGTTGGATAGAAAAATTGGTGCAAACAACTTTGAAAACAAAGTGCAACAACTTTGAAAAAGTTTTTATTTTTCTATTTAATATTTCACATAAGTTAATTTAATCTGGATTACAGTAAAAACAAGAAACAAATATTTTCATACAGATATACTTATTTCTTTAAAATTTCTAAGAGAGATATGATTAATGAAATACTGAGGACTTTGAAAATTTATTATCTAGATTAATTTCTAAGAGTTTTTTTTACAGGATGTGCGGGTATCGACTGCTGTAATCATTTATCCCAAATTGAAATTTGTAGCGTATGGAAAATGCCATACTTGACCGGGATTCCAACTCATGACCTCCGAGTGGGAGGCTGAGACGCTACCACTTGTGCCACGGAGGCCGGCATTATTATTATTTATATTTGTATTTTATATGTTGTACCCTTAACAGATTCTACGAAGCATGATATATATACGTGATTCAAAAATGGCATTAACATTCTTCATAACAACTATTCCATGGTTGGTTTAATGTACGAGGAAAATGAAAAAATTAGGTGTTAACCGTTTCTTTCCTCAGACAAATAAGTCTCATATTAACGTGGAAAGTCTATTGAAATGGTCGTAATATAATGTTAGAAATTTATTTGACTATTACTGATTATTTTCCAGATGCGTTTTCCATTATGTTAGCAACATACATTAAATAAAGGCTTGGACAGATTGTACAATGCAACAAATTAATTTACTCTGTCGGAGATAAAACGTTATATAAGAAACACTGTATCTACACATTAGAGTAAATTATTACTAAGTTATTTGCTATAATAATAATAATAATTATTATTTATTTATGCATTAATTATTATTTTTTTATAGAATAGGAATGACTCAATTCATTTTTAACCTAATGTATAATATCTTATAATTCAGCTGTTACTAAAGTTATATAATTTATAAATGTACAAAAGGAAATCTGATTTTTTTTTAAGAGGTGGAGAAATCCCATTTACGGGCGCCGAAACAGTAACAGACTTGCTAACAAGTTCCGCAACATGATATTAGTGCGTACTGTATTCCTGCGCACTACTGACTAAACCTCCACTCCTGGCTACCCCCTTCCTGGTACAACTGGTGTGTATTTCATCAGGAAAGGGGTAAAATGCCCATACACATAATCAAACACCACTTAGAAAGTTACACACACGAACAAGATCACATAAAGCAAAAGCGCACCACACACGCAACACAACTTAACAGCAACCACAAACTACACACGTCGCTACACATCACAAGTCACATCCCTTAACAACGACAACGACTTAACAACTAATTAACTGACGACAAATATATTTTAAAGGTACCTCCACACTCTTAATTAGATCACAATTTAGAAGGCTATCCCGCGTCCAATCTGGACGCACGGTGTAGAATTGTGGGGAAAAGCTAGTAGTACTAGTAATGTGGAAATCATACAACGATTTAAGAAAAAAGTAGCGAGAGTAATTGCCGAAGTTCCGTGGTTCACGCGGAATGATGAGATTCAGGATTATCCAGATAATCTTACGAACTGAAGGGAGCTCCAGAGCTCCCATCGGTTCGTGAGATTGCACGACAGTGCAATGTCAAATACCTGCAGAGACTTGAGAATCGTGTAAACCACTTTGCAATTAATCTACTCGATAACAGCAGAGACCTCCGACGGTTGAAACGAACCCATGTACTCGACGTAGAGTCTGCGTAACAGTTTGGAATCTAACACCGTCAAGTTTAGTTGTGTCGTATCTAATTTCTTGTTACTTCTCTTTCTTTTTTTTTTTATTTGTTATTAATGTTTGTTTTGTGGACTATATGGTGCTGAAATTATTGGTTTGTGATTTATGACAGAGCTTGAAATTTCATACTTGACTTTAAGTTTGCTTACAACTGTTTATTGTATATTATTAATTTTTGGGGTTCCTTAAGGACCTTCTTATCGCGTACTTTTGTCATGAAACTTACTTATGGCTCCGCAGGAGAGCCGATTGTAATTATAATTGTTATTGAGCAAAAATTTTTATTGAATACTAGCCGGTTGGGCCTCGTCCCCTGAACCAGTGCAGAGCTCGATTGTTCGTGATTCCTGGCTAGTCAGAGGGCTCTGCCTCCTGAACACCGCAGTGTTCGTTATCCTCATGATAGGCAAAATATTAAGATAACTAACAATTAATATATTCAGGCTTTATAGAAACCTGAAAAAGAAACTAAATTACTAAAGACAAAATAATAGTAACTAACTAAAGCACACAGACCTTTAACTAGGAAAACTCCAAAACTTACTCGTATTTCTGTTATGATGAGAGTATTTCCATGATGAGAGAAATATAATAATGAAGTAATAGGATTAATCTTTTTTTTTTCATAATTATCTGTAATACACAACTTCACAGGGGTCTATGGTCTTGACCTATGGCTTAAAACTTTCCCTGGGATAACACGAAAGTATCCTGCTAATTTGAAAGCAATTGGTGGGTTAGTTCTTGCGTGATCTACTTCAAACAAATAAACAAACAGACAAACATTCGGAATTATATATTAGATTTTATAGAAATCATCAAAAATATTTATTAACAATAATAATATAGCAAGTAACCTAAACCTCCAGTGGTGTTTGAGAGATGTGTACTTGTTCTCGTACATTTTTTTAATAAATCTACAAAAAAAAATTCCAGATATTTTCTTCATAAATAATTGGATGCTGTAATAAAAAAACTTTTTATTTCTGTAAAAAATATAATTTTTCTCAGTGGATTTTTATGCTGATTAACGGAAAATAGTATTTAAGAAATATCTTACTTTCATTCAGGTAAAAATGTCACGATCTCCTCATAGATTACAGGTGGGATGTGAAATCATTTCCTGGATGGAGTATTGAGGTTCCCTCAGAAGGTGGGGAGTGTTAAGACTTTACTGCAGTTTCTGTTATAATAATTGCATAAAATGATGTCAATTTTTCACCGTCACCCCATTTCCTTATCAATGATCTCCCCTTTTTTTTCTAGTATGTACTTATAGAATGTCAATGAATACCCTTAGAATCAATGCGTTTTTTATGGATCTGGTCAAAAACAGGCATTTCACAACCACATAAATACTGATAATGTAACGAAAAACGCTAACTAACGATTAAAATAACAATTACAGAAAATATAAAACTAAATGGTCAATTCGGTTGTTAAAAGAATCATCATCAGTAGAAACTAAGAAAGTAACAAAAAAAATAATAAATATCATAAAATATCTCATATCACGTTGCGCAAAACCGTTACGGGTGAAGCATTTAAAACAAAAATAAAAACAATAATGATAATGCAAAACCCTTTAAGAGTAATCTAATATATTTTTAAAGCCCTCAGTACTTCTTTAATCGAATTAATGTAAGACATTTTAAAAACACTACAAAGGTGTATGTAATATTTACCTATCTCTCTCTCTCTCTCTCTCTCTCTCTCTCTTTATATATATATATATATATATATATATATATATATATATATAATTTATAATTTTAATCCAGATTAAATAACTATATCAAATATAAAGATGAAAAATTTTGACAAGTTGATTTAGGGGGTAATGCTTTTCAATTTTTCAATCTATGAATATTACACGTTTATTTTTTTATTTTTTTTTGTAAAACCTTTTTCAAAATTAAAAAGTAATATTAATACCACTCAAAATCTGAATAATAAATCTATATTATAAAGTCTTATATTTCTTAGTTTATGGAAAACTTTGCTCAAAATGATCATTGTTTTTTATTTTTATATATGTATTAATAAAAAAATATTATACATTAATTTCAGTTTATAAAGGGAAAAAAAGCGAATTTATTTTAAATAACACATTTTTAATGGTTACAGTCCAATATTTAACATTTACAGTAATGTACAATTTATTGGATAATTGTACTTAATTAAATATTAGTTATGCCAAATATAAAAATTTCTGGTACAATAATCGAAAATGAGAATAATAATATTAAATTGATGTCTGTCGTTTTAACAAACTTCAGTTTTTTATAAATATCTATAATTTATTATAATATTTATCAAATATTATGATATAGTGTGATATTGTGGACAAATATTTATCCCGGTTTTATATCACTCATTATTTTTATCCGTTTTACTGTAAAGATTTAGTCGAGAAAATCTAATAAAAAGGATTAATAGTTCTTACTAAGAATGTTCTAACAAAAGAGCAGTAAAACTCTTTGACGGTCGTAAAGTAAAGTGTCTATTTTAAAGCTTTTGATATGGTTTAAAAATTATTAGAAATCGATACTACCTTATTAAAATAAACCCATTACTATTTTATAGTTTAATTATTTAATTTTATTTGTAAAACAAAAATAATTGTATAATTGTAAACAATTGTATAAATTGTGATTCAAAGGAAATGGAAAGCTTCTTTTGATTTGAGTAAAGCAAATTTTCCTTCTTTAAGTAAAGGAAAGACTATGAATCCAACCGCACATCCCACCATTTATCCTCAATCTTATCCGCGACATCCATGTCGATATCGAAGAAAAGCTATAAAAATTAACTAATAACATACTATCTTTAGAGCAGCAAACAAGTAATCTGATGGTCTTGCCTACTATGGTAATCAGCAAAATCTGTTAATGTCCAGATTTCTAAGGGTCGTTACCTGGAATATTAATGGTCTCGCTGGTCGAGGACAGAAACTAGAAGCTTTAACAGAATCCTAGACCGGCTTGGATCTCTCAGACTGTCGGCGATCTACAGTCCTGCTCACCACATGATCACGGATGGCTCATTCTCTGAGTTCTTTACAACGCTAGAATCCCGTTTTATAATAGGAGGTGACTGGAACGCTAATATCTCCGGGAATTTCGACTATTAACTACTAGAGGCAGGAATTGAAAGGGATGCATTGTCAACATTCATCTCAATATGGACTTATTGGCCGTTGGATCCGTCAAAGATCGCAGGCTTGTTGGATTTCAGTGTCACTTCAGGAATTTCTACACTATATACTGTGGTTAGAAACATCTACGATTAGACGTCTGACCATTTCCCCCTGTCCTGCTTACAATTAGTACGAGAGTGATAAGGAAAAGGAAATAGCCTGTCTTCCATAACAACAGGACCGATTGGGAAAAGTATCGAAGCTGGGTACAGGACGACCTGGTTGTGCATATGTGTTGAAATGTTTCGCTGATACTATCAATGCGGCGCAATATATGACCTCGGTCTTGCAAGAAGCTGCCTGGCGAGCGACATCCGAGATTGGACATATGGGGCTGAAAGGAACAGACTACCCGAGGGAGTTGATAGACCTTGCTACAGCTAAAAGGAAGCTTAGGAGGAGATGCCAATGTTTCAAGAGACCAGCAGATAGGAGATCTTTCAACAGGACTGCTCGAAGGTGGAAACAACTACTGACGTTTATTAAAAATGAAACATTTAAATATCAAAACGAGAATCTTTCACTTCAGCGTAGAGAAACTACGTTGTAGAAACTACAATCTTTCTTTTTCCTGTTTAGCCTCCGGTAACTACCGTTTAGATAATTCTTCAGAGGATGAATGAGGATAATATGTATGAGTGTAAATGAAGTGTAGTCTTGTACATTCTCAGTTCGACCATTTCTGAGATGTGTGGTTAATTGAAACCCAACCACCAAAGAACACCGGTATCTACGATCTAGTATTCAAATCCATGTAAAACTATCTGGCTTTACTAGGACTCAATTTTAATTATTGTTCTTTTTATTTTTAGTTTTATTTGAATCGAATTTTTTTTTTCTTGCATTGTTTCATAGATTTTCTTGTTTACTAATCCTTTGATTGGTTTTGTTTTGTGTTGAGCTACCAATGACGTACCATACATAACATAACGTTATGTATGTACTTACACTAAACGTTCTGAATAGAAATATTAATATGTAATTTTTAGAAGCTTCGATGGAAACCTATCTGCATGTTATCATAATTATTTATGGTTTCTTTAATATTGTAACCAATTGTAAATTCTATTTTGAGACAAAATAATTATTTTTTTTAAAAGATCATGTTAATTATCTCATTAAAGAATAATTAAGTAAAAATTAATTAATTCCCACAAAACTCCCCACTGAAAACCTCCACTTAACCTATGCGTAAAAGAAAACATCAAGTAAATAGGGAAGAATAAACCAAGTTAATATTCTTCATCATTTATCTAAATAGTACGTTCGTACAGTGTATTTAAGATAATATGCTGTAGGATATTATATAACAGTTTCATAACAACATAGTTTAAAACAAAAGGATGAAAATGTTATGAATCTCGTGTGTAAATACAGAAGCAATTTATCATTCCGAAAGGAATTTAGGAGAACATTAATAGTAACACAACGTAATTTAGTGCATAAAATTTATCATATTAATATTTCATATTTTCTTATATGTTATTATTAAAAATGTTACATCAGAAACCTCATATTAAACTAGGAATTTTAATAATTTTTAATTTTCAGTATAATTTCAAGTTGTATAAAAACGATAAAATAAATTTATACATTTTCACGTATATTTTTAATACCTCAAATACTTTTAAAAGATTTTGGTTCTTTAATAAATCTTTAATAAAAAAATATATTTTATTAATGAGTGTCTCATTATTTTGCACATCATATACTTTTATTTAAAAAGTAAACCTCTTTCAAAATATAATTATCAATTTTTTTTTTGTATTTATTTAACTAATTATGTTTATATAGTGAACAGTCGCGTTAATCTTATTTCCTGTTAATAGCTACGTTATTCTTTTCCAATGAGTTTTAAACTTGATTACTCGCTTTATAAAGACGGTAAAATATTACTACTTTTGATCTTATTATATTCCCCTAAAAAGTTTCTGTTTCCTTACAAAATTTTCAATAGTAAAATTAAATATTTTAAATAAAATCGGATATAAACGACAAAAATTTTAAATTGTGTTTATTAGTGAAATATATTTTTAAACTAAATTTTTTAATGTAAATATGAATCTATTTATTTTTATTTATTACAAATTTATCTAGCCTACAATAAGAAATACATATATATATTGAAGGATTTTAACGGAAATCTCTCTCTGCAAGTAATTTTTTTGTACTAAAATTTATTTATGGTTCCGGTGGTAAATTGGACTCGATTTTAAATTAAACACTGCAGCCAGAAAATTATGGATCTACATGTCATAACGCTCTATGTAAAATCTACGTAGAGCAAGCCTTATTTCTTAAAGAATTATGATGGCTTACATTATATTAGTAAAACTAAATTTTATCAAAGAAAGCTCTGTTTAAATTTTACTTAAAAAATTGAAATATTATTTAAATTTAAAGAAATTTTATGTTATTCAATAAAATAAATATGTAAATTCATATTCTGATGACTATAAATATTTATAATACTACTGATAAATGTAATCTTTACAATTAATTTTTCACTACATATATTTTCTTTAATTACAAAACTTAAACGAAATAATAATCTTTTAAGATAACCGACCAAAATTGTTATAAAAATCAACCGCCAAAATTATCTAAAAACTGACTACGTAAAATTTAAAGTAGCAGGATTATTAACAAGATTTATGTTTAATAAATCTCCCACTTCACTTAAAAAATAGTTAATTTAAAATTTTGTCTGTATCAAATTTTTTATATCATTTGTTTTTACAAGATATCAAACAAGAATAACCTCACGTTATCAAACAAGATCTTAATTTACAAGACAATCCTGCGCCCAATCTGGACGTAGGGTGTGGAATTGTGGGGAACGGCTAGTACTGGTAATGTGGAAATTATACAGAACAAAGTAGCGAGGGTAATTGCCGAAGCTCCGTGGTTCACGCGGAATGATGAGATTCACGATTATCTGGAGCTCCCATCGGTTCATGAGATTGCACGACAGCGCAATGTCAAATACCTGCAGAGGCTTGAGAATCATGTAAACCACTTTGCAATTAATCTACTCGATAACAACAGAGACGTCCGACGGTTGAAATAAACCCATGTACTCGACTTAGGATCTGCGTAACAGTTTGGAATCAAACACCGTCAAGTTTAGTGGTGTCGTAACTAATTTCTTGTTACTTCTCTATCTTTTTCTTCTTTATTTGTTATTAATGTTTGTTTTGTGGACTATATGGTGGTGAAATTAATGGTTTGTGATTTATGACAGCTTGATATTTCATATTTGACTTTAAGTTTACTTGCAACTGTTTATTGTGTATTATTTATTTTGGGGGTTCCTTAAGGACCTTCTTATCACGTGCTTTTGTCAGGAAACTTACTTATGGCTCCGCAGGAGAGCCGATTGTAATTATAATTGTTATTGAGCAAAAAAAAATTGTTTTTACATAATTTTTTTTTTGTTTATATCTCATTTTTCTACTGTTGCATGTATTTGAAATTTATTTTTATTATTTCAATGAATAATATAGTTTGTTAATAGTTAAAATAGTTTTTATATAAAAAGAAATGCGTTAACAAAGCGATATTCCATTAATCATGTTAATGAATGTTTTTTTAATGAGCGAATTGTCATGACCTTTCATAAGAAGCTATAATGTTACGTGAGTAACACCCGTTTGTCGTTTTATTTTTTACTCGTGTTTTTTAGCGGAGATTCATTGACCCTAATCGAGAGTCTTTGTAATTAAAAATGTCTTATAAAAATGGAGAATTATGAAATTTAAATAATTTAGGACGTCAGATTCACTTCAAATACTACGAAAAATAGTGCAGCAACATTTGTAAAACTAATTTTTTTGCAAATTAAATCAGCCAAATTAAGGCTTCTGAATAATATCTTTAAAAACAGATAGACAAGTATTTGTTCGGGCTTACCTTAAGAAATATCTCAAATTACGTGGCTGAAAAAAAATATAACCTAAATAAATGAATAAGCTAAATTTCTATATATACGTCTTGAAAATTTAACAGTCGTTACAGTTGTAGAATTAAACTCAATCGCATATAATATTAGAAAATTAGATAGTAGGCATGCTTTTGAACTACCTTTTTAATTACAGTTCTATGGTTGTAACATATATATATTTATATAACTGATGTGTACATTATTGATTTCTTTAAGATTAGTGATGTTTACTGTATAACTTGTTTTATTTGTTTAACAAAAATAATAAGGTGTTTGTTTCCGGATGAGTATCAAATATGCATTAGAGTAGATTTATCATACTGATTTGTAACAGTACACTATATTCGGCTAATTGAAGCAGCCTTAGAATCCGTTCTATTTCTCACTTTTTTAGGAACACGAGGGATGCTTATTATTCTTGTAAATTATAATTCAACTTTCAGGAATTACTTGTCACTCATCTTAGGTCTCGTACACACATACTTAAATAAATGAATTTTCAAATCAAATCTTTATTTTATTTGTACCCAAAAAAATACAATAAATACACAACTATAATTACGGCAAACTATAATAAAATACACATAAAATAAATTTTATGTCGTTAAAAATAAAGGAAACGTTTTGCTTTTGTATGTAACAACACTAACTGAATCCTTTTTACGTCTGCATTTTCCAAAGGCAAACCAGTAAATTCGAGTTACTACGTAAGTATATTTTATTAATTAATATTTATCCGTACTTTGCCAAATGAGTGTGTATTAAATATTTAAAGATAAAATTGAATATTTAATTTTTATAATATGCTATTTTATTTATTAATTATTTTTATCGCAAAATAAACACTTCTTCCTTTATTTACATGTTTTAAACCTATCACAGCGTTTTTAAATTTTATCTATAAATATTAAATAAAGTGTTATAATTAATTAATTATAGTGTTATAAGTGCCATAATACATAGTTGTTGAAAGTATTTATTTATTAATTGCTTTTTCTCTAAAGTTAAATTAAAGTAAGGTTAATTTTGTTTTTCTACTATTCATATTTTTAATAGGTTTCGTTTATTTTTTATTTTTTTAAATTTTATTCATTAAGCTAGATATTTAATTCGTTGCAAAAACCACTACACAGTATTTATTGTATGATTTATTTATGTAAAACGTTTTATTTCCAGTTCACGATATTTTATTATCTGAAACATGAATGTAATAACGGGAAAGTTAGTTTTAGTTGAATGGTTATATAATTTTTATTAAGCATTTTTATACTTGCCACAAATTTTCTATACGTTAAAGATTATTTCGTAATTAATTAAAAACAATTTTTAGTTTTAAATAATTAATTTCTTCTTCATTTTCATTTTTATACGTAAATTTTAATTTTTTATTACACATGTATAATATATACAATGCGTAATACTGTTCAATATTAATGATTTCTTTGTATACGTATTATTTGAATCAATTCAGTTTATCTTTGTTATATACAAATTATATTCGCTGATGATATATTTTATGCTTCCTTCTATTTTTTTTCTTTTTGCTTGATGAATTAATATACCACAGAAGCTTAGAAAGAAACTTGTACATGGGAATATGAAAATATAATTACGTACCTTATGAAAAATGCCACCTCCAATTGGGATTCGAACCCAGGATCCCCAGATGAAAGGCCGAGATACTACCACTCCACCATGGAGATAAAAAATTAAATAAATATATTTTAAACTATAATTACTTATATATTTTTTTTTTACTTTTTCTAATATTTTAGGTAGATTTCATAAGAAAGCTACCTACTGTAACGGGTACCCCGATTCGAATTCCGGAAAATTACGACATATCTTCGCGTTACACATTCCCCAAAATCCAAAACCACCGTCAGTTCAAAAGTTTATTTATATATATTTAATTTTCTTGTAGACGATAACTGCTGTAATTTTCCGCCAATCACTTTCAAATAGATACAAAAAATATAACGACCGAAAATCTCAGTCGAGTTTGTTAATGGGCAAAATCAAACCATGAGAGTGGAAATGGGGGAGCTTTTTTTAAAAATATATAATATCGCTATAAATTTCTTAAGTAAAATAAAGAATTCGTTTAAAGCTCCTACTATTCTTTGGTTAAGGGCTTATTTCAGTAAAGTTTTTTGATATTACCAAACACTGGCTCAGGGGGTGGAAAAATAGGGTTTCGAAGACAGAAAAAATCATACCGCCCTTAATAGGCAAAGTATCGAATTGGTTTAAAGTGGTCGTTACTTCTTTGAGCATTTCCTAAAACCTTTGTCTGAAACAATTTTTAATATAACCAACCCTTACGGCAAGGCAGGACCAAAATGTTGCTGTAATTTTAAGGGGCTTGTTGTATATTAAAGATATGAAATTTTTTCACATGCAACCATTGTCGTATTGAGTAAATTTGTAGTTTTTCTTAACTTTAAGGTAGGAATCGTTTTTATCCCGCACTTAGCGCCGATGAAATCTACCTCCGCCTTCCGGCGTGCCGAAAAAGATTTTTTTATTTTTAATTATCTTTGATACTTGTTGCCAACTAACGGTGCACCACGTCCTTGTGGACTGTGTCTGTTATGTGGCACTGTCTCGTAAGTTTAAAATAGGGGCTAACGTATAAAATATATTAAGCAACAATTTATCGATGTTGTCTAACGTGTTACGATTTCTTAAGGCCACGCATCTGGATTCAAATAATATTTTGGTTTTATTTCGAACCTAGCATTTTGCATAAGTGTATTTTATCGTTTTAAATTTTAAAGTAAATTTCAAATTTTAATTTTTTATCATTTACTCTGGTAATTCTGTGTACCGGTGTTGATCATGAAAAACCAGGAAAAAAGTACTTGTTTTAGGCTAATATTGTTAAAATAAAAAATCAATACCATAAGACAAATATTTAATTTTATAATCCATAGGAAAATTTTATCTATTTTTCAAGCTGAATTGGTTTTTTCAATATTTTATGTATTAATTCAGCATTTTTATTATTTTTTTTTTTACTACTTCATGCATAATTTTACATATTTTATAACTAAGCGCTTCAATAAAATTATAATGGAAGGTCTTATTGAACATCTTTTTTGTGTGTTTAGGCACGTTTGAATTTATAAGTTTTTGTAGTATCAATTATTAAATATCTTCTCTTTTCTCTTTTTACTAATTCTATGGTTTAATATTTTATGAGAAGAAAAATTTTATTTTTATTAAAAACGTGTTATCTACATCTACTAATTAATATACAATATTAGATTGTAAAAAAAAACCATTCGAAACATTTCAACGGTTTCTTTACAAAACGATATCAGATTTTTAGCCCGAGTATACCAGGTTAGTGTAAATCTTTCTTTGAATGAACACATTAATCAGCAAGATACGTATCCATTACACCCCTTATTCTCCCAAGTGCATACATTATCAAAAAAAAAACTGTTTTATTGACTTATTTTTTTTTTAAAAATCAAATTTGTATAAAAATTTTATATACGTCTTACGGTGTAAGTTCACACCTGAAAGAATTTTTGAAATTCCCAGTTTAAAGAATGTTAATGTGAGTAACAATGATATTTACTATTTTTTTTTTTTTTTTTTTTTTTTTTTTAATTTCGCGGTAAGAAATGACAATATCAGCTTCACTCTTTGGTTTGTGTAATCTTCATGTGAAAATTTAAAACCAATTTCTATTTTTTAATTCGTTATTTTAACCCGTTAAACTCGTTTAACGGGTTAATATGAATCTTTGATTTTTTTAAACTCTCGGTAACAATTTGAAGATATCAACTTGATTTATACTACGAGTGTATATAAACTTCATGTTAATATCTAAAAACTCAATCCTAAAATTTTCGAAATTCTACCTTGAAAGGGGTGAAAAAGGTAAAAACAATTTGTATAATGATATCAAATTTTCCCCATTTTAAACTATACTAAACGGCATATTCACTAGATTTAGACTTCCTTATAATTCATTTTAGATTTTCTTTTCGACTTTTTAAGGAGTATGATGGTGATCGGCGCGGCTGATCAAGCAACTCCACACCCACTGGCATAGTTACTGTATGTGCGACGCGACTGGCTGCACCAGCCTCCAGTTACTTGACTAAAACACATAAAATGAAATATAACCACGACGGTAAACGCAAGAAGTCATATAGCGTAAGCAAAGTCGCGATGGGGATGTAATCTTATTAGAAAAATAGTTTTAAAAATTGTTCACGTAAATTTATTAAAATTCGGAATATGTATACGTAACATGTGCTACGTGAGAAATAATAATGGTTTTGATATTATTCATTGTCATTATTATTATTTTCATTATAATTATTATTATAATAATAATAAATTATAATAAAGCACGCCGGGACCTTGGTCTTGTCCTTTGGATTTGTGGACGGTTTAACAATATTTCCACTTGTAACCTGCTGTACAAATATTTGGTGAGGAGTCGCTTGGAGTACTCGACCGTGGTGTGGAATAGTACACGAGTTTTGTCTCTGATCTGGTTGAGGGTGTTCAGAATAGGTTCTTGAACTGGATGCGTTTTAAGTTTGGAGATTGTTTTGTTGGCGCTAGTAGAGAGGATATGTTGAGGCGATTAGACCTTTCCAGGCTATCTGATAGAAGAACGTACTTTGACTTGGTTTTCTTTTATAAAGCTCTGCACAATAAACTTCCGACGCGTTACCATGTTGTCTTGCGGAACCAGGCCAGGTCAGTGAGGTCTTTTAGGCAGTTTGTGACGCCGGTTGGTTCCACCGTGTTTCCGATTGAGCGGTCTACCAGTGTTGCAGTGGAGTTCCAGGATAAGCTAAGCTTTTGGGAAGATGAGACAATCCTTCATTAAAAATTTGAGAGGGTTACGTGGCGATGGATTATTGTCCTTGATGTAATGCTCACTTTCATGATTTTAAAATTATTGTTGTTTTTTTAAGGATTATTGCTTATAACTTGTTTTATTTGGAATGTATTAGTAATATTGTGTTTTTGTATGTTTTCATCTATGTGTTTTTATTATCACTCCATAGCTACCGTTTTTAAAGTTCTAATTATTTTTTGTATTTGACTGAATAATTGTTATTATTATTATTATTTTTTTTTTGTTGAGAATATTGTATTTTTAATTTATATGTGGGTTGTTGACTTGTGGCTGTTCTTTTGTGACTTTATGTGATATTGTGCAACATACAAAGGTTTTGTGTAACTGTTCTGTTGCACAAAAAAAGCAAAAAAAAAAAAAAATAAAAAAAATAATTTTACCTAAGCGCATATGTTTAACGCATTACAGAATATAGAAATATAACCAAAAAAATTGTATAACACAGTATTTAGATATATGTGAAATATAATAGTTAAAATATAACATTCAAAAATACGTATTATATAATCTCATATTGGGCAATCGCATTAATTAATAGAATTTGAATAGGCGCAAATATAGTAGTTCTAAATTCGAATATAGTATGAATAAAATTAATTAAAATAAATATTGTACCCGTTTAAGTAGGTAAATAATTTTTACAATTCAAATAAGGATTACTCATAATGTTTTTTATTTTAATTATTGATATTGAATTAGTAATAAAATTTAATATGCAAAACCTATTACTATGCTTCGGCAATATTTTACAAACCTCTTTACAGAATGGGATTAAAATCATATAATACAAGATATGACAAATATTCTGACCTAACGAGATATTAGCATTACTTAAGGGATCTAAACGTACAGAATTAGCATAATGAATTTCAATTAATTGAAACATGAATTTTGTCACACGGTATGGGAGTGCCGAGAATGTTCAAACTAGCCAACTTCATTGATGCAATAAAAATGTTATCTACAGATATAAATGCTAATCTAATGAACAGTGTATCGTGATCATAGAAACATTTGAATGAATAAAAAAAGATAAGTGATTTTAGTATTATCCATAAAAAGCTTTTAGATCTAATTAACATGCAAAAGATGATGCTAGAAAAAGAACAGTATTAAAACAATTTTTAATAAGATAATTAATTACCAATTGCAGTTTAGCCGTCGGACGAAAATCATTTAGTGTAATATGTTTAACTGTTATACGTTTTAGCACTCGAGCGCTCTTATGTGAATAAAATAAATTTTAATATGGTTGAATTTTTATTTATTTAAATTAAACAAAATAAAATAACGTTCTTTTTAAGATCAACCAATCCAAACTGTAACTATAAATACGAATTAATGGTCAGACTATTTGAAAATTATACATTCAAATTCAAAAAGACTGCTGCCTTTACTGTGGTTTTTATTAAACTTTAGAGAAAGATTTGCAGTAAAGGAATTCTACGCCAATGCTATAAACAGCTAGAAAATACTGATTTTTAAAGGATTCACTGAGTAATCGATGTATCGGAAGTTTGGTTTTTTAAATTGGTTTTCGTTTTCATTTATAGAAATCGTTTTTATTTAAAGATAAAAACTAATCAAAGCAATTACAAAAAAAAATCAGATTAATAAAGAGGTTAAAATATATATATATATATTTTTTAATATACGATAACTATCAAACGACTATACCAATTTTACATTCCAAGGAACTCAAAACAGTTAAACATTAAAGAAAAGTACCGCAGCGATGTTTAAACATTTATTTACGTGCAAATATATAAATGAAAAAATTCCAGTTGCAAACTGTTAAATGATATCAATAAATGTAAACTCTAATTAATACCAGTACATTTATATCTGTAGATAACATTTTTATTGCATCAATGAAGTTGGCTAGTTTGAACATTCTCGGCACTGATACCGTGTGACAAAATTCATGTCACCTAATTAATACCAGTAATAGAAATCCAAAATTAAATATCCATATTTTAATTATAGTATAATTAACGATAGATGACAGTAAACCAAATATTAATTAAAATATATAAAATTATTTAGATAAGTATAGCACTATCCTACAGATACTCGTGTATATATATATATATATATATATATAATATTGGGAATTAAATAAATTTTTGCCTTTTGGGGACTAAAATTATAAACGATAGAGATCACTGAAAACGGCTTCAGAAAAGTTAATCATAAACAAGCAGAGCTTTTCATGCAGAAATTATGTCTACTAGTACAGTGGTTGAGCTGTAGCTCCGAAGCTATATTAGAGAGATATGGCAGAGTGCATCAAACAATGTCAGTCCAATAACGTTGAATGATGACTAATTAAAAATATTCTGTAAATAAACTGAGGCAGAGTTTATAAATAAAATACAGAACTATTTTGTATACACAAAATAAAATTATTCAATTAATAAATTTATTAATATTTTAAAAACATATCGATGAACTGGCTTAAATAATACTTGTCTCATTAAATAGAGTAATAAAAAAAAAAATATTTATATAAGTTGATAGTGATTATTTACCGTACACAGAATTGTTTTAATTTGATCAAATATGGCCCGTTGGTGTGATTACAAAATAAATAACTAAAATATAAACCCACTTACCAACAATCATTTAATGCGTCCTAGCGCTTTCGGAAACGAATTTCATCTTCAGGAACTTAATTTTTTATTAACTAGTTAGTTAGTTTTAATTTTATTAACTAAAACTTTGTCGCCATTAGCAGAATTGTTATGTAAAGTGTGTAAAAAATATAAAGGTGGTCATCATGTGTTCAAATTGCGTCAACTTAACGTCATGTCATTATGAATGTCTCCACCGTTTAACGGACGACAAAGTTTTAGTTAAAAATAAAAAAAACAAAATTAAGTACCTGAAAATGGAATTCGTTTCCGAAAGCGCGAAAATGTATTAAAAGATTGATTGTAAGTGGGTTTAGATTTTAATTATTTACAGAATTATTTATTTAGTGTAATATATTTAAATTATGCAGTTAATAATTTAGTATAATTAATATATAACCAATTATCATTATTGCTCATTAAACCTCATTATATATACATCTATGATAAATTGTGACGGTACAAGTCATTGTTATATTATAATTAATGAGGTCTACTTCAAGTGATTTAAATGATGAAATAAGCAGTATTAACGAATGAAGAAACAATTTTTTCCTCCCTATTGTGTACGTTGCAATCTGTTCAACTATACAGTATTCAGTTAACTGTGCAGAGTAAATAAACGTTGCGATTGCGTTAGTAATTTCGTCATGTTTATGCGAGTCAAGTCCGTTTTGTCAGTGCTGCTTCACAACGCGACCATATCTATATACAAGCTATAATCATTACCGTATGATTCCCAAACTGTTACCTTGCATTACAGCGATTCCCAAACTATGCGTGGCGGCGCCCCGGGAAACCGCAGTATCTTCACACTGGTGCCGCAAAATATTGAAAAAACTTCATAATTAACTGAACTAAGACATTTATAATAATTAATTTAATGTTAATAAAGTAAAAAAGTAATGAAGATACACGAGTTTTATTTATTGTTATCTCTTACTTAAAAATAAGTAAGTAGTACAAAAATAAGTAACAAGTAGTAGTAAAAATAAGTAAGTAGTCATACTTTTACTTAGGATAGGGCGCCATGAAAAAAATTTAATTGTAAAAGGGCGCCGCGACTAGGATAAGTTTGGGAACTATATATAATATAATAATATAATATAATATACGTATACTATATTACTATATATAATTAATTTGTCATGAAGTAGTCAATGTAGTTTATACAACGGTATATCTTCTCAGTTCTATTATAACCCTTTCTTGTGTTTACTCTTTTGTTCTCGTGTTCAATTTTTGTGTTTCTGTTACTTATTTATTTACTCTAATGTTATTTAAAGTTAATATAATATCAATTTTATTATTTTATTGGAATAATGTGTGTGTATTTGAATTAAACCATTACTTTGACACCATGTCTGATACAGATTTAACTAACAGCAGTGCACGATTACTGATATGCCCTTCGAAAAAAGGCCGAGATAAAAGCTCCTAAGTCGTGTGGAAAAACACATAATTTTAAATGCTTACAAATGTGAATTACAGAGTAATTCAACGGCATTGATTTAGGATGTCGTTAATAAACTGTTAACAAAGTAGAAGTTGTGCTGCTTCACTGTGCAATGTGACTCGCGTGTATGAATCTACTAATGAAATACGGTTTCCTAAAAAAAAATAAAATCCCGCAGATCAATTAAAGCAAAAGTTGATTTCGGTAAAAACGCGATTCGTAAAAAAGTACACGAATTTTATCAATTAGAGATGGTTTAGCGATGTGTTACCTCCTCTTGAAGATAATTCGGTTACAGTCTTAGAAAACGCCCCTTATCATTTATGTAAAAAGGAAAGAATTCTAGCCGTGTCTTGCAAAAAGAATTATATCAAAATGTGGCTTAGTTCAAAAGGAATGATTTTTGAAGAGGATAAATTTAAGGTCCACTTATTGGAAAAGTTTAGCGTATCAAAAGTAACTGTAATGTGTATAAAACTGATAAGTTAACAAGATCCAGCGGCAAAACCGTGCTTCGATTACAGCCCTATAATTTTGTACTCAACTTTTGTTAATTTGAGGACAAAACAAAAGTTACATAGCGTCAGAAAATACTGTTTTTAAAATATCTGATGTTAAAAAATTTATGCTTAAAAGCCATGGTTAAAAGATGCCAGCAGGAATGGACAAATTGTGTAAAATATGAAACGGATACTAATCAACCAAATTATTGGGATTTGGATAATATAATAGAAAATAAAATCCTCCCGTTTATGTCTTTATATTGATAGCACTACGGATTTCTTATAATCAGATGAGGAAAACTCAGTTGAATTTATTATCTGTTTATTATCATAGAAATTTAATCTATGATATTAGTGAAATTTTATTGTTTGTGGAAAATCGATAATTTAATAATTCTTTAAAAAAACAAAAAACAAATGAAATGTCTTAATTTATTTAAATTTAAAAAATATATAATACTTTAAAGTATAATAGTATTTGGTTGCTGAATGTTAACGTTGCATAGTTTCTTTTATACGCATCAGGATTTACAGGAGATTCTTGTGAATCGGTATGTCCTCATTTCACAGGACAAACTGAAATCTGGGCGAAACTTTTCGCTAGCCGTAACTTGATAACAAAGCGTTTTCGAACATATATTTATATGAACATTTTTCCTTATTTCGAACTCAAGAATCAGTTCACAAATGATATCCCTTTCCTCCCGAATCACCCTTATATATGCACACATCTAAGAGTATAACGATCGTTAAAACTGGTGCAAACCCATTCTTGTCAAAAAATTATTTTTAACTCGTATTAATGTATACGAAATTTTTCATTTTCGTATCTCTGGCTGTACTTAACGTAACGTAACGTTTTTACTCCTGTTAACCAATACAAATACTCTCATTCAAAATACATTAAAAATATTAATATATATATTGTTACCACAATATGTCTAATTTAATATCGGCGGGCGATAACAGTAGCAGCGATGTGAGAGGGGCGCACAGTATACGGACGCGCTGAAACAGGCATCACTCCCACCCCGCAGTTCTCCCACCATATCGGCGCTGCAGCCCACCACTCTCAGGATCCAATAAAAGAGCGTGAAGGAGAGTGAATTTCCAATTTATCGTCGACCACCACCTGGAGAAGACCAAGAAGAAGAAGAAGAAGATGGAAGAAGGCAGAAGAAGTTCCCTGGCCGGTTCAACGTGGGACCTCCCGGCGGATGCCAATATCCCCGCCGGAGCAGCATGTCTGGCCGGCCCGCCGAGGGAGTTGCTGGATGCGGACACTACCTTCCCGCTTCAGCTCCAGCTCACCGGGCTTCAATCGCCTTGGCCGGCGGACTCAGCCGCAGGAGCCGGCCCAGCGTGGGATCGCTTGGGGAGAACCGCCTCGGTCACGCAGGCGAAGGACGACCAACGCCGACTCGAGACTGCGGGGTTCTGGGGCCACCACTACCACGCTGTAGTGGGAACCCAACTGCCGCTGAGGGAAAGCTCGGTCGGACTTCAATGGACGAGCCGCAACTCCCCGATCTCGCCGGAGAACATCTTCCGGACCCAACAGCTCTTCTCAGTGCTAACGCAAAAAACAGCCCTTTTCAGGGCCACCAAATGTTATGAAATACGAACCGTCGAAGTGTGAACTAAACACTGTGAATAGCGCTCTAGTGCACAGTTATCTCCGGGTTCGTACTCCTCGTGTTATCTTCATTTAAATTACTTGTGGAACCATCTATTTCACATAAATTTCCAGGTGGAATTGGCACTGGTTCGTTGGGACCATAAGGAACCGGAAGTAAAGCGGATGGCATGTTTGGATAGACAATTTATATTTTATTCTTCAAATTCAAAACGGTGAACACCAGTCGAATAAAAGTAAAATCATTTTTGTAATTTCGTGGCCCGCTACACTATTGGAACTCAAATCTGAACGCTTCTTGTTCAACCTTTGACCACCGTTTAAGTCCTCCAATACTTGAATAGCAAACGTAGTGGAGTGCCAAATTTTTTCTTGATCTCTTATTTTCACTCCGAAATACGTGAGATACACTTGCCGATTGAAAGTTTTTATTTTTTTTTTTTGCCTCTCCACCATTAACTCACCACAAACGTAACAAAAAGAATTTGTAGAATTTTTGCAGCTTCTTGAAGTCATTTAAAAATGAAAAGATACCTTTATGGCCTGAAAATATATTTTCCACTACAATAACGCGTTTGATCACGAAGGACGGAATAACCTCGATTTACGCGCACTGATGATTGAAATAGCACTGATAGTAGTTGCACGATGCATGAGTGGCGCGGATAGCTGCCAATAAGCATGTTACACCTAAGTCTTTTCACAACCTGTCGTCCTCCCTCCGTCACGTCATCTTCAACCCAAACCCTCTTCCCGCCATCCTCTTAAATTTACTCAACCGTTTAGCTATAAGAATGCATAGTATAAGTTAAAAAAAGTAAAATTAATTTAATAAAAAAAAACCCCTTTTATATCTACTTTATAATACCACAGTTCGAAATTTTTCAACTTTTTACAAATGTTTAAATTTGTGATTTGCGAAAACTCCTGACGTGATGGGAAAAATTAAGGTTATTTTCCGATTCAACGCTAAAAAATGCATAGGAATCAATTATCCAAAATTAAAAAATATTCCACAACCCAAATTTTGAAGGCTTGTGTAATAATTATTTTGTTGTTATGTTATGAATATAATTAAGTTTACTTTCCAATAAATAAATTATTACTTATCACTGTAAGAGTGAATTATTACTCTCCTATTTGCTATATAAATTGTTACTACGATGTCGTTCTTCAAATATTTACTAATGAATGATTTCAGAAAAGTGAATATGAAGAGACACTAAGAGTATAAGCAGAGTAAATCCACTCCTAACACTTAGTCATAACAGAATACCTGAATACATAAACAACATATACGACAAACTAAGATGCTACAAGATCAATTATAGTAATAATATTTTCCTGTAAGATCAAGACAAGCCTCATAAACAAATGTTATTAAATGTCTAAAATTGGAAGTACGTATTTAAATAAACATAATTTAGAAGGTACGTGACTGTGTAAATGTTTCTTTTTTTTAATAAATTTATGTAATAACGAAGAATCGATTTTGAATTTTAAGTGTTTGATTGTGTTTAATGATGTAGCATGTAAAGTAGTTTTCTTTGAACAAAATGATTATTTAGTTGGTAAAATATATTATATACAACCAAGTAACAAGAAAATTCCAAAAATCTAACAGCAAATTTCCTAGATTTCTTATGATTATAGTTACAAGTAGATCTGTTTCAAATAAATAAGATTTTGAGGTAAATTTAAAAAACAAACTGTTATAACAGTAAATATATTTTACATATGTGTAATATGCTACGTGATATATTCATGGTTATAGTAAACGTGCAGATATGCACGATAAGAAATCATTTCCAATAACTAGATAAAGCATTTGTAGAAAAAGAACGCACTAAAGAGATTCAGGACTGAAGTGTCTCTCCTTGCCTTCACAGCGATAAATACACAGTTGTATAACAATATACCAGGTCTCCTGAAAAAGAAGGGTTCTGCAGCCCTACAAATAACACCTACAAGTTGTTCATCACAGAGATTGAATATGTAATAAATATCATTACTCTCTTGATGAAAACAACTTCAATAATGCCACTTGTATCTCAGATGCTTCTTTATATGCATCACATTCATAAGAAACACTATCAAATAGTGAAAAGTTGTAAGGTACCTTTTGTCCATTGTATCAATATTTGTACCATCGTTTTGCCAGAAACAACGCATTGTAGACAGTGTCTCTACTCCGTACGAGAAATATTTTATTTTTTATTACTAAATACGAGAAAAGAGTGAAAATTGCAACAGGTTTACATGTTCAAAAAAATAAATTTTATCCTAAAAAGTAATATAATATCGATCAAATTGCTTAAACGTTACCTTTTATTATATATATATATATTGTAAGGACTGTAATTTACTTTTAAGCTGAACTATATGGTAGCTCTTCTTACGTAACAAATTATCCCACAATGTTTCAATCTAAATTTTTCTTGTGACCTTTGTATATATCTGGTTGTATATATATATATATTTGTTGTGGACACTATATGACTTTCTTGTACGCCTATTAAGTTACAATACACATTTCTTTTTAATTAAAATTACATAAAATTTTATTTCACTAAAAACCTTTCATTTTTTTCATATTTTTTTAATTGTTATTATTGAATTATTTATTGTAAAATATTTTTGCAATCACAGGTTAAGAATTATTAATAAATCAATATATTTAAATTTAAAAAAAGTTAAAAAAAAGAAGGAAATTAGGTAGGATTCGAACCAATTTGCCTTCCCCTTATAAGATCCAAATATTTCATTAATTACAATTTTATTTGGCTATATCCCTGGAACCAATACAAATAAGTACCAGTTATGATATATCGTTGAAAATCTCTCAAAGAGGGCATATTACTACAGGTAAGAAAAAGCCCAAAATTCAATTTTTTTTTGGAATTTGGGCTTTTTTGGACATTTTTGGTCAAGTCGATTGTAATCAAAAGGGGAGGTGCATAACTAGATGTTACAACGGTCCTAAATCCAAAATTTCAACATTCTACGGCAAATCGTTTTTGAGTAATGCGAGATACATACATACGCACAGACGTCACGCCAAAAACAGTCAAAATGGATTAAGGGATGATCAAAATGGATATTTCCGTTGAAATCTGTAAAACGAAATTTTTCGGGATTTGAATATTTCCTTTACTTCGTACAAGGAAGTAAAAAAGACTGTAACCGAAGAAAGCGAGGTACAACATTTGTTCTTATAAACTGTATTGTCTACTTTCTTATCTAGATCTTAAAAGTTTAGCGTTACTTCGTTGGACATTCTACAGTATATAGAATTTGATGTACAGAAACAATGTAACTTGGAGAAATGATTCCCTTCGCTTCATTTAAGAAAAGTTTATAATCTTATCTTTGCAAACTCCGCTTTTACCATCTGCCTGAATTTATATGTGTAAAAGTACACACACACGCGCGCACAGACACAGACACAGACACACACACACACACACACACACACACACACACACACACACACACACACACACACACACACACAGAGAGAGAGAGAGAGAGAGAGAGAGAGAGAGAGAGAGAGAGAGAGAGAGAGTGAGAGAGAGAGAGAGAGAGAGAGAGAGAGAGAGAGAGAGAGAGAGAGAGAGAGGGAGGGAGAGAGCGAGAGTTTTATTTAAAACCAAACTGTTCTCAAAACAGATTCAGATATTTAACTAAAATTCTGAAGTTTTGAATTAAATCTCTTTTGTGCGATAAAATTGTTTTAAGTTTCTTACTATTGGTCATGTTAATAATTTAATTAAAAAATATAAAAAAAATTATGTATTATCATATACAATGCAGATAAATTTATAATGAAGAAACTAGTATTCCAGCTACTGAAATACCACTTATAAGTGGTATTAATATTCGTATATAGTTTTAAATTATTGTTGAACCACCTCTCAGCCTAAACCTTCAAAAAAAAAAAGAAAAAGTGAGCTTGTAAAAAGTTCATTTATTTTTTAATTTGTTTATAATTATTTCATATTATAATCCATACGTTATTTAATAAAAATATCTTATTATAATTTCAATTAAAACATTTTTTGTTTCTTCATTAGGTGCCTTAACCAAACTGATTGTGAACGACAAACATAATACACTTTCAAAGTTATCAGTAACATAAATTTCTTTCAAAAATGCTGTAGCCATTCTCAAGAATAATATAAAAAAAATAAATAAAAATGGAATTGTTTCCCACTACCATAACATATTAAATATGTTGTTTATATCAACCTCCTCGCTCATCGAAATGTATTTAATATTCAGCCATAAAAATGAAATTCAGCCCTTCACTCCTTATTAGAGGGACTGGCTGCGTATTTAACATTTTAATTCACACGTATAGAAATCTAATAACTGCCGAGATAGATAACATATACCCAGCCGTAAAACCGCCAGTGACGGACAGTAGTGCTAAATTAAAGTGACCCATTATAGTTATAAGAAAAAGCACGGTTTATTCTGTCTACTTCTATTTAATAAAGGAACATAATTTTCGTAACGCAAAATCAATAATGAAAAAAAATTTATTAAAAATGAAGAGAAAGAATGAGGCTTTAATTTTAAAGATGTGTCTATAATAAGAAAAACGCTTGATAGATTTCGAAATCAGGTTGAAAATATACGGGTGGCAGATTACTGATTAATCATCGTACGTCATACCGTATGTCATCAGATTCTTCAATGTTGTGTAAACGAAATTTGTAGGCTGCTGTCACGATATATTGTTAATCAGAATCCAATAATGAATTGATGGGTGGTAGAAACAACTGACGGCCAGTTAGCTTTAGTACATGACTGATAGAAACGGGCATCAAAATGTGTTTCCTATACGGAAATATAAATCCTGTACCTCACTTACAAAGAGAATATGCACCTACCCACTTATATAAAACTATACAGTAGTCGTTATAAATGATTAATATATATATTTATTAACGCATTATTCAATGAGAATAAATTACATTACTTCAAAATTATTTCTAAATAAAATATTTAATAAAAAATATGAGTTGATAAAATATCACAAGAAAACCTATTTCTTTCTGATTTTAGTATTATCTGTTCTATTTAGCGAATAATTCAGTATACTCGGAATAATTCAGTATGACACGTTTAGATGAGACTACGAGTATCACACTGTGACTTTCTTACGGGAGTTTATAACTACTAAACACTATAAAAACAGTTTGACAGCTATATGACATCTACAATATATTAACAAAGCATAAAAAATATCGATAAAGGAGGTTTAAATGTAAAGGAAAAGATTTTTTACAAATCATGACAATAAAAACTGTCATTAATCACAATTAATTATCGAAATATGTCAACTGATTTATAAATATATACGTATTAAAAAGAATGCTGTAAAACAAGTTAATGATAAAAATAAATACACATGGAAATGTTAAACAATATGCAACATCAAATGTTAATATTTCTTTTCCCAGGGCTGACCTTGAATAGCAATTTTTTTAAAAAGAATGCTTTATCTTCATTTAAAAAATAGGTTCACTAAACGTGTCACTTAGTAAGTAATTTTACACTTGGTCGATGAACAAAAGAAATAAGAATAACGAGTGAAAAAGTATAAAAAATTCTAGTCCAGTTTTCAAACTTGGAACATTCTACATTCTTTGACATTGATTAAACTGAATTACTATACGGCTGTTAGTCTAAAAAAAAAGAAAAAAAAACATTACGAACAAACCAACAAAACTATTGTTAATTTTGCTATTCCAATGATAGAAAGATTGTAATTTTTTTATCATAGATTTGCTCCTTTCATGCTATATAGTACTATCTTAAATGAGGGTTAATATCAGTCCTAAGCTACAATACCGCTCCAAATTTCTCATTAAACGGGCCAAGTCAATCTATTTTATACTATAAACCAGAATATTAATATTTCTTGGCGGAACCAACACTAATTCCATAAACACTTATCTTACACTTATATAAACATAAATTATTAAACACTTATATATATATATATATATATATATATATACGTAGAGAGAGAGAAAAAGGTTGTGAGCGAGAGAATTTATAGATAGATAGAGAGAGATAAATAGAGGGAGAGAGAGAGAGAGAGAGTGGCGAATGGAGAGCGAGAGAGTTTAAAGAGAAAGAGAGAGAAAATATTAATACTCTGGTTGATGATTTAAACGCAATACATTGGAAAGGATTGTTTTGTAAAATCTCTTTTACAATTAAAACAAACGCAGTTACAGGGTAGTTATGTTTTATTTATAGAAAAACCGTTATACGGTATTGAAACAATACGGAATGGCCACCAGGTCAATTACTATTAAGTTAGTGTTAGTTATTATTACTACTATTAATCTGTTAGAACATTTACAAAACAATTTAAATAACGACATAAAATACAAATATGTAAAAATAAACGTTTAACCTCAAACTTTAATTATAAATAAAATAATGAAAATATCAGTTGCAATTTTCATTAAGCGCGATTGTGTGCATTTATGCTTAAGATCATGGATATCCTTTAGAAAACCTACATATGTTCCCGTAGGTCTCCTTAGTTATTGGAGATTGAAAACGAATGAATATTGTGTGGATTATTAATTCGACTGCTATCAACATCGATTGTTCTTAAAACAAAATTCAAATACGAGAATTATTCATTAAACTACTCCTATCTAAAAATTAAATATTAGTACATTAGTCTTTACGATTTTTATATATCTGTATTTAAACAGAACTATTTATTACAATTGGTTAATAAATGGAATTATGTGTGAACAGCAGCTGACCTGCAATCGACAGACATTATCCTAAAGTAATCGCAAAGCATTATAGATTAAAAAAATTACTAAATTAAAGTTCAGTAAAAAATTAAATATTACCCGTTCATTTTTAGTTCTTTAAAAATGATGGGCTCAAAAACTTCTTGCGAATAAGTCAAACTTTTCGTTTCCGTCGCCCTAATTGTTTCGCAGTCAAAAACGCAATGATTTTCAAAGTACAATGCACTACACACACATTCGATTAACGGGTAGAACCTACACACAATTATTACGTTTCATGTCATTCATGCCAATGACTCACTAGATAGCGCGTATGAAAAACACACTACTTCACAGTCAAAGTAACAATTTTTTTCGACCTTAAATTAAAGCTTAAATCAGGAACGACTCGACCAATTTTCATCTAATTTTCACATGCACAGGTTCTGGTACACTACTATAGTTAATCTAAATATCAATTGATCTAATAGTTTTGGACATTTTCGAGCAATACAATTTTTAAGTATAGGGTACATATAGGATAAATCCATACAATATAAATATATAAGAAAACTCTATTTTAAGTGAATGGTATTTTCGTATTCCTCACATCCCCAAACAAATGAAAAATTCATTTTCTTTCGCAACTCGCACCATACGACCAAAAGTAATACCGTTCTTCAAAAATCTATAAAAGTTTTATTAAAACAGATCTAAGTTTAGGCAGTAAAACAATCGTTTTTTTAATATCTAAATGTAAACTAATATTTTATGACAACAGAAATGTAATAAGTATTTTTTTTTTTTGTAAATGTTACAATTAATGCAGAAAGGATGCAGTCTGAATAAAATGCAGGTAATATTTAAATGCAGTTTTCGGCATTTGTTGTTAAGAACACGAAACGCCAAACGCTGAAAACCCTCAACGCCTGACACCAATTGTATAAGTTAGATCTGATGAGAGTATTTATTTACTATGTTTTATGTACTCAAAAGTATATTTATTGTAGAACTAGATTAAGTTGCTTTAATATTTATTTCTAAGAGTTTGAAAGAAATACTTTTTCATTATTATACTATTTTATTGTAGTACAAAACTATATCTTTTAACCATATTTCTGAAACTCTAATGGAGTCGAGAAGTCAATCTTCTACAACAGTAATCAGCAACTTCATTTCGGATCCATAAGATTCAGAGTAATGATAACATTAATAATTGTAAAACTTGTATAATCTTCTTTATGTGAATTGTTTTTATCATACTATTAAACCAGGATGTTACCATTAATGTACGATACAATTACAACATAATTGAATTCCAACGGAATTCAATTATATTATATTACGGTAATATTGAATTACCATAAATGTATTCCGTCGAATATCACCATTATTGTGATTAATTATTTCATCGATTACGAACGATTTTTTTTCTTGTTATGTAAGGAATACGCACGAGTATATAAATATTATACTATTTAAAATGTATAAAGAAACGTTTTTCGATTTTTCCAAATCCTACAGAATCCCGATCACCATGGATCCGGTCACTTTCTGTTTTTTTTTCATTTTTTTTTAATATTTGGCTGACGATAAATTCACCGCAGAAGCTTACATAGAGGCTAAGATAACAAGTATTCAATTTTGGAAAGCGCGATCCTTATGATTCCAAAAACTTAGCGAAGAGCAACAACTTTAATCCAATTCTCATCATTCTTTAGAGTATAGTTTTGTAACGGTAAGTAGTTGGAATTATGATTCTAGGACATATGCTATTTCATATTCACTTGTAATACCATAGAGAATTTATTTTTATGTTTTGCTACGAACCGATAGTTTTCCAGAAACAGATTACTAAGGCATCTGTTTTAGGTCGAAAGGAATACAGTATAGGTTCCACAAAAACAAAATTAGCCTACGAACTAAAAGGTTACTTTTCACTGAAAAATTAACTTAGTTAACGTTTCTAAACAAAAGGAGACGAAAAATTACTTTTTTTAAAATACAAAATTATTGGTTTATTGATAAAGTTGTAAAAAATAATATGACTAAGAATTTCATTTTACTAAGTAGGATAGTATTGTTGACATGAGTTAATTAAAACTGGTAAGACCGAGACCCGGTGTGAGTGCCCTGCATAGGGTTCACGCTAAAGGCATCGGCATCAAGACCGAGTCCCGGCTTCTGGGGTGGTGTCCAGGAACGACATAGTCCGGCTTGGATACCCCGCCATAGGGGTTAGAGGCAGGCAATGAAAAGATCTAACCGGCGGGCTGAACTGTCGGACTAGACTTATGACCGGTGGATGGGGAGGCTCGTTTGAGTAGACAATCCCCTGGGCTGTGCTTTGCTTTGTTGTGAATCCTATCCGTTGGGTGGAGGGGGAGGGGGGAAGGTTGGGAAAAAAATAAAAGAATACTAAAACTGGTAGGTTTTTTGCTTTAAAACAATTAGTGAAAATACTTCTAATCTTTTCTGTCAAATTTTATTGAAATGTGAAATAATTTTTAATATCTTTGAAATACGTAAACTTTTATTCTAATTTATAAATTATTAATTAAATAAATAAACAAAACATATTTAAATAAATACAGTGTAAAGTTGCCGCCTTTTATTGAACTTCTAATTAAATTTGATTTGTAGATTACTTCAACATATCTTACACATAAAATCATATAATAAACTACAAAAATATATTATCTTATAAATTTACAACTTAAACAACAATCATAATCTATGAGTATAGTTTAATAGAAATAAGAATTTAAAAAATGCTTGTGATAAACAAAACTAGGTAATTGAAATTACCAGTAAAATGTTTGGTACTATAATTTTGAACAAAGATAGAATTAAACAATCAATATGAGGATAGGATTCTACAAACTTTAAAAGTGTTAATTTTATTAAAAATATGTGAAAGTTTTCTATTGTATTACCATCATTCCAGCCTTTAAATTCTTTTTATCTGATATTTATTGAGTACCGTTTACGCTATCTATTCTTTCTCTATCTTTTCTAATGGCAAAAATTAAAGCGATAATCTAATTTTACATTTTAAATAAATATATTCTAAACGGTTTTTGTGGGTTTTCAAACACATTTTTGTACAATAAAACAAATTTTTACAAAATAAACTTTAATGTACATTTACGTGTAATGTACGATGTTAAAATCATAGATAAATAAAAAAAGCCAAAACAAAGATTATTTTAATTTTTTAGTGATTTAAAATAACGTATTAAAAATAAATAAAAGCAAGTAAATGTAAAGTTTTGGCAACACTAAAAAAATATTAAAACGAAAAAGCATAATGAAATAAAAAGAATTTGTATTATAAAGAAACATATTTTTATAATTTTTATATTTTATGAACACTACGTAAATTTACCGGAATTTTTTTAATTTAAAAGTAGCTCCCAAGGGTTAAGTACATGTAAAAATTTTCCTTCTTCGAAATAGCATATTTAGTTGTGCTATTAATAATTGTACGTTCAACAATATATCAAGTGGATACGTCAAACAACCACAGATTACAGCACAAATGCATATAACTCGTTTAATTCAGTTTTAGCGAGTTGTCAACGGCGTTAGTGCAAACATACGGTTACCTTGTTTACTTGTATTTATATATATTTACGGGTAAATAACAAATGTACATCATTTAACCATTATTTTAATCTATTTAAGGTTATTTATTAAATTATTAGCAAAAAAAAAAAATGTTTTACAGTATTGAGATCATAAAAAAATGTTTATTCTATTTTTTATATATTTATTTCTATTTTCCTAATGTATACGTTGCAATCTGTTCAACTAGGGAACAATAAGTAACCCCTCCCCCACTCTATGTGATGAGGATGATAATATATGACATGAAATTAGGGATAATCTGGTAGACTAATGTTGACCATTCCTGTCACTTGTGGTTAATTACATCCTTACAGTCAGATTACAGCGGGATCCACTCTCGAGTATTCAAATCCACATAAAAGCAGCTAACCTTTAGTAAGATTTGAACCCCAGAACCTTTGACTTCGACAATCTACTGTTAAAACAAGTGATCTGCGATGAGAGTTAACAACTAGACCAGTCCGTTATTAATATAAAAATGTCTGTAAACTAAAAAAAAAAAATAAATTTAGAAAATAACATTTATTTCAATGATTTATTAAACTTATTCATTTCTCTTCGTGTGCCATACTTGTAGGATGAAATCGATATATTTAATTTTATACTAGTCTTTTAAAATAACTAATAATAAATGCATCATTAAGGATAACTGAGAAGACTTTGAATAATTTCTTTTAAAAAAATCAGCTTCAGAAAAAAATAACAAAATTCTTGGATCATAAAAAATACATCGTTTTTTTTATTCATATCAGTACATTTGTTTTAAAGTGTAATGTTATAAAGTATTGGCTTTGATGATTGTAAGAACAATTTTATTAACTCATAAAACGTTTTGGCTAAACATTGATATAAACTTGCTTTGAGATAATATATATTTTAACCATTTAAAATATTTAAGAATTCTTTTCGATCAATCAATTTTTTTCCAATCTTTCAAGTCAGATTTTATATAAAACCACAAAAAACCCCTTGATTGGGGTTCCAAGAATTACAGTCCTTCCTTTTTTTCTGTTTAGCCTCCGGGGATCACCAAAAAAAAAAATAAATTTAGAAAATAACATTTATTTCAATGATTTATTAAACTTATTCATTTCTCTTCGTGTGCCATACTTGTAGGATGAAATCGATATATTTAATTTTATACTAGTCTTTTAAAATAACTAATAATAAATGCATCATAAAGGATAACTGAGAAGACTTTGAATAATTTCTTTTAAAAAAATCAGCTTCAGAAAAAAATAACAAAATTCTTGGATCATAAAAAATACATCGTTTTTTTTTTATTCATATCAGTACATTTGTTTTAAAGTGTAATGTTATAAAGTATTGGCTTTGATGATTGTAAGAACAATTTTATTAACTCATAAAACGTTTTGGCTAAACATTGATATAAACTTGCTTTGAGATAATATATATTTTAACCATTTAAAATATTTAAGAATTCTTTTTGATCAATCAATTTTTTTCCAATCTTTCAAGTCAGATTTTATATAAAACCACAAAAAAACCCTCGATTGGGGTTCCAAGAATTACAGTCCTTCCTTTTTTTCTGTTTAGCCTCCGGGGATCACCGTCAGCTATTACTTCAGATGATGAATGAGGATGATATGTATGAGTGTAAGTGAAGTGTAGTCTTGTACAGCCTCAGGTCGACCATTTCTGATGTGTGTGATTAATTGAAACCCAACCACCAAATCGTGGTATCCACGATATAGTATTCAAATCCGTATAAAGGTACGGATTTCTTTACTAGGACTTGAACGCTAAAACTCTCGACTTCGAATCAGCTGATTTGCGAAGACCTATTCACAGCTAGACGAACCCGTTGGGTTAAGAATTACAATCCGGCTTTATTTTACCGAACGTGCAGAAATCAAGGCAACTATTTTGTCAGTAGAAACCCACTAACGAAGCTATTCTACACCTATATTTATTCTACTTTCTACTTTATTTTCATCAGTAAAACATGTCCTTATAGTTTGTTATATTCTTCGTGAATAGCCTGTATACACACACAGAATGTAACACAAAGTTCTCTCGAGACCTTCGTAATCTATTCTACTGGTGAAAAAAATGTACAAAAATTCATATAAACATATATATGTACTAAAAAGCTTCGTATGCGAGTTACGACTAGTGAAAGATTTCCCTTGGAATTGTGGTTGAAATACCCGGTGAAATGAGGTCGTACAGAAATGTTTAGGACGTTAATTAGTCATTTCTTACGATTTTTGACCTAAAAATCTAAGAAAATATATTCCAGAATCGTATCTGCAGTAATATTTGCAAAATCTGAGGTGATAACCAATAAATTGAGGTAAAAATCTTGTTTTTTACTTTTTGTACGAAGTAATGGAAGTATTGTGACCGCAAAAAATTTCAGGTTTCAACGGAAATATCAATTTTAACCATCCCTGAATCTATTTTGACTAGATTCGTCATAACGTACCTCGCATAACTCAAAAGCGATCTCAAAATCTCGCATAACTCAAAATCGAGAGGTATCTCGCATAACTCAAAAGCGATTAGCTGTAGGATGTAGAAATTTTGGATTTAGGACTGTTGTAACATTTAGTTGTGCATCTCCCCTTTTGATTGCAGTCGACTGAAACAAAAGTGTCCAAAAAATTCGGAATTTGGACATTTTTTTAACTGCCGTAATAAGCCCTGATTGAGAGCTTTTTAACGATATATCATAAGTGGTACTTATTTTAATTGATGAACCATTTGGATCTTACAAGGGGAAAGTATATCGGTTCGAATCAGAGTTCATCTCCTTTTTTTTAATCTAAATATATTGATTTATTAATAATTATTAACCTCCTGATTATATAAAAAAAAATATGTTAAATAATAATTCAATAATATCAATAAAAAATAGAAAAATATCATAAGTTATTATAATAGTGAAATAAAATTTTATGTACTTTTCAATTTAAAAAAAATATTTGTATATGTCATTTAATAGACGTACAAGAAAGTCAGTCATATGCTGTCCACATCAAATTTTTTTACAACGTGAAATCCAAGCAAAATATCATTTGATAACCATAACTTGCAAACGAAGTATTTTAGGACATATGTATAAAAAGATTTTTCCATTATTTTCACGACTAGAATAATTTTCACTGTGTACATCGCATAAACTTTTCAGTTCAGTACTAAAATATTTTTAGTATTTAATAAAGTGGTTTTACGCAATTATTAAAAGTAAATACTTAAATACTTCTAGCGCACTCTGTTATAGCTATTTCAAATTCAATAACATTGTTTGAAAAAATCCGTTTCATTTTAAAAGATAAAATGATGCAACGGTATATATTGATTTTCTTTCGTCGTTTTTGATAATACGATGTTAATACCATAAGTATATTTACTTTCGTTGAAAGCACTTTCTTAAGATAAACGGATCCATCTACAAAATATAACCTCCATTTAAAAAAGTTCCAGCTAACATACGAGATCATCCTGATTGCCACAAAAAATGAAAGCATAACGCACATTTACAACCAATGTAGTTATCGTTAATTGGTTTTCGTCAGTAATTAATGTTCATAATGTAATTTTTTTTTAATTATATAAACGAAAATAAGACAAAAATGTGGGAAGACAACGGAATGTCTCAAAGTAGTTAAAAATGTATAATCTGCTTATATTATAAAGTGTTTTTTTTTGATAATTTATTCAAGGCTTAATCACATGTATTAAATAGGTGAAAAATTATTTTTTATTTCTTTGGTGATCAAACGTTGGGCTGAAAATATTTAGTTGATAAAGAACGTAATACAACTCACAGTATAACATTATAAGTTAGGAACATAAATGTCTGTATAGTTGAATGGTCCTACTGATTGTGTCATCAAGTTTGATCACTCTTTACAAAGTGATCTGTTTGAATGAAATCTTACAGAGCGGAAGAAAAGTTAAAAAACTAATGTATAAGTTTTCTTTTATTATACACATTAAACGTAACAATACGTCTAAAATTAGATAATGATTCTATTAAATATTATTTTATAATATCTGTTCGTTTTTCAGGTGGCAAAATTATTTTCGTACACTTGGACAATGGGTAAATTGCTCTGCAAGACGGTGCATTACATGCAGAACGTTTCAGCAATATGCTCTGTTTTAACACTCACAGCAATGAGCATTGAGAGGTAAATATTATATGTTATTTTATTTTCTTCTGGATGATTAATTCACTATATAAGCTTAAGCTTGTGCATGGAAATATGAATTGAAATTTTGTAGTGTATGAAAATTCCATGCCTGACCGATAATCGAACACGGGGCCTCCGAATGAAAGGCCGTGACGTCTTTGGAGACATTGCGCTACGGAGATCGGCGATTATAAAAACCTACTTTTAATAGACAAGCTATGAAATTACATTTTATAAGTAATTACATCGTTCTTAATTGTTTATTAATGCTATTCGGTGAGGACTTGGGCTTCCAAAATAAAACGTAATTATAGGGTGTTCCTTTCTATGCAACTTGAACAAATTTTTTGCTGTTTTAAGTAAGTAAGCAAAGCTTACATTAGTTATGAAAACAACAACCCACCGGGTTGGTCTAGTGGTTAACGCGTCTTCCCAAATCAGTTGATTTGGAAGTCAAGAGTTACAGTGTTTAAGTGCTAGTAAAGCCAGTTTGTTTTTACATGGATTTGAATACTAGATCGTGGGTACCGGTGTTCTTTGGTGGTTGCGTTTCAATTAACCACACATCTCAGGAATGGTCGAATTGACCAAGACTACACTTCATTTACACTCATACATATCATCCTCATTCATCCTCTGAAGAATTATCCAATCGGTAGTTACCGGAGGCTAAACAGGAAAAATAAAGAAAAAGTTATGAAAACAACACAAATATAAAATTATCACAGCAACTTTTGCAGTGTCAGGCACAGGTTTATAATAAAAATAAAGTTTTTCCAAAATATTTTTTTTACTACACAAAACTTCAGGGACTGCATGGACACAATATATGCATTACAAGCATACATTGTCATATATAGCCTAAAAAAAAAAAGTTGTATTATAATTAACTCTTTATTATTGGACAAACATTGAAATACGATATGTTAAAATTAGATTGGGATTTTTAAATATATTTTTACAGTTTATTTTGAAAAAGAAATATCGCGTATATCATTTTCTTTAAAATTTTTCCTTTTTTTTTCAAAAACATTTAAAATTTTACATTCAGCTAATTGTGGAACAAAAAAAAATTGAACTTAATCTACCCCTGGAAAGATAAGTTGTATGAATATTAAAAATTAAAAAAATGGATGCACTGATTCGTAAAAGGATGCTGGTTCATCTATTAGGATGCACTGAAATACGGTGCTGCACATTAAAGGTTGAAAAGAAAAATTTGAAAGTTTCCTTTTTTTGCGCGGTATAACTAATGACGATCAATTGCTTTTATTAAAAGATATAACCAATTTTCTTCTTTTTTTATGTAAAATTATAACTAAAAATATACTGACAAGCAAACCTCTTAATTTAAATTTATTAATTTTGATCTCAGATATTCAAGTCTATTGCATAATTACTCAATTATTACATTTATAATAAGTAATTGATTTATAATTAAACAGGCAAATTACCTTTAAGAACTATACATCAAACACAAATATTATAACTACAGTTTTATAACTTGATGTTATAGGTTTTTTCATTACCATTCTTGTGATTACTTCTCTTTCTCTTTTCTATACAATGAATAGAGCACAACTGAACACATGCAGCTGTGTGTAAGTTTACAAAAACAAGCACATTTTGATAACTGTAATCAGTAATATATAAAAATTTAAATGTAAAATAACAAACTTTAGTATTTAGCTCGGAATATCCTGGTGAAATGTGTTATATATTTATTTATATACATATGTTTTATATTACACGCTTTCAAATTTCACTTTTTTAAAGTAAATATAAATATTTAATAAAGAAACGATTAATTGAAATAACATGGCATAAAAGAATCATTTTTATTAAATACACTCACTGCTTCAGTTTTGTAATGTTTCCTGTATTTTTCGGTTGCATATAAATTTCCATCGGAAAACATAAGTTCTACATACGTGGAAACATAAATATTTGTTAACGAGAGGGTGAGGGCTAAAACACATAAATTGAATCAACTGTTATAAATTTTTTTTTTTTTTTTTGTAAAAAGAGGAATATATTGAAATATGTCTGCTGAATTTATATTATTCTTTTATAACAACAGCTTACATGCTATTTTTTTATGCTCAATGGACTCCAGTCAGCTCATGACCATGTTGCATCCCAGGGAGAAAAATCCACAGGTTACAAGTTCATTTATGCTTGACTATTTAAACCGATGAAATTCATTTTTGGGTAAGCGACCCTATAAGTCTATCGGAGATAGTTTATTATATTGTAAAAGAATTATCAAAATAAAATTTCGATTGTATTTCAAATTAGATCGGTTTTAAATGACCTAATATTTTCTATACATTCTACAATAAATTAGTTGGATAAATTAATAACTCCATTCTATACAAAATACCTACAAACTAGTCAAGACTTGTACATTCATATCGCTTGTGTTTAATAAGTAGAGAGCCAAATGCCTATCAACTTGTAACATAACATGTTATAAAAGGCATGCTAATAAAACCATAATGCAAGTTTAGCACGTTATAATTTTCATCTTTCTTGTAAAATAATAAAAAAAAAAAAACAAAATTAAAATACATTCTAACGAAATGAACTGTATTTTTTATTTTATTTTAAAAACTAAATTTTGTGAATTAATTTTAAGACGATTGACATTACTTTGAAATTCATTAATAAAATCTGACAAAAAAGTATTTATAATACTACTATGTAATTTAAAAAAAAGTAAAAAGTAAAAAAGTAAGTAATAAGTTATTTCCGTGTTTTTACCCCAATGTGCAAGAATTTAATAAAGTTTAAACTGACTTGTCAGAATCGTATTGCACATAGCCCTGTTGGCATTAGTTTAATATTAAACTTCAGAGACGACTGATAGGAATTAGTGATAAAAAAGGAACATAGAATCACAATTGAATAATTTATTAATGCTGATTAGAAGTTATAATTTCAATTATTGCAAGAAGTTTATTATACGTACTTCGTAATTTTTTTATAATTTCATCGTTTATACAAAAAAAAAAAAAAATAGTGTAATTATTAACAAAATACTAAAAATATTTTTGTATTTCAAAGAAAAACCTTTTAAAAATATATTATTAAAAATTTATTATTCAAAAAAAATTAATTAATTTTTTATTTCTACAGGTTTTCATTCAATAGTAATAATATTGAGGTAAATGTTTTTAAAAAAATTTGATACTTTGTTTGGAATTTGTTTTTCACTTGTAAATGTACATAAAACATAATTTTAATGTGGTTGTACGGATTTAATTTATAAAATGTCAACTGCATTTTTCTTCATGTAAATGAAATTGTAACGTAAAAGACCAGTTTTAATTGCAAAATATGAAAATATTTCTTAATATACGATATTTTTTTTAAATATTTAACCTACATAAATAAAAAAAAATAAACTTACAAAACAATTAGAAAAATTCTAACAGGTACGTAGAATCTAAATTTTGTCTCATTGGTAGATTTATGACTTTATTTTATTTTTTTTATTTTTGAATTGTGATTAAATTTTAATAAAACTAGGATTATTAATAGAAATAGGCATATCAATTATTTCATTTAGTTACTACGCTAAGGAACATCCATGGCACACACCTAAATTATACATATTTTCAATTTAAGCAACATTCGGCTCAAATTCGTTATACTTCAAAGTCATATAAGTACATGGTACGTAAAAAACAGCTTTGAGGATAACTTTGGACAGCAGTTTAAGTAATAGATGAAGGGCAAACAAAATTAAATTAAAGAAAATATTACTTATTTCCTTACTAGCCAACGCCAACTCTTGGCTGTTGAGCCATCTTGTGACGCGCTGAGGAATATATATTTTATTATATATGTAGATAACATTGCTAAATACAGATTGTTTTGGAAATAAGTTTTATTATTTAACCGATAATGGAGTTATTTGTAAAATAACCTCAAACCGCTCTAAAAATGTATTAGGCTTCTATGTAAACGGGGACTACATCATTCGTCTACGAGTGGGCCAGAGCTCTGCAGGTCCCCAGATGGTCTGCATCTATAGTTTTGTGACCGTAGAGAGGTCAGGAAACTAGTTGTAGGGACTTCAGCTGTAGGGAAACTAGTTTTAGCTAAAGTAGGGGGACTTTACCCAAATCTAATGTTAACCCTGGATCAGTTAAACCCGGTTAATTCTGGCTCAGTTACACCCTTGAGAAAAATCTGTACTTACACAGTACCATGGGTATTACAGGGAACGTTAATTCACCCATCTCGGGTCAACAATCTGAGTGTTAGACGTATTTGAAGCTATAGACCTTATAAATGGACAGTACGTAATTGTTTTCTACAACACAAGAGACAAGTGTGTAGTAAGAGGTTGCACCTATATTTTTCTGTGACGTATAAAACAAACCTGTAGTAGATGAATGAAGATTTGGGGTTACATTAGGCTTGATTCTTGGGCAAAGTGCGTATACAAATCCTTCGCCTCACGTTCTTATCTTTATTTCGGAAAACTTCTGTCGCCGATTTAGGACATTTTATCTGCAACAATACTATGCCTCTACAAATCTTTTTATTTGCTTTCTTAATCTTTATTTTGAATCTTTTAAAACATAACATTAATCTGAAATTTCTAACACAAAAATTTCATTTTGTTTAATAATTCATTCTCCAGTAACTACAGATCTACACCTAATTAATTTATTCCTTTCCTTTTTTATATGAAATGAATTTTCATAAAAAAAATACTTGAAAAGGATTCGGACCGAGAAACTTTTTAATGAGTGTCAGAGACGTTATTATTCACAGTGATATGTTGGCAAAGTAGTAAAATTAAATCTAATAAAATTAGTTGTTTTATTTAGAAAAATTTTAATTTTATTCGTCAATCAGAATTTATGTCATCTGAGTCCTCCTTCGTTATAAAACATTTTCCTATCTTTTCCGTAAAATAAACTTTAACTGAATGATTATATCCAATTACCTTCTTTCTCTTATTTCATTAACTTTTTTTTTTTACTACTTTTCCGTAAATAATGGAGATGACTGCACTACTTACAGAGTAAACACACTTTATTTATAACTCGAGTATGAACTCGTATTATAAATAAAGATATGACATTTCCTATTACTAATTAGTGGTGTATGCAATATTTGTAACACTTGTAGTCACAATAAATTCCTTTTCTAGTTTTCTCATGTAATTCTAAATAACACTACAAAAAATAAAACAATTTATAGAATATTTTAATATTTTGTTTAAAAATATTTTTTAATTATAATTTTAAAAAAAATAAAATTTCAATTTTTTTTTTTATACAAAATCTTTTAATTTTAATTTGTTAATCTTTTTATCTGATTTAAAATAAAACTTTTATTGGACACTAATTGTAGAATAATAAATCTTCAATTTTCTATTTGAGTTGTATTAATTATTACATTAAAAAATAAAAATCATCTAAAAAATAAAATAATGAAAATTGTAATATCAAATTATAAGAAAATTAAAAAATTTTGGGTGCAATGTTCTTTAAATGAAGAGAAAAGTTTTAAAATCTTCATTTATCTCTAGATTGTCAAGTAGTGTGAGATTAACTAACGTGACTGTAGGAAAGTGATAAATTGTGGCATGCTGCTACCAGATGACTAATAGTAATACGAAACTGGAAAAGGATAGAAAACAATAACATCCCCCTGAACTTAACTATTGCCAATATATTACTTTTTTGTAGATTTATCTAAATGATAAAGTAAAAATCTATCTTTCTTAAAAAAAAAAACATAGATTAATTTTATTTAGTTATTTATTTGTTTTAATACACTTTTTCACCTTTTCCATTTTATTAATAATTTTGGATTTCAATATGTTACCTACTTTTACGTCTTAATGTTTACGATCTTATGTTACCATAAGATCTATTCAAATTGGATTTCTTAATGAATTTTAAAAGATTTATTCCTTTTTACAACATTATACCACAAATTCGAGGATGATATAACAATCAAAAAAATAATTAATTGTCGAGGTACCTAATCTATTTATCGCTCTAACCATTAACATTCACAACAACTGCGACTTTCCTAACATAACGGGCCCAATTAGTTTTACACAATGACGACCGGTTGTTATGATTTTTAATATTTTTGAATTTTTTTAAAACTTTTTAATCTACTTATGTTAATTTTAATATTTTTAAATTGAAAGAAAACTTTTCCTGATGATGGTCGAATGACCGAAAGTACTCGAAAAACAAAGACGATTTGTTGGTAAGGTTGAATTATAATTTATTTTATTTATATACGAGTATAAATGATCTTTATATACAATATAATTTTTTTTTTCAGCCTCCGCAAAGCACAGAATTAGAGAAACACTCTTACCTTTATTTTTTTACTTTATCATAACTTTTCAGGCCTAAGCCCATCTTCAGGTGATATTTTTTTTATAAATTTTTAGACTGTTTATATTAATACATTACTCTATTATCTTTTTACATTTTGTAAAAATTGTTGGTTAAAATAAATTAGAACAAATATTTGTTCTAATTTATTTTAAATGTTTTTAAGAAAATTTAATAAATTTTTATTTTAACCAACAATTTTTACAAATTGTAAAAGATAATAGAGTAATCTGTAAATGTAAAGAATTTAAAATTTTATAAAAAGAAAAAAATCACTGAAGATTTTTTTCTTCAGTGAAAACTTTATGATAAAGTAAAAAAGTAAAAGTAAGAGTGTTTCTCTAATTCAGTGCTTTGTGGAGGCTGAAAAAATATTATATTGCATAAATAATAGGGGAAAAAATGGACTATAAAAAGTTTAACCTAAATAAATTAAAAATAAATAATTTAAATACCCTCAATGTCATGATTAAAAAAAAAAAAAATATATCGCAAAGTTAGAATTTTCCAGTAAGTCTTAAATCCTTTCAAATTTGTATTTTATATAAATTTAAAGATCACCTATAATACCGTAATGTAAAGCTTCTTTATAATCTTTCTCTCTCTTTTATTGTACATGTGTCTTTTTCATAAAAAGCACATTTAAAAACATTACTTTTAAAAAATCATTTTAATCCCTTAATTTATATTATATAAGAGCAAATTTAATCTGTAGAAAAAATTAAACCTTTCTCGTGGTTAAAATTTTTATTCAAAGTTCCAATTGGTATCTTAGAATACCGTTGTATGCGAAATTATTTTTTATAATTTTAGAAATTCTGTAATTTTAAAATTAGTTTCTTCTGGCCTCTTTAAGGAAGACATCCGCTTTGTGACGAACCTGGTCGCCACACCACCACCTCCGATCATAGACCTGATGGGATTTACTGGATGTCATCTTCTAGACCCTCAATACCTGATTACATTTCAGTCATCAGTACGGCATCTATCAGGATGGCACCGATGCAAATAACTCGAAAGACATTTCCATCGGTGGTAAAACCATCAACTAACGAAAGAAATTTTTCAAACTAAACCGAATCAAAAAACTGATAACTAATAAAAGTTTACAAATAAAGCTATAAACCTTTTTTTAACCCACCGGGTTGGTCTAGTGGTGAACGCGTCTTCCCAAATCAGCTGATTTGGAAGTCGAGAGTTCCAGCGTTCAAGTCCTAGTAAAGCTAGCTATTTTTACACGGATTTTAATACAAGATCGTGGATATCCGTGTTCTGTGGTGGTTGGGTTTCAATTAACCATACATCTCAGGAATGGTCGGACTGAGAATGTACAAGACCTACTACACTTCATTTACACTCATACATATATCATCCTCATTCATCCTCTGAAGTATTAATCTGAACGGTAGTTACCGGAGGCTAAACAGGAAAAAGGAAGTATTAAAAACTAAGAGCTCAAAGAAAACATTAATTTCACACCCTCAAAGAGTGTTCCCAACATCGCAATTTTGATCTTTCATACTAAAGCAACTAAAATTGCCAGTCAACCCACGAACATACTAAATAACAATCAGGCACAATTGCCGAATGCGCCTACTCTGGCGGAAAAGCAACTAGACGGATCCGTAGCCACCCAGACTACTATTTTACACTAAATACCCTCTGAAGTCCTTTCGAGCGCTAAAAACCTTACAAATCTTTCACTAACCCGTCACTCATCTCTAACTTTCCAGTTAGCCTGCAGATACAGATTCGAACAGATACCCTTAAGCTCCCTGACCACCTCTGCACGCCTAAACTCATATTTTGAGTAGACGTACAGCACATGCACATGATATGAATCATCCGATACTAAGCACTGAGAACACTGACCCGAGACAGTTAAACCAAATCGAGCCAGCCTGTCCCAAAATGCGCCATGCCCCGAAAAGAACTGAGTCACGTGCTGGTTCGGAGAGATGCACAAGGCGACTCTCAACATCTTTATGTCTGGTAAGAGACCATTCGAATACCGCCCATTTGCTGTTTCATCCCATCTGTCCTGCCAAATACGAAAAACTTCCTCCTCTATTTCCCGAATATGCTGCGCAGTCAGTTCACCTGACTTCGCAGCGTAACGTAACTGACGTTTTGACGCAAGGTCGTCAATCGATTTAATACCGGCGCTACTAACTAAAACTGCCTCACGACAAATAGTCCTATAGCCCCCCCTCCGTAAATGAAGACGCTGAGCCCTCAACAGAAAATTGCGGTAGCTTTAATAGCTAAATGTGTTTGCACAAACCGGTGCTGCGGAAAGTATAATCGCCTTGCATACACCTTTACACAAAATTTACATTGTTATAAAATTTAGACCCCAATCGGGGTAAACCACCCAATGAATGCCGAAGAAGGTATCACACGCCTTCTAAGCGACACTCTGAACTTGCTCCTTGAATGTAAAATTCTGATCAAGGAGTACACCAAAACACCGTTTTAAAATTAGCGCGAGAAACACGTAAAATGCTTAAAAAACGAAGTAATAATAGAAAATTGTATTTATTTAATTAATCCAATATGATCATAACGGGATATTTTGTAATACCTAAGAAGTAAGGGTGAAAACAATAAAGTACAGGAGAAAATTGTCCTTCGCTAGATAGCAGCTTGCATGTTTCTACAAATATATGACAAGGAAATGCGCATTTAGTGTTGAGATAAATCATTACGAATAACTGTCACTACAGTGGAAGTCTAGCGTACTTTGTTAACAGTATGTAAAATACTAGCATCTAAAATAATATGAAATCTAATAAATTAGGAAATTAGGTAATTTTTTAAATTATTACTCGTATTAATATTTGGCAGAGAACAAAAAAAAAACAACTAGAAAAGAAAATTAGCCATATTTTGGAGAATACAGCAATATAAAAGAAATAGTAAAAATCTTATGACTATAACTTCATAGAGGTAAAAAAGATTAAATATTTTAGTAATAACAAACATACATAATAAAGCTCGTGTAAGCTTTTTAAATAATTCACTACTGTTTTTATTAGCGGAAGGCGATATAATTACTGAGGCCAAAATAGCAATAAAATCCCCGTTAGAAAAGATTATCTTAGATTTGTTTAGAAATTTATGGAAAAAAATCACTCAAAAAATTATTTAAACTTAATTACTTTATTTAAAAACTACTTTTCTGCTAAGTTTATGTAACAACATATAATTTGGTTAATATAAATAAAAAAAGACTACGATAAAAACAATTACTTATCTAACTAAAGTTTAAGGGTTGTTACTAAGCCCTAAATTTGTAACTTATAAGCTTATTCATAAGTTTGGAAGTTGTTTAAAACTTAGCTGAATACGCCACAGCTGGTAATAAGATCACTGATACTGTTTGTACAATGAGAAAAAAAAATTTATCCAACAGAGAAAGTTAAGATTAGTACGTGTAATATATTTATAGTACCACTGGAATGGATCTTTCTTTCTTGAAGTAAATTATAGTAAAACTAATGGAAACTTGACTGCACCTGGTTTCATAAGATGGCTCAACACTTTTTCTTTAGGCTGCGTTCGCAAAGATAATATTTTTTATAATAACAAAGAGATATAACTTTATTTATAGATTTTCTTCCTGAACAGTGTTTTCAATTAAATTTTCTTGTTTTCAATTATACTTCCACTTTTTTTATTTATTCCAAGTCACCTATGGTGGTCAAAATTATGAGAAAGTAGAAAAAAAACTTTTTATTCTATTACAAAGTAATTTCTCTTAAAATAAAGAAAAAGTTATCTCGATAGTATTTTGCACATATATAGATAGACATAAAAAATCTTCTAATTTCCCAATAATTAAAAAAAAAAATCAGCTAGTGATAGGTAGAAGGAAGACAGTATCGAAAAAGCTTTCTATTATGAATAAGTAAAAATGGTAAATATTAATTGAGAAGAGTTCTTCAGAATATAGGATTATGCTTTTAAAATTAAACAAAGGAAAGAACTTTAAAAAGGATAAAATTATTTATATCAATTACTAATCATATAAGATTGATTTACATTAACAGGAAACGAAACACCTTAGTATAAAAACACCTCACCCGTAACAGTATTTTTATATATCCAGGTTTGGTCTGCGCCTACAAGTTCACTTTTATAATTTGAAAAAGACGTAAATATTTTCTTAAAAACTCTGACCCTACACTAAGAAGGAGGGAAAATCAATTTATTTTGTGCTAATTGAAGTATTATTCTAACAACAGAAAAGGACCAGCCGTTTCAGAGGGCTGTTAATATAATCTGCTTACAGGAATTTCTCTGTGGAATCCCATATTTCTAAGATGACATCAGCACATACTTTGTCCAACCAAGGATGACTTTCATAAAACCTGATGAACTTACTCTTTTCACTGAATTTTCAAGAAAGTCTTAGGAAATCTAAGTTGGCTAAGAAAGGTTTATGAGGAACTTGTAAACCCAGGTTGAAAGATGCGTTTTTCGATGTTCAGTTATTTCATCGGGATGTCTCTGTTTAATAATGTTAATAATGGATGGCTGTCCAACAAACATATTTATGACGAGTATTTTCCTACTTCTTCTTGGTCAGTCTAATCGTTACCTTCATTTCATTTGAGTCCGCATACCTAACGTGAATCGATAAGGATGAAAAACGTCTCTGAATTAAGGTCCTTAAAACTTGTTTGATTTATGCGTTTATTAAACATCCAATTTTCAAACAAAAGTTGGCTCACGGAAAAGTTTGAAAAAGGATTTCCGGCTCAAAAAATCGCGGTATGTTTCCTAAGATTAAGTTTAAGGTTTATTTTAAGAGATTTATCTAAGACTCGCATTAGCTTTTTCTTTGATACTTGGATAAATTTCATCTATGAATAATATATCCAGATAATTCATATAACTAGTAAAATTTTCAACGATCTATAAAAAAATATATATTCTCGTTACAGTAATGAAATTAATTAGAAAAAGAGTAAATAAGCCAGATGTACGTCAGAAAATACAACAGCTCCCTTTATTTAATTAACAATTAGAAACAATAATCTTTTTCTATAATCTGATTAATTTTTAATCTGTAATATTTTAAACACGTCTTGCATCTATAAATTACTGTTTTCTTTCAAGGTGTTATTGTATTTTAAGAAAAATTTTCATTTTTTTTAATAACAAAATTCTTATTGTTAGAATTTAAAAAAAAGTAAGGGTGTTGAGATCCACATGTTTTAAGATGTGATTTTCTCAATCAATATGAGTTGTTTGTAGTGTGCATCATTACATGACCCAAATATACTTTAAAAAATGGAAAAAATCAGTTTTACAGTTTGCAAAAGAAGTAATTAAGGACCTACATTTGTGTACTATTTTAATTTAAAAAAAACAACTCTTGCACAGTTCCGTGCAATAAAATTGAATATTCATTAATGCAATTAATTAGGTTTTAATATTTTAGTATTTTGTTTATTTTGATTTAATATTTCTAACATTATGTATGGCAGATAAACAAAAGTCAACGTTCCAAACTTGCAACATCACAACGAATTACGCTTCCAACTGCCCCACTCAAATTTGTTTGACCTTAAATTGAGCATAACTCAAAAACGAGTCAACCAATCTTCATCAAACTTTTACAAGCAAAACTTCAGATACATTACTACATGATACCTAAATTTTAATGAAATTGATCAAATATTTTTGGAGATTTTTGAGCCACAAACTTTTATACACAGGCCTATATATATATATATATATATGCATATAAAAAAAAATTTAATAAATTAAATACTATAAGTATTTTCGTACTTTTCATGCCTCTAAAAGTAAAGAAAATTCATTTTCATACTCCACTTCTACCATACAACCAAAGTAATACCGAAATTTTTTTCGAAAATCGATAAAATTTTTGTTTACAGATTACCGTTCGTACAACGATAGAAAATTGAACGAAATCAAAGTGTGTGCAGAGTTATACTGCAATTAGATAATTCAATCAGATATTCAGTCAGAATTCTATCAGATAATTTGGCCGGCCTCTGTGGCGCGAGTAGTAGCGTCTTGACCTTTCATCCGGAGGTCCCGGGTTCGAATCACAGTCAGGCATGGCATTTTCACACGCTAAAAATGGAAATAAATATTATTAAAACAATATTTCATGATATTTGAAAAGTCAAACAACGTACAGGAAAATTTCATTAGCATATACAACAAAACCCACCGGGTTGGTCTAGTGGTGAACGCGTCTTCCCAAATCAGCTAATTTGGAAGTCGAGAGTTCTCCAGGGTTCAAATCCTAGTAAAGATAGTTACTTTTATACGGTAAAGACCAATATATCATTACTTTTATATAGTAAAGAGTTACTTTTATACGGATTTGAATGCTAGATTGTGGATACCGGTGTTCTTTGGTAGTTGGGTTTCAGTTAACCACACATCTCAGGAATGGTCGAACTGAGACTACACAAGAAAACACTTGATTTACACTCATACATATTCTTTCTTATTTCACTGTTTATTTCTCTCTTCTATTTTCTCACATATTTAACAAACGTACCCATGAATACAAATGTATACACAAACGCAAACTAATCCGTCTAAATTACTTTTAAGCGAATCATACAAATTATATCTGATTTAATTTAGTATTAATGCATACATTACAAACATTACCGCATCTTAATAGTGATAATACTCTACTGTATAAGAAAATAATCTCCAGAAACAGAAACGCAATATAAAAAATCACACTGAGTGTAACAATATATTTCTGTCAGTAATATATATTTTCTATTACCACTACTTCATATATTTACTTTTATCCATATTTTAAATGTAATTAATATAAGTGAAATTGATGGTAAAAAGTCACAGAATTTGGTCGATAATACTGTAAGACAATACATAAAATGAAAAATAAAAGAATTATAAATAAAAAAAAAAAAACGTGTTATACACATAAAAATTTAAATAACTTTAAAATTCTTCCTGCTTTAATGAAATCAAAGAAGCTACCTCATGCTGCTGTTATATTTATTTGTAAATAACAATAATTCAGTCACGAGAATGCTCACAATTTTTATTCAATATGAAATTATCAGATTATCTAATAAGCGGAAATTTAAAAAAAAACCGACAATTAATTTTTGAAAGAAAAAAAACGTTCCTGGCTCACCAGAAAGGTTTTCAATTCAATAATTTTAAGCTCTATGTTTTTGTCTTTGAAAATTCAGGACCGCATGCATCAACATTTCTTTTATTATTAAAATATTCAGTAAAATTGATTTTAAATAAATTAAAAATTTTTTTTAATCTTTAAACTATTTTTCATCCAATATTCCAATCTTTTTTCGGAATTTTTATTCCCCTGATGGCAGATGACGATGTTAAAAATTTTAATTTTGCGAAGAAGGTTTTTTTTCATTTTTAGAGCACCCAGATTCAAAGGAACCATTCAAGCAAAATAATTTCTAAAAAAATAATCCCTAAATAGATATAATAAATTTAAAAAAGTGAAATTTTTAAAACTGTTTAAAAAATTCAAAGATGGAGCCGTAATTGTAAATAAGTAAATTGTAATTTTCTAATAAAAGGAGGTGAACCCACAGGGTTGGTTTATTGATGAACGCGTCTTCCCAAATCAGCTGATTTGGAAGTCGAGAGTTCCAGCATTCAAGTCCTAGTAAAAGCAGTTATTTTTACACGGATTTGAATACTAGATCATGGATACCGGTGTTCTTTGGTGGTTGGGTTTCAGTTAACCACACATCTCAGGAATGGTCGAACTGAGACTACACAAGAAAACACTTGATTTACACTCATACATATCATCATCCTCTGAAGTAATATCTGAACGGTAATTCCTGGATGCTATTCAGGAAAAATAACTATAGCGTAAACAGCGAAAAAGATATTTAGAAACAACTTCTAGGTAATTTTAATTGGAAATTTAACACGTTTTAAACTAAATATATAATTTTTAAGATATTATCTGTTAACGATTGTTTTATATTTTTTACCCAATTATCAAATACCTGCTAAAATCTCCCCATCTATTTTGATAACCATTTAGCTTATATTTTTAGTAAATTATAAAAAATTAACATTATTTATTTTTAAGTGAAATCATTGAATTCTTCATTAATTTCGTACGTGAAGTGTGTTAAATTACATTGTGATCAGATTATTAAGGGATGAGTGGAAGACCATGTTTTTTCTAAATTTTTGAACTCTAAGTACACCATAAAAAAAGGAAGCAATGTTTAATAATTACTTGGTCATTACGCTTTATAATAATTCATAAAACTGTACATTAAACATTAAATTTTTTTCAGTGACACGTGATAAAAATTTCATTTCATTAAATTTATAAATTCAACAATCGCGAAGATAATTAAAACAAATATGATTGCAGCCAGATATTTCAGTACTGAACTTACTGAATAAAAATAGATTGCAAGTCACTAAAACAGGAGATAATATTTTCATGAATTTAGTTAAAATATGGAATTTCGTTACTAAACTTATATCGCAACAAAAAATCCTTTGCTGTAAAATTTCAATGAATTTTATTTACGGAGAAAATTATAATCACCAAATTAGAGAGAGTTAATTAACATTTTATATTGTGATTGCTAAAATTGGAATTTAAAAATTCTGTTTTAGATTTTCAATAATTTAATCAGGTAGTAAAAATTCAAAGAATACCGAAGTAATAATTTTTTTGCATATACTAGTATAATCTATCAGACGTGTTTTCAGTGGAGGAGGTACAGAAGATTAATATTATGTAATGAAAAATTCCAATGCTACAAGTAATATGAAACAATTTAATAAATAATATAACTATAAGTAATAATAGCAGATATTACCATTGTTACTTGATTGATATATGCGCTCAGCGACAAAAGAACAATACACACTGCTTATTTTTTCTTTTAATCTTTTGTCCTCAAGAAGTACACGAATATTTTTTCGCAATTTTTATTACCACAAATAGCCTCATTAAATTATGTATGTAGGTGTATCAATCAATACAGTATTAAAATCTATTAAATATTATATATTATTGTTGCGACGTCGACGGGACGCCCTTTGTCGACAGCGTTGCGGTAGATTTTAGAGCGAAGGTAAACTGTATGTGTTCATAGGTGATGAATGAAGATAACAGCTTATTGATTACTGAAGGATTATTTAATTGTACGCCATCTTGGCGGTTTAAAAGAATATTGCAGCAATAACTTATAACTTAACTTTAAAGATAGCAAATATAAGCTAAATAAAACTTAAAAATAATTTTCATCCGAACAAGAATTGAGAGAGTCTATCCGGACACGACCTCCTTGGGTCAGGTATGAGTGCAGACTGGTTAGAAGACGCTACGTACACTGCTCGAGGGAGCAGCTTGTGACATAGAGTGGCGTGATGGTCTGGTGACCATAGTTTTCTGTGGGCTTCCTAACCACCGACAGGTTTCAGCACCCGTCAGGAAGCGGGGGATGAAAACGTAACAATTATAATTTTATTAAAATAAACCACAAAAATCTACTAACTCTTCATAGCTTTTAAATTTCATTATTTTACAAAGTATTGGTGCACTACATCTTTGCCGAAGAATGTGAAAGTTAATAACTCTTTTCATAATAATGATAATAAATTGAGAGTTGTTTAATTTTACAACCAAATCAATTTTCTATTAACTTATATAATTTCATTTCAGTAACAAATTTATTCATCAAATAACTAAAAAAAGCATCGATTATATAAAACATTCAATCAATTTTTAAATATTCCTTATTAATTACCTCTAATATCTAATCTATTCTTAACTTTCTCGTCAAATTTGGGCTTTTTTGGATCAATGGTTGGTTTCCAGATTGCCAGTCATTTTTTTTATAAAATACAAATTATGAATACTGGACTATTTTATTAAGTAAAAAAAAAACCATGTAAATTCAAGTTGGGATGAGTAATAAATTGTAACTAGTAATGAAAAACCACTGTTATTACTTCCCGGTTAAATTAATATTTGAAAATAAAAAAACAATTAAACGTTTCGCACTCGTGCAGGCGATGTATAAATTAATCTTTGTAATAAAATAAATATCAATGTACTCAGTATTCATATCGGAGGTCCACAATCCTATTACTTTACATTAAAAAATAATTTGCTTTTACCAGATGATTTTGCAGAAGTTGTTTAAAGAAATTTTCGTTTCAAATACCCCTTCTCTTCGTCATAATTATGGTTACCTTTGTTACTGCTGTTTTCATTTTGTTATTAAATTTAAAAAATTGACAGTTTTTTAAGTTGCATTTCTAAAAATTACTCTTGACTAAAACAGTGCTTGGTAAATGGCCGATAGCTGGAAAACTGTCCTTAAATACCTCAAATTGAGCATGGACAATGTGAAAAGACTACTTCTTTATTAAGCAGTAGTAGTAGACTGTGACTGTTGTACTTTACACTAAAGTGAAATATTAAGATTCAAACTTATAAGGGTATACACCTTGTACAGCATTAATACCTGAATCCTTCATAAACTTTCCTGTTGCTAGAGGTATTCCAAAGCAGAAACGTGTACAAATATAGCTAAGTGAAGCATTCATCAAGGCCATGTGTCATACGCTATACTTGTACTGCTTCCGCGTCATACATTATTTTAATTATTATTATGCTAATGTGTTGTATTAATGTCCTTTAATCTGCATAAATTTTATTTTTATTGTTAATCAAAGACAATGATAATAAAATGTCATGTTATGAATTTACATAATAAAAGATATGTGATTATATTCAAAAAATAAATAAATAAGAAAAAAACTGAATTTAATGATAAATGTATACGTACAAAATAAGTAGGTAGAAATAAAGAAGTAAAAACACGCCGTAGTTTACTGCTATTAAAAAATACTTTTTTCCTACATCTTTACAGAAAAAAAATTCATTTTTACCTACTAAAATGAAAAGACCTTTGCATTTTGCTAATTTATAAAATAAGTAATATTTGGTTAGCTGTAAGACAGAGTTTGTTAGAAAAAAATGGTTATTTGAAACAACTGTTTACTATAAACTCATAATACTTCATTTTCCATAATTATTTTATTCCAATCAGAATTAGTGAATTGCAAATAACATGTGCAATTCAAACTAAATAATATGTATTGAATATACGTATTAAAAATAGTCATATAAAATAAAAAAAATTAAACTTAATATTATTTTACATTAGACAAATTGGATGCATATTTGATAATATTATCAATATTCTATTTATAATACATTATATTTTTATATAATATATACAATTAACAGGAACTTAAAGTCAGCAGATTAGATTACCTCTAGAGCCGGCTTCCGTGGTGCGAATGGTAGCGTCTCGGCCTTTCATGCCGGAGGTCCCGGATTCGAATCCCGACCAGGCGTAACATTTTCAAACGCTACAAAATTGTCATTATATCTCAACCGCCTCTGAAGCAATACCTAACGTTGATATTCCGGAGGCTAAAAAAAAAGAAAAAAATTACTCAAGAAATAGATAACAGACCCTTAAAAAAAACTAAAACTTACAACTGTTTTCTCATAATCTTACGAATTTTCTTAAAGCCATAGATTCAACACAATCAAACTGTATAAAATGAAAATTCACACATTCAATTTGATAATTAAAAGCAGCAAACACAGGTGAAATACATAATTTATTCTACCAAATATTACAAGAGATTCGTAATTTCTTTTAAAACGAGCGATGCAAAAAATACTCTTAGCAATGTGCTCTTCTCTGTCTAAAATGGAATACTTTCTTAACCTTACTATCAAATTTGAATTTTTGTTTTCTTTTTTTTTATTTGAAAATTAAGGTGGGATTTAATATTTAACGTCAATATGGCCGTGTTACATTAAATATGTCATGAAAATAATTAGACGGCTCCTTACTTTCTGTGCTCTAGCAGTTGTACATTTATTACATCTAGAAAATGTTTTTAGAAAGAGAATGTAGAGAAAGAGAAACAGAATACACTTAAATAATGTTAAATTTTTCACATGGTTCTTCTATTTTACTAAATATAATACGTAACGAGAAAAAAGAGGAGCCCTCCGCGAAAATTTTACATGGTTTATGTTTCATTACACATGATTTTGTTAAATGTTTTGCCAATTGTAACTAAATAACGTTCATCAATTTAGCGTACTAACAACAAAAAGCTTAAAATTCCTGAACATTTTTAGATGTTTCTTGAGTTGTGATTTTTTAACGCAGCTCTAACCCCCAATTTTTTTCCTTTTATATCCCCAAAGCACAAATATAACTTTAGATGAATCTTTCAAAGCATCGTTCAATCCTTCAATCATTTAGATCCATTTACTCAAGAAGCGCTTCACAAAAAATAAAAATTTGATGTGAACACAACATAACTTCCTTGTAGCCTATTAAATTACATATACACATTTTTTGGTGCACTTCATTTAAACTTGTCATTGGAAAGTGAGATACTATCAACTAAATCTTTAATAAAGTGGACAGTTACAAAATTGCTAAGATAATAATTATTAACATCAAATATTTCTACAATTATTAATTCAACAATCTTACCTGAAATATTAGGATAGAATAAAAGTCCTTTTATTACTCTTTAAATAAATGTATATCCTGTAACTATCTCATATTATGTTTTTTAAATTATTATGATCTAACCATCAACAAAATGAAAACAATAACGAATAATCAGATGTTTCACAAATTCTGATGTGGACACCACATGACTTATTTGTACGCCTGTTAAATAACATATTCATTTTTTTTTAAAATGAAAAGTACATAAAATTTTAATTCATTAATAACTTCTGATAATTTTTCTTTTTTTTTATTATTATTGAATTATTACTTATTATAAACTTTTTTTTACATTCAGAGGTTAATTATTAATAAATCAATATATTTAAATTCAAAAAAAAGTTAAAAAAGGAGATGAAGTCCGATTCTAACCGATGTGTCTTCCTCTAAGATCCAAATATTTCATTAATTAAAATTTTATTTGGCTATAACTCTGGAACGAATAAAAACAAGCACCACTTATCGTTGAAAAGCTATCAATGAGGGGTTATTACTGCTGTTTAGAAAACGTCCAAAATCCAATTTCTTTTTAGTTTTGGGCTTTTTTAGACAATTTTGGTTCAGTGATTGCAATCAAAAGGGCTGATGCACAACGAGATGTTACAACAGTTCTAAATCCAAAATTTCAACATCCTACGGCTAATCATTTGAGTTATGGGAGATATGTACGTACAATACAAACATAGTAAGTACAGACGTCACGCCGAAACTAGTAAAATGGATTCAAGGATGGTCAAAATGGATATTTCCGTTGAAATCTAACCGAAATTTTTTGCGATCACAATTCTTCCTTTACTTCGTACAAGGAAGTAAAAATGGGAGCACACACCGCTGCTAGTAAAGACAGTTACTTTTATACAGGTTTGAATACTACACCGATCATATATCTGTGTTCTTTAGCGGTCGAGTTTCATTTAACCACACATCTCAGGAATGGTCAACCTGCAACTATACACTGCTACAGTACATTTATATTCATACATTTCAACCTTCTTCATCCTCTGAAGTAATGCCTTCCTGTAGTTTTGGAGGCTAACAGCAAAAGAAAGAGCACACACTGCAAACAAACCAACGCATCATTCTTCTTCATAAGAACGATAAACATATGGTAATGTAATTAGATAAATAACTTATGTACACAGTTAAAAAGTAAATGATAAACTTAGTATTATTATTTTATTTTTTTCAGTATAGATTAAAAGTAATTTTATTATACTTTGATTCTTATTTTCTTAAATGTAACATTTCAAATTTATTTATTTAAAGACGTGTATATACCACTGCTTAAATTTTAATCTTTGAATTTTAATAGTAAGTAGTATTTTAATAAAAATAGTAGTATATCTAAGTTGTGCATGTGAAAATTTGATAAAGATTGGTAGAGTTGTTCAATTCAATTTAATGTCGAAAAAATTTGAGAATTTGTGAATGCTTTTGTATTATCTTAAATCAAAATAAAAGGATGAATCTTTAAAAGTGGAGGTTTGATAAATACATAAGGGTAAGATAACGTGACAAAACCGTTGGCTAAATGATTCAAATTTGTCAATGTTAACACGTATACATATGTACTTTATTCCTTTACAAGCATATTCATAAGAATTTAGAAGAATTCATCGATTTTATTTTTTATAAAATTATGTTCATCTATTCAGTCACACTTAAAAAGTGCTAAAAAAATTCATAACATAAATAACGTAATAAATTTTATTTATAGTCATACAAGAAATATGGTTTCTTAACTTTTTTCTGAAAAACAATTTCATTTTATGAAAAATTAATTTACTACTTATTAATTTAAAATATGATTTAAAAACGCATACAAAATAACAAGAAAATGATGTTTTTTTTTGTTAACAAGTAATGAATCTATCCTAATTAAAAAATTTTTATAAGTTTACAAAACATTTAAATTAAAAAACGTTTAGTTTTTACTTTTATTACCAAATAAAGTTCTAACTTTGTTTTGAAAAAATGTAGTTTAACAGGAGAATGAAAAACTTTTCTACATTTTAAATAAAACAATGAGAAAATTCACTTCATTTTAACATTATTAAAGTATTTATTTATTTTTTTTTTAATTAAAAAAAAGAATATTGATCGGTAAAGACGAGAAAAGAGTTAGATTATTTTGTAAAAAAAAGCTTTGGAGAATATAATACAGTTAAACAACTACACAAAAACTAATCCACAGACACACAAATTTTCCTTTATCCTTTGTTCTCTATTGTCTAAGCAGTCTCAACCAGTTTAATATATTGCAAACGAGTTCGCTAAAAGTTTAATCCGTTTTTTTTCCTTAAATGAATTGTTTATAATACGATAGTATTAAAACGTGAATAAAAGGAAATGAAATAGTAATAGATAAATTAAAACGTAAATGGAAGACTATTTTAAAAGGAAAATCATTTATATTTAAAAAAACTGCATCTAAAGAAAATACTGACCGACAATAAGCAGAAAGAAATCTCTTTTTCTGTCGTTAAACAAAGAACATAGATCTAATTTAGTAAAAGTAAAATTATTTCAGCGCTGTCAATTTATATAAACTATTTTCTTACTAGTTCTAAAAACCCATAGCAATGTTTATTATACGCAGTAACGATTTTTAAAAATACTTGATTTTATCATATTTCTTAAATTATTCTTAAAATCAGCTGTAAGTAAAACTTTTTCAATACGCAATCTCTGTTCGTTCTTTTTTGTTCATTTTTTTTTTCTATTATACTGAAGTAAAATTTATTTATCTATTTCTTACATTTGCAGATAAAAGAAAAGTTTGCTACGAAAGACAGTGTCATTAATAAAATAATATGTTTATTGGTGAGGCTTCCCTGAAGAGTTTTAATGGCGTATTTGGATTCCGCAGCGTCGAATTTGAGGACAATTTCTAACAGCTAATGAATTTATTTTACGTCTATGTTTCTTCATCTGAATTAGGAAACAAACGTTCTATGATATATCACAGGGGTGGCCAACTTTTCTGTATATAAGATCGACTTTTTATCTTAAAGGTGTGTCGCGATCGACTTGTCATAGGCGTAGTCTAAGGGGGAAGAAGGGTTGTGAAATGCATACTATATTTATACACTGTGTTTCAGTATAAGGTGCATTCCAGCGAGGTATGGGTAGATAAGTAAAATATATTACTTTTTAAATCACTTATTAAGTTTTCGAGATATAGGATCATGAAGAAAATAAATTTCCAGACCCAACTTTTGATAGCAGCATTCCGTACATGCGGTACCTAAAAAATTAGATTTTCCGACAATTTTTCAAGGTAGATTTTTACGAACTTAAAATGCAATACTGAATTTTAAGTATACAAACAACACTGACTTCTTAATTTAAATAGAATTATTGTTATTCCTAATATATTTGTAATACTGTCCCTTATTTTTCTCTCAGTGTAATGACCGCAATTTAAGAGACCTTTTGCTGATAATGTTCACTTATCAAGTAAATAGATAGGTAAGAAAAGCAATTTAATTTAAAACAAAGAAAAGGTATTTACATTCTAAACAGAAAAAAATTGAAACTCAACATGGTCACCGAGGATAAATAATATTGATTAATAATAATACTGTTAATACAAAAGAAAAGAAGCTACCGTATGACACTACAAAATATTCAAGTTAACCGACTGTGTCCTTTGATGAGTCGAGTCGTAACTGCTGCGTTCACACGTTGCGTCCGGAAACAAGTGTAATACATAAGTCAAATGTATTGTGCTGGGTGGGCGGACATCACAGTGTCAGGCTGTCAGAATTCTAGGAATTGATGACCTTGGCAAACTCCCAGAATGCATTAAACTATTGCTAGAAAGTTTTGTCTTCTACAGTCGCTTCAAAGTCCATGGTACACGGAATTCCACCCCAGACATTGCGAGCGATCAACGATCGACCAAAATTGGCCTCGCGATCGACTTGTTGGCCACCCCTGATATAGCACATAGGGTAAATTTCATTCTGTCAATTCAGTTATTTAAATGTTTAAAATCTTTTCTAAGTAGTTATTTGCATGCATGACGATAAGTTTACTGACTTAATCATTACCACTGTTAATTATTACAATCATTATCACTGTTTGTAATTAATTTTTATTTAAGAAATTCTCTAGGATTTTAAATTTATTTGTAAAATTTGATTACATTCTGTTGGATTTATAATCTTAAATAATACGCAGTTAAATATAATTTTAATTATTAAATGAAATAAGATCGTAATGCAATAAAGCAGCTAGATATAGAAAAAACCTTTCTTTAATGTACTACGCACACTACCAGCTTAAGTATACCAATGCAATATCTGATGTATTAACATTTTTTATATGGCTCTCGATATAATTTTTTTGGTTAAAATATATCACATATAAACTGATATGAAGGGAAGTTGTCTTAATTCAATTCCGGTACTGAGTTTAGTGTTTTTAATTTCTAAATGTATATAATTTTTTTTGAAAATTCGACTACTTCGAGTAGTTTAAATATCTAAAAATTAAATTAGTTTTGACTACTGTCAGGTTGTTACCAAACCAGTTGGTTAGTAGATTTCATCCAATTCATTCTTTTTCGTTGTCGAACGGTACCAGTACGATGTGTTTTATCTAATTAATCCCTGTTATTATCTTAAAATATTCAGTATAATTTTCAAAACCATCAACAAAATTTTTTCTACTTTTATCCTTTTTTAATTAGACAAAATCTGTAAATTAGAAATAACACCAATAATAAAATACTGATTAGCATGTAGGACAGCGAAGCTACTTCCTTCAAACACGATGTTTGCACAAGATCTAGAACCGTACCTTGGTGTAAAATTCTGAAAATTGAGTAGTGTAGAGGAAAGATGAAATAAATGGATGTGCTCAAAGTCGCGTTAAATCGGTTCTGACAATTACCGAATTTGTGTTACGATTTGTATTTTTATGTAACTATTGACATAACTTTCGATCTTATTCGAAATTTAATTAAATAAAAAGAAATTTAACACCAATTTTTTAGTAATAAATATTATTTTCAATTGTAGTAGATAATTACTTTGTAATTTGTAAAGTAGTTTTGATAGTGTTTAGCAAAATGCCTCCTGAATATTGTGTCGCTGTAATGTAATACAGATTAATTTTAGAACGTGCTGATATTTTGGAAAGGGCAATAATATAACGCTGGGTTTAGCCACAGATGCTTGAACTTCAGATGTTTAGAACGGTACATATAACGACCTAACTTATACAGAAATGCTAAAGTAAATGTGATAACTTTTTTTTTCTATGAGTAATGAAATACTGATATAATCATATTATTAACAAATAAAAGACTATGAAAATATATTAAAACTAAACAAAACGTAGACACGTTTCTAATGTAAAAGTCTTATTCAAAGAAAATAATGTTTTGAAATATCCAGAAAATTGGATTTTTCTATACAATGAGTAAATTTTGCATTTTTAAATTAAAATAAACGTGTATTTTAACAGATTTTCTGAAATTTCTAAACATATAAATAAATAAAATACAATAAATTATGCAAAATATTATTTAATTTATTAAATTTTTAATTACAATAAATTTTTACAAAATTGTTTCTTAACTGCGGTATTCCTTAAATGAATTTTTCACTACTTGCAAATTCATACGATTATACTATACTAATAAATATTGGGGTAATTTTTGATCGGATATTGACACAGAAAAGCCAAGACACATTACTGAAGAAAAGCCAATAGAATAATTATAAAGACTGTAAAGACTTTTACATATGGTAGGAATCAGTAGTATGAAAGGATCTTTATCAAATTACACGGGTAAATTTTTTAACTTGCTGCTTTTATGTGAACTATGGGTAAAAAAATATAAAATCACTGAAAGAATAATCTTGAACAAATTCTTTACTTAATTGCTACTTTCAAGATATTCATTTAAAATAAAAAAATAAAAACAATGCTAAAATCAATGCAATTGTGAGCAGGTTGTAATTTGACAACATATTGAATTAAATTCAGCTATAAAAAATAAAACGAATTTTGAAATAAAATTCTAGGGTGTAATAGGAGGTGTGTGAGAAAAGTAATGAGACTGACTTTTACTTACCAAAGTTTTAATTTTTTTCAAACAACAATGTTACCCCCTTCAAAGTATTTCCCTTGGGCAGCTATACACCGGCGAAGTCGTTGTTCCCAATCCTGGTAGCAGCGCTGGAAGGCTTCAACTGGTAGGGCTTTAAAACGGTCGGTCACAGTCTTTTGAATGTTCTCCAGAGTTCCAAAATGACATTCTTTTAAGACATGTTTCTATTTCGGGAAAAGGAAAAAGTCACAAGGACTCAAATCAGGAGAATAGGGGGGTTGAGGAACCGTAGGAATGAGTTTTGAGGTCAAAACTTCCCTCATGGAAATGGCCGTGTGACACGGAGCATTGTCATGATGAATCATCCACTCGTCTGTAACGTCTGGTCTCACGCGAATCACTCTTTTCCTGAGCCTTTCAAGGACACATTTGTAAAACACTTGGTTGACGGTTTGTCCTGGAGGAACAAATTCTTTATGCACGATACCCCTACTGTCAAAAAAGCAAATCAGCATGGATTTGATCTTTGACTTGCTCATTCGACATTTTTTCGGTCGAGTCAGATTTCGAATATATACATAGAATGTACATATTCTATATGTACATAGAACTTCAAAAATTGGAAATATATTTTTAGTAATAATATGGACTGTTATTCTCAGAGTTTTTGCTATTCATAACTTACCGGATAAAGGAGATTAATTTGGAGGAATAACAACTTTTAAGTTCTTATAAATGTAAAATGGTCGTATCCCTTTAATATTATTAAAAAAAATAATTTTTTTACGTATATTGCGATAGTAATGCAAACTGATCTTTTGTAAAGAATGACATTCAATTTATTAAATCACTGTTGAAGTAATCGATATGGACCATATCTATCGATATAGAAAATGATATAAATTTTATAAAAGAGTTTTAGGTTACTTATTTATTCTTTTATTCATGATCTATTATTGTGATGAGATTGGTGAGGTTTAAACTGTGGTATACATTTCGGGGTCATAAGAAATTTATAGTTAAAATTTCATAATTATTAGTTCAGTAGTTTTTGCGGTTATTGGGAAGTAACGAAAAAGACGTCTCTTAATATAGTAGTGAGATGAATAAGAAGATTTAAGATGGAATTAATTAAAATAGGAGGCTAGCTGCACTAACCTTAGAGCTCAATCTGGGTCGGTCGTAGTCATAGGAACAAGTTACCACTTCCAAGCTCAAATCATCACTTAGTGCTTCGTTGTGGTCTAATACTACAATCAAAATCTAATTCAGAAACTGATAATTTTTGGTAATTAAAGATTATTATTATCGGTAGCTAAACTGTAGTTACATGGAAATTGACTGTTTTAAATTTACTTGGTATTTTTCAATACGAACCTAATTATGTAATAGTAATATCGACTTTTTTAAAGAATTGTTGCAATACGATGCCACATTCAATTTGAAAACTACGGATCAGATAAGTCCTAACTTATATTCAAATTTGAATAAAACCGGTAAAAACTGGTAATTTACTGCTTTTTAATTTATTTATAATTTGAATGTAATGGGCATTTAATCTAGCAACAAATTACTATACAATATTGTGCAATATAATTTATTAAAATCGATTATATAAAATTATTTTGGAGAATCGAGAGTGTAATTAAAAATGCATGTAATATATTTTTAAATATAACATTTATTATAAATCATAATTACATTTACTTTTATAAACACAATACAACACTTATTTTACTAAACGACAATTTTGTGACATGATGAAACTCACTAATAATGTTGAAGTATCAAACTGAACAAATCTTCTTCATTCGTATGTCAGTGACGCCAATGAAAATCACATAAATAAGAAGCCAAAGAACTCTATTAGCCATCATTAAAGATTCCATCCTATATATAATTTGTTGTTTCCATCTTCTATATAATTTGAATATTTATCGTTAATTATACGAGGTCAGTGAGTGAAGTGAGCATAGGTTTCGTTGATTAGATAACGTACAATACGTCACATATCATTAAAAAAAAGAAAGATTTTGGGGAAGATACTCCGAAAAAGTTCCCAAATTAGTAATAAATATTAAAATATTAGAATTACATATTTTTTTTTGCATGGTTTGATGAGAGCTGTATCAAACCAGTCATTTGACTGGTTTGATGCAGCTCTCCAAGATTCCCTATCTAGTGCTAGTCGTTTCATTTCAGTATACCCTCTACATCCTACATCCCTAACAATTTGTTTTACATATTCCAAACGTGGCCTGCCTACACAATTTTTCCCTTCTACCTGTCCTTCCAATATTAAAGCGACTATTCCAGGATGCCTTACATATTATATTTTCATAATTGTCGTAATACATCAAACATTAGGGATTTAATTTATTATTGTTCTGAAATAAATTACCTGTAATAGAATATGTATTGTTTCAGATATGGTTAAGAAAGTACATTGAAAATATAACTCTTGAATTGTTTACGATACAAGGATATATTTTATTTATTATTTTGTTCAGCGGAAGTAAATAGACGTAAAAGCATTTTATGCTACAGATATAACCTATGATATAAAAAGTTAATAAATATATTCTAAAAATAATACAATTCCAATCAATTATTTAAAAATATTGTGCAATTATGATTCATAACGAAAATTTTACGGAAAATTCTTGAAAACTTATTTTCAGGTATCTCAGTTTTCTTCAATAACTGAAAATAAACAATATACACAAAAAACCCCACATTCCATTATAAATTTTAATGCTAATTTAAAATTTCATTCTACCGTCCCCACTATGGATTGGTACCAACGCTTTTGATCCTAAAAATCCGGGATTGAATTCCGATGTCTTGGAATTCCCACAAATATTATATGCTCAATTACTCAGCTAAAAGAAATTCATACGTTATTTTTAATCTCAAAGATTTAAGTTTATCTGTTACTTAAGGGCTACAGTCAAAATTTAAAGTACGCTTAAGATTGGATGATTTTTTTAGATTTTAACCTTACAAACAATTTACTACCTCAAATTATCACAAAGAATCTAAAAGTATAAAATTAACGTTATTGCGCAGAAATAAAGAAGAAACATCACGATGACGCTTGATACTGGTTTACCGTAGACCACGGTAATAAAATTAAAACTGTAATCAAGTGCACGCGGTATTCTACTTCAAAACTAATAATCAAATTAATGAACTAACAGACCATTGGTTAGCATGCTGGTTTATAGATTACCCACTTGATTCTATTTGCGGCAAGGTTATGATCATTTTTCACTAACCATTCCATTTATCTCTCATATTCCTCGTTAAGAGAAGGGTTTAAAATAATTCTAACACGAAAAAAAAAAAATATCAACAATACTTTTACATTTTTATATACATATAAGCTTAATTATATGTTCGTATAAATTATCTTTGAAAATTATTTATATATTTGAGTTTATATGCCAAGAATCTACATAAACGTGATGAGAATTTCTTTTTAGAATTTATTATAAGAATTGAACAAAAAAAAAAGAAAACAATCTATTTCAAGTGCTAGAGGGTATCTTGTTTTGTAAAGAACACATTTCTTTTTCGTTCGCACACTGAGGTGTGCTACATATGAGTTCATGAAAATATTTCCTTTGAAATTCATATTTTCGTAGAGAAATTTACAAACATATTTTCAACAAAGTTGCTGAATAAGAATTTGAATTTTTCAATGAGGTATCCTGTACCATATTTTTTTTCACTTATTTTATAAAAAACAAATTATTATTAAAAAAATAAAATAAAATTGAACACATAAATTCTCCGCAGAAAAAACTTTGAAAATAAATCGAGATTATATTCTGATAATATGTAAGAAATATGTTTAAATATATAACAACATTTATTAGCATTCCTAACTAAACTGTTGTACAATGTTATTGCACCAGACAAAATTATCAATAAATAGTTAGGCTATATTGATGAGAATAATTTGATAGTTTTAAATTCACAGAAAGTGAAATATATTTTTAAATACTTCTACATGAATAATTAAGATTTCTATACAAGAACTGACGGGCCAATAAGTAATAAAAAAAACAATTTAAGAAGACTACTACACATTAGATTAACAGGAATTAATGATTCATTTGTAAATAATCTTTGGATTTATCAAAAGGGATAGAAATATTAGCTTAATATTGTTTAAATATAAATTATCAAAATTATTATTTTAATTTTTCAACACTATTCTTTATTCTTTTATTCTTTAACAATTTTTTTTCATTTATCACATGTACAAAAGATATTTTGATAGTCTCTATAAAAATTGCGTACTTATTTTCCTTTATTTTCTATTGAAATTTACACATCTACTCATTATATTTTCCAATGTCCTTATTCTTCTTCTTATGTTGTTTTTAATTGATTACATATTGTGGTTTTCTTTTCCTGTATCATGTAAGTTGTCATTCATTATACATATATATTAAAAAACTACAATGAAAATTTGCTTATATATTTCTTCTTCAATCCGTTGATATTTTCTACCCACCAAGACTCCCCGTTTGGGATTAGAGTGAATCTCCACCAAAGAATCAAATACAAGAGTGAGAAAAACACAAGAAACCGACAAACGGAACTTTTTTCAGTAATGCTTAAGTTCTTTATGAAAGTTCGCGACTTTTCGTTTACTAAAAAAAACATACGCTAACATGATACCCGGTAATACCGCTTTGATATACATTTTTTTTTATGTAAAAGTTATTTTCAATATCAAAAATATTCATTATTGATATGATTTTGTGTTTTTACTCTTTTCTAATTAAGGAAGTTAGGAAATTGAAACCGTTATTTTTATTCTTAACCGATAGCAAGCAAACGTACGTTTCCTCTATATTTTATCAGATAGCGCAAGCTACAGGGGTTCAGCAAAAAATATATGTATCAAAAGGTTATGATAATACTATTTAATAATTTTACATGTATAGATATAATAGAATACGAATATAGTAAATATTACCAAATATAGTATATTACCAAAAGTAATAATAAAGGTAATTATAGTTTTTGTATATTATTAACATGAAAGATAAACACAGTAAAATTACAGCTGAATTACGAACAGCTGGTCTATGACAAGGTAATTAATTACCACTTAAATGGAAATAATACACACATGATACTTAATAAGTAAATAAGACACATAAATTAAATGAGTGTTTTTGCCAGGTGTTATGGCTTTGAAGACAAACGTTTTGTTGTTGATATCGACGGTTGACATCAACGATCGTTGCTGGGAGGGCAAGAAAATCATTAACTACAATCTAAAGCTAATTTTTATATATTGTATTGGTTTTTTTATTTAACCGATCTAAAAAGATAATTTTAAGGTATACTTCTTGGAAAAAACTCTGAGCAGTAAGTAGGTGAAAAGGGTAGACTTCCGATTTTACTTAACCGTGAAAACGTACCCAAAATCCCTGTTTTTTGCCTCTAACTCCCATTCCTGTTAACCGATTCATTTGAAAATAAATAGGATTGCATTCCTAATAAGTTTACATCACCCACTCTAAGTTTCATAAAAATTGGTTAAGATTTTCGTCCGGTAGAGCAGACGAAAATATCATATATATAATAGCGTTACATAATTACTGCACAATCAATTTTATTTATTTATTTTATTTATTTACAATTTAAAACTTACATGGTCATCCGTCAGACCTAAGTCTGTCGACAGATATACTAAAGAGTATTATTACATTATTAAGTGGTTAATGTAATAACCAATTTTATGTAACAACTAAAGATATTATTAGTTTTATAATACTTATAATAGTAATACAATTATAAAATTAATTTTACAAAATTAGACTAAATATTTAAAAACTAATGAACAAATTATTTCTTTAATAATTGTAATGTATTAGATTTTGTATCTAAAATTATATTCAAGAAACAAAATATACTTATACAAAATATATACTTAATTACAACAACGAATTACACAATTAATATCTTATTGCAACAATTACTTAAAGAAAATAAATAACTAAGCTTTAACCATTCAACAATACATTATTTATTGATTTACAATAATTATCAACATTAAAATAATAACTATAATCATGTTATAATTGTCTGGACTGCCAGTATAAATCCAACATGAATCCTGTTAGTACCTATTACGTTATAAGTAATGCCCACTCAATGAGAAGTTTTTTTAAATCATTTTTTTATATTTTTACATTATTGAGGTGATTCGGTAAAGAATTAAGTAATGCAGGAACAACGTACTTCTTTAATCGTTTACCGTAAGTATTATTATATCTATCTGTGATAAAGCTCATTGCTCTCAAATTGTATCCACTTTCTATATTTACCCTGTATTCACTGTTGTAAAAGTTCTTAAAAATAATTAAGAATTTAAATAGACCTCTAACTGACAGAAACCTTGTAAGATTATTTAAATTAGTGTCATAATTGTTATTAGAATCATAAAGAGCAATATCTTTGAGGACCCTATTTTGTATTAAATTTATTTTATTTATGAGATAGTCTGCGGCTGATCCCCATGTTGTCAAGCCGTATCGAATAACAGATTCAAACAAGGATGAATAGAGTAAGCGTTTACAGTGTTGCACAGAATTGCACAATAATTATACATACGAAATTGCAAAATCGTATTCAGAAGGCTCCAAAACGTAAAGAAAAGTTGGTCACCCTTTCCCCAACAGCCGCTTATAAAGTCAGACCGAGCACAATAACGATTTCTACAAAATTCTTTGGAAATTCGCTAAAAAAAATTTCACTTTTAGTAATTTTCACTTTTACTAAAAATTTTGTCTTTTACTAAAAATTTTTGTCTTCTGTTTAAGTTTCTCGGTTAGGATATCAAAATGATAAAAATATATCATATAAATTTATTTTACCATATATTATAATTTATTTAAATATTATCTACAACAGTATAAATAAAAGTATTTTATACGCTTCATTACGTAGGCTTTGTTTAGAACAATTGATAAGCATCAAACTAATCTTATCCCTCAAAATAACTTATTTGTAAAAAAATAAAGGAAATGTAAAACAATTGCACCGATTTGAACGAAAAAAAAAACAGAAAACTTACCCAAACCCCTTTTTTTGGCTCTAGCTCACATTTTTGTGAACCGATTCGTCTAAAAATCAATAGGGCTCTATTCCTAATAAGTTTACATCACCCCACCATGTTTCATCAAAATAGATTAAAATTTCCGTACAGTAGAGAGACCGTAAAAAACATCTATGTTCTGTAGTTGTAATTCAAACACGTTCATTTTCATATGTGTATGACGTAAATACGAAAGTAATTTTCTTAAAAATTTTTCTCCTTAATTATTTTTGCTAGTTCTCAAAAGAACACATCAAGCTTAATTATATAACAATAACGTAGAGACAGGATGCATATGTACGACACTTCGAGTTTTTAAAGCAAAGAGTGGGAAGGCAGTGAAAACCTGTAATTTACACAATCTCATTTAAAAAACGTAAATAAAAACATTAAAAAAAATAATTTGCTTCTAATAATTTGCATAGTATTTTGCTTCTTTTATCAACCCGGCTATGAAAATTCGGAGCATGTTGATTCATATTTATATTAATAAATGCTCCTTATTACTTGAACTAATGTACTTTTTCCCCGTCCCGCGGGGCCAGATCCGCAATTAAACATAAACTCGGCTCCGACGGTTATCATAGCCTCTAACTACCTTGTCGGGACCAAAGTTCCCGCCAGGTAGCCGGGACTGTATCTTTTAGGCACCATGCCTCTAATGAGGAGACCCAAAACCCCACCGGGAATCGTTGTTTATGCATTGCCTCTAATGGGGAACCCCCGAAACTAGGTCTTACTTTCTTCTCAACGGTACTGCAAGGGAGTTCCCACCCGATCATCATAAACGGGAGACCAAGGCCTCCCACTCCTCTCGGATGGAGCTGTACCTCAAAGATACCATGATGTTCCTACGAAGAAGCACTTCCAGATATGCTGATGGAGCCATCTTACATCCCCGACCCCCGAGCGCATGATCATGTGACTTGTAGGATAAACATCTAGGTTCTTGCTTGCAGTCTTTGCGAAAATGGACAACCTTACCACATGTAAAACAGTGGCCGCTTCTGTCTGCACCAAAACAGCACTTGGCTCCGTGGCCTGAATTCCAAAATCTGAAGCAAAAAATCGGTCGGATGTACACCGCACCACTCGACAATCCAGCCACCCAATCCGAACTTGCTCATAGGACAGTAGTTTGTTCGCCAGAATTGGCGGCACTGCCAGTGTAACCGCCTGAGTGGAGCCGTAAGCCGGCTGCATTGATACGACGTCTTGCGAAGCTCCCAAAGAAACTCATCCTGTGACCTGAGAGCATTCACGTCCTTAACCAGGCCGTAGGCTCTTCTACCGCCCCTAACAGCCAGGGCGGTAGTAGTACCCTCCACCTTTTCGGCAATATCCTTGCTGAGTTGGTCCACCTCGCCACTGTCCGTCCGAACTCATAGGCGGAGGTCCTCCCTAGGTACTGTCGGATGGAAAGGACTCCGGTTTCCCTTGGTGAAACTGCCCCATTCACCGAGCGGAGAAGAACTGCAAAGGTCCGCCCCTCCGCCTGACCACAACTGTAGTAGTCGGCTGACTCACGGGTCGCTTCTTACCTGCCAGTACCGATGCCGATGATGCCCATGTCAGATGAACGAGAAGGCGTTTCCCCATCCTTCTCGCTGCGTAATCCACGGACCGCCGTAAGACTTGTGGACCACAGAACCACTTCCAACAATCTTGTCCATTCTATAACACCCGTGGGATGGTCCTACAAATAGCACAGGCAACCCCACGATCCCCCGCCGCAGATTCGATGACCAGAGCGTAATCAGTCCGCCAAAGTGCAACCTCACAGCTGCTATCCTGTTCGAAGAAGTTCCGAGAAGTCTTACTGCAAAAGGAGGACCGGGCCAAGCTTCAATCTGCTAGCAGTGGCCAAGTCCCTAATCTACGGAGCTTTCCGAAGCAATGTCATATGTTGAAAATGCTCAATCCCAACCGCCATGTCAACAATCCAGGCGGAGCCAACTCCTTCGTCCAAACTGTCAGTAGCTTCAACAAGGGTGGAGGACCCAAAGATATCCTTAGCCAGCCCCTAAGAACCAGCCGTACTTAACTGTACTTTAGCTTTATACTTTAGCTTAAAAGAATCAGGCGTCACCATATTCAGCATGTTTCTATTTCTCTTTTCACTTAAATTTTAAACAAAAATACTTGCAATTGTAAAAAAAGAAACTTTATTATTCAGATGCTGAGTTGGTCCGCCTCGCCACTGTCCGTCCGAAACCAGGATGGAGGTCCTCCCTCCCCGGGCCATATTTCTATGTCAATTTTTTTTTAAATTACTCTTAGATGTGTATATTTTGAAAAAAATGTATTCTTTAATCAATGATTAAAAACAATTGAAAATCACCAAAATAATGCTAATAAAATTATGTAGATTTTTTTTTAAACGAAATTATGATATTTTTTCTATTCATGCATAAGACATTTTTTTTACATTTCATTAGAATGTAAAGTAGTAAAACAATTTTTTATTTATATTGACCTATCTATTTATGTTGGTACTACCTAATAAAATAAGAACAACATTCATAACAATAAGTTTGATTGGACTGAAAAAAAGTAACAAATTATTAATTAAGAAAAAATGATACCAGGCCCTAAAGACATTAAACTCTGCGGTTAATATTTGATACCGAATTATCTACTGGGCGTATAATATTTAAAACCCAAATAGTTGTATATGTTTATTTAATTTGATCATACTAAGCAATATGATAAATATCGGTTTATTATTTAACTAAATCACAATTGAATAACAATTTAGCATTTTTTTTTTTTAAATTTTTGTATTTTAATATCTAAATATATTGTACTTCAGACATTCAAAAAAATATACTTATTCTGAAAATTTCTCTGGAAATATAATTCTATTTAAAACTAATTTCATTTAAATTAATTTTAAAGCTGAAAATGATTGTGTCTGATTTTACAAGATTATTTGTTGTGCTACATAACAAATGCAAAACAGATGAAACCTCAGAACGCAGCTGTTGGAACTGCCTATGCGAAGTGTATTTTGCGGATAACCACAAATTGAAAGTAATATAATGCTAGAACAGAGAATAATTTATAAAACCATATGGTGCCTGCTGATTGATATAAATTTAATTTGTTTGTTTATTTGCTGTGGAGTGATATTTGTGTATTACGTACCCTGCCGTTCTACGTAGCCGTGAGATAGTAACACCTTCATCGCTGCAGATTAATGAGAATTTCCTATATTGACAAACAAGTTACATTAACATAAAATAAGAGGTTTTGTTGCAAAGCTACGGTTCATCTTACTTCTTGAATAATGAAAGATTCGGTAATTAATAACTAAACTCTAAGAAAATAAAATTTGCATAGCATAATTATTATGTATACTGAGTACAAAAATATTATTTAATACATTTTTTCGTAAAAAAAAAAGAAATATTAATCTATTGCTTTCCAGTAATAATAATTGTTGTACAAAGAATTGATATAAAAAGATTACTCAATTTAGTCGTCGTCCAATTATTTAGTCCAGATTAATTTTTAACATGAGTTGATTTTGTAAAATCGAAAGCGCGTGAGATAAATTTTAGGTTGTGGATAAATGGTTTTTTTTTTTGTTTTGAATGATGTAATCTTACTTTTAATGATTTTAAGTTGATTTGGTACTAATTAATTAATGGGGGACGCAGTTGTTTTTTATTACAATGTGATGTTGTTGTTTTGAAGTTCTATTACTTAAAGTGTTATAATTTATTCTGATAAATTATACGTGTTATAATTTTATTCGATGTTTATTTCTAGAGAACAGACGATTTTTATATCTAAAATTATTTCATCGAACAGGTTGGCGGTCGTAATCTGTAGCTACTAAGGTACGACTTCATATTATGTCTAGCCGTACCAGGGTGTTCTTTACTTCACCATTTGCTTAAAATAATATGTCTCGATTGTCAGTGTATTGTCAGTGTTTTACCGCGTCGATTATTAAAAAAAGGATCTGAAACGATTCCAAAATGACTACTTTGTCTCACGGTAAACTCCACTAAAACTCAATTTCTGTGGGGAAAACGTGTCCGGCACAATTTTTACGTCTGGTGAACATGCTTTTATTAACTTTCACAATACATCCTTCACCACTGAACATAACAAACGGATGTTTTAATTTTTTTTAACCCTGCCTCCCGGAACCAGACCCCCAATTAAGCGTTAACACGGTTCCAGGAGGTGCCTTTGCCTCTAGCCGCCCGGCTATCAACAAACGGATGTTTGTTGAGTAATTCAATGCTAACTTACGCATATATTTATACCAGTTGATAACAGGAGCGGAGATTTCAAATTGACGTTCACACATTTTCACTTATCTCACTTGTTCACTCCGAATGTAAATGAAACGAACAGCAGAGACCACTGTTATGCAAGAAATTTCATTCTCAAACCGAATATTCGATTAATCGGTAATCGTATTTTTACTTTTGTGCCATTTTTTCATACCGCGGTTGCGCAAATTGCAACAATAGACCCTCTCACCGAATTACGGTTTCATTTTACGGATACTGAGATACAACCTCATTGCCTAGCAGGACCCCTGGAGAAAGGTAACTGCAGTCTTCTCGGTTCTCAACAAATCCTACAATTTTATACTTTTTTACAGCAGGCTATTTTTAAAGGATAAAATAATCGCAATGGTACCAAATATAAGACTAAATATGACATTTCAAAATGCTTTTAAAATTGTAGTAATCATCATAAAACCAACAGACAATATAAGGTACGACTTTCTTTGATAATAGAAACAATATAACGAGAAAATATAAATATATACTAGATTGGATTAAAAACATAATATAACAAGGTGTCCCTTCCCCATTAATTAATAAGTACCGATTATTTTTATTGTTATTATAAATATATTTACAAGAATATTATTCTCAGTAATTCCCTTATTAAAAAAACATTAATAATAATAATTAAATAGTAATAATATTAATTTCAACTGAATATAGACAATATTATATAACTCACTGTTTCTTGCAGAAGGCATACACAAATTTTTGCCATTAAATTATCTGTTGTCTTCTTTAATACTGTGAAATATACTGATCTGAATATACTGATATGTGCATAAGTTTCACATTTTCCTGAGAAATGAGGTATTTATTGTTATACTAGCAGACCCGGCAATGCTTCGCTATTGCTAGATTTGAGTATATATATAAATTAAATGAACACAAATGAAAGTTTGATAAAATATTAAAAAATTGAACATTTTGGAACATCACAAAATTTAACCTTTCACTTAACAAAAGTCAAAATGTAAATAAATTAAATTGGCAAAAGAGTAGCAACAGCTATCGGGTTTCATCAAACACTCTCTAAAACAGTAGTCGGTGGAAAATAACTTTTTATAATATATATAAATAATTAATTCGGTATATATAAACTCCTGGCTGCCCACCCTTCCTGAAACAGTTATTATGAGTCGCCCGATACATACACACACACGCGCGCGCGCGCGCGCGTTAGGTGTCATGTTCAATCGGCAATAAACTATGTATTATGATTTCTTCTAATTAAGAAGAAAGAATGAAGAAATAATAATGAAGAGAAGAATCCAAAGGGAAGTAAAAGGAATTTTTTTCTCAAATTAACAGATCCGTTTAACAATCAGTTTTTTGAAATACAATTGCACGTCCAAAAGCTGTTCGACCAGAACAAGAATTTATGGAAAAACGTAGGGACAAAGACGATGAAAATTATTACGCTTCAACAGTTAAGGGATGAGGCGGGTACTGGTTTTACAGGCCAGGGATATAAATAATGCCAGAAACCAACGGGAATAGTCAGTCATTTTGCACTACGTGTTCGGCATAGTCGTGATATCAAGCTACGACAGAATAGTTTTGCAAGCTCGAGTTCAACGCGGTTGAAGGTAAGTGGATATTAGTAAGCGTGCTGTAACAGCACGTAAAAAGTACGTCACGAGCATTTCATTGAGGACAGTGAGTGAATGAAGGAAATTGTTCGGCGAGTTATTGGGAAACAGTATTCTTCTACTCATTCATAAAAGTGTAGGGTAGTTTTATTGTAAACAGTAAAACCAATAATATTTACTGAAATTGAATTGTATGAACTAAAGACTTTTTTATTGTTATCTTGTTTTTAATAAAATAAAATTTTATTTTCCATATTTATAGAGTAATAAATTGTATAAGAAATTTTTAGTTTTTCAGTATCTCAATATCCTAGTAGTTTATATGTAGTTATCGATGATGGTGCGAGATAAACAAAATAAATAAATTTCCTATGAAATACACAAGTTTTGTATTCCTTACAGGTATGTATTTATACACATACACATGCAAGACATAATACATAAAACATATAAAAAAGTAAAGTTTGTACAATTTTTTTGTGCGTATAAACACATACGATATTTGTATATTTCAGTCAGAAACCTTTATTGGGAAGGTAATAATAACACCTAATGGCATCACGAAATATTCTAATGCGACAAATTTCACATATGAAGTTCAAATCTATTAAAAATCGATCTACTACAAACAGTCAGTGACAACAGTTGTTCCAAATTAAGTGCCATGTTGAATATTGAATGTTGAAATACGAAATACATTTTCAGTTACATATACTTTGCATATAAATTACTGTAACAGCTGTCAGTTTATAATGTGTATATACGAAGGCAAATGTTAGTGAATATGTTCGTACGTGAGGAAGTGTTGCTCTAATTTGTTAAAAGTACTGATAAAAAATAAAGGGGAAAATTTTGTTAAAAAGTAACTTGGCTATGCAATCCATAAAGAACTTTAAAACATCAAAATATCACTTGTTATTCCTGGCATAAAATTAATATTTTAAGTTAACAATAAAAAAAGTACAAAGTACAGGTAACACTTTGAAACAGATCAAAAAATAAAAGAAAGAAAAACTTGTAATAAAATTTACAAGTGAAGTTAAACAACTCATATTTTACGAGCATATTTAAAAAGTCAATCATTTTATTTGTTAGAAATGAAATCTAATTACGTTAATCAAGCTCTTAGTTTAAAAGATTCTTCTAAGTTAATAATTTAATTAATAGGTGGCATTATAAGTTTCAGTATATTACGTAAATATAAAAAGTTTTAATTTATTAAAAAACAAATACAGAAAGTTGTAGTTCTATGAAATATGAAACTACTACACTTTGTAAAATATGATAATACACAACAAGCTTAAAAATAAATAAAATTATAGGGGCAAAAAATAATTTACTGTCTAATAAGCTATATAATAAGGGTAATTAGTATTTAATTAATTAAACTTTAAGATAATTAAAATTTATTAGTTGAAATTATAAATTCAAATTTTAATCTATGATACTTCACTAATGAATCTTATTATTTTACTTTGTTTTAAAAATTATTTACTTAACTGAAAATTGAATAAGATATTCATTTGTATATTACCCAGTTTTCTATACACCAGACTTCTTTATCATGTTTATAAACAAATTTGTTTTAGGATTCATTAATTCGAATAAGCACAAAAATAAATCAAAAAATCTTTGAGCGAAGAATATAATTGTTCGGAATATAAATTCCGCTCGCCTTAGTTGAATTTTTGTTGATTCTACGCATCATTTAGTGTTTGATTTGTGTACATTTCACATCGTTCTGGTGTTCAGCCATTTTTTACGAGACCAAACAGTCGATTTACAATAATTTTAATACAAGAAATCTTTTGATTTTTAAAAGTTGCCTATTTGTTCTCCTTCAAGAAAAATGTTCATGATATTCATGTAACTATTTAAATTTCATTTGTCAACTTATGAATAATCCATGTTCTCATAATGTCAAGTCTGTAACAATTTTATCGGAAGTTGGATGCCATAGATTCTTATTTCAAAAATAAACATAAATTAATCAACCATAAAACATTTATTTATTAATTTATGTAAAGTTTATATTTAATATTAAGTTAAGAAAGAAATAATTGATTCTGAATTTTTATGAAATTTTTTTAAGAGATAATAATTACTCTGCCAACATAGCGACTTTAGTGTAAAACTTATGGAGAATAATTTAACATACATTTATTCTACAACCTGCCAATTGAAAACAAATGAAACGTGAGATTAAAGATTTAATAACTAGTCGTGTGCCGAATTCTTGAGTATCTTGAGCATGTAACTGCATTTTTCAGCATATGACTTAATGACTGATGTTAAGGATGTAAGATGACTTATACTCACTAAGCGAAATCTATAACTTCCTAAATTCCGTTTAAAATAAGCGTATAAATAAAATAGCGTCAACAATTAAGGCACTTCTAATTGTTTCAGCGCTGTGTTACCTTTGAAGTAAAACAGGAAGCCACACAATGATTAGTGCGTGGCTATTTCATTATTGAAATTTAATTATAATTACCACATTCTCTACAAGAAATTTGTTCTGAAATATGAAAAATACGCTTCTTATTACATATATTAATGATCTGACATGACAGGAACATTTTGAATTAAAAAATACATTTTGTTAACACACTGCCTGCGGACACGCAGCAATTGGCATCGGGCGTTTTTCGCCCTCCAAAAAAAAAAAAAAAAAAAAAAAAAGAAGCAATTGCGTGGTTCGATGTTGCAATATGGTGCGGAGTACAATATGGTCTTTTTTGTAATACAGAACTTGTGTAAAATTCCGCTCGCCTTATATAGTTGAATATTTGTTGATTCTACGCTTCATTTAGTGTTTGATTTGTGTACATTTCACATCGTTCTGGTGTTCAACCATTTTTTGCCAGACCAGACAGTCGATTTACAAACGTATAACTCTTAGATAAGTTTATTATTATTTTTGCGAAGTTAGGAATACATATATTTCATATAATGATGAATAATAGTTATCAAATATTTATAAACCAAACTAAACCGACAACGAAATTAATAGATTTCAGAGACCAAGTTATTAGTGCTCTTCTGGACCAAGAGAACTATCGATGCTACAAGTTCCTCGGCAACAAAAAATTCATTTGTCCTCGAAATTAAAAGAAAAGACTGTAAGATACAGGAAAAACTGAGAAAAATTACAGTTTGGCTGCAGAGAATGTCTTGGTGAACCAGGACTCTGCTTGGGACCATGTTTTAGACTGTTTCATAAATATTGATATATTAAAAGTGCTTTCTTATACAGTATAAACATTTATTTGTTTTTACTGTTGTAATAGTTATTATGTTTTATATATTACAGATTTTTTTTAAATATTTAGTTATGTAGACTAATGTACTTTCATGGTTTACTATTTTCCATGTTTTACGAAATTTGATATGGCCTATTTGTATTTTTTATTTCTGAAATTGATATTTCAATTTTAAGTTTGATGATACATATATTTTGTTATACAGTTTCAGCTAAGTATTTTACGTCATTTGACTTTATTTTTAAATTTTGTTACTACACATGCACTGCTTCATAAATATTAGAAAAAATGTTTTAAAAATGTGTTTAAACCTTATTTATTAATAATATTCTTCATTTTTAGATTTAATTTTGAGGTATTTATAATAAATTTACTACGACGGACAGAAAAATTTTGTATTTTATTATAATACTGAAAAATAATTACCTTTTAGTATTTTATAAAAAAATGTTTATATTTTAACTTTTTAATATGTTTTATTACATAAAACGTAATATTTTTTATACTTTAAAAATATTTTATAAATAAATTGAACAATTGTAAATTATACTAGTAATCGCAAATAAAAAAAAAAGTTAATTTATTTTAAGGAGTGTTATCGTAATTTTCATGTTTTATGAACAGCAAAAAATATTCATAAAATGTGTTATATATTACTAGTTATTACCTTATTTTCACAATATATTATTAAAGAAGAATTTACGTACATGTAATGTGAAATTTGGTTGATTGCAATACAGGAGTAAAATCACTTCGTGAGGCGGGCCACGCAACAGGTGCGTGGTGAAATTTTCCTAAGTTTTCCGTCTTCAAAATCACTTTGACCAAGAAATCAAGTCATTGCATAATCAAAAACATTGATTTAACAAGAAAAAGAAAAAAAAATCCCGCCCTTAGTTGAAAATTTGATTACAAGTCCCGCTCCCAATGGGTTAATAAACAGTTTTCCAAATGCGATGAAGTGGTTGGGGATATGGCTGCAACGACGGCGTTCGTTTTACGTACACGAGCGAGACATCTGATCATGCACGAAAGATGGTGCGGGCACTGAGTAGGCCCTGGGCAACGTGGCCGGCTCCCGGTCATCCAAAAAAGAGTTGTACGGCCATGCGATCATTTCTTTACTGCTATACGGGATCATTGTTTGTTCGAAAGCTCTAGGGTGCGATCGAAATCGGCGGGTACTGAAGGCTGTGCAGAGGCGGAATGCCCTCCGCATCGTTTAGGTATACTCTTCATTTTCGACTGTGGGAGTGTTAGTCACTGCAGGCTTCCCTCCATTTAAACAACTAGCCGGGGTGAGGATTGGGATTATTGGAGGAGCTTACAGGAATGAAATGCACAGGCGGTTGTTCCGAGAATGGCAGGTGCGCTGGGACCTGTTCTCCACGGGGTAATGGACACATCGTCTGATACGGTAGGTCGAGCCTTGAGTCAACCGCAGATTTGGTGAGATCACCTACTGGTTAACCCAATTTTTATCTGGCCACGGTGTGTTTCGGGTAAACTTACATGCCAGGAGGAGAGCTGATGACCCCTTTTTGCCGTTATTGCGGAGAGCTCGATACACCGGAACTCGTCGTGTTCGACTGCCGGACGTGGGCTGCTGCGAGTTGGTGACTGAGCCCCTTATAGTTGAAACAATCATAGACTGAATTTTATCAGGGGCAGAGAAGTTTCGTACGGTAACTGGCATTGTGACACGGATACTCCAGCACAAAACCAGGAAGGATGGAGTGGCGAGGGGTTGAAGGACAGCCCCCTGCGAAGCTGCCGTTCGTCTGTGCTTGTACGGATGGACGGCAGTGATGAGGCATTGGGACTCCTTCATCCCTTCGCGAAAAATACCAAGACCCGGTTTGAGTGCGCTACACAAGGTGCTCTCACTAGACATTGGCGTCAAGACCGAATTACGGGCTTCTGGGGTGGGGTCCAGGAAAGACATAGTCAGGCTTGGATATCCCGCCCTAGGGGTTAGACGCAGTCAATGAAAAGTTCTAACCGGCGGGCTAGATTTCTGTCCGGCGGCTGGGGACGCCCGTTTGAGTAGACAGCCCCTGGGTTGTGCTTTGCTTTGTTGTGAATCCGGCCCAGAGATGTAGGGTGGAAAAAAGAAAAAAAAAAGGCAATTACAGTTGAAAACTGCTACCTCATCTTTTATTCTTCATCCTTTATTTATTGGGGACGTATATGAATTTCACTGTGTCATAAATTATTAATCAAACGTGAAATCACATCTGTGATCACCTATATATAATAAATAAACAAATTACATCAAAAATTACTTTTTTCCAAAATAACACACAACTGGTTTAATATGTATTGTAACATGTTCATTTATAACAGTGAATTAATGGTCTGAAGAAATTCAATATGAACTTATCACGACAAACTATTCAATCACGTTAAACTAAAGCCGATCAACATTCCTAACCAATCTCAATGTGGGATCAAGGAATCCCAATTCACATTCATCTTACCACAGATGGCGACTTAAGTTTCACCAACACACAACCTTTCCGAAAATGCCATCGATGAATTGTTAACAATAATCATAGTACTAAATCTGTAAATATATAATCTTGTTTTGAGGTTTATTCAATGGACTGATAAACCCTTTCAAAAATGGTTCCCTACGGAAAAATAGTGTTTTGCTAAATGTATCCCCAAAATTAAGGAAACAATGTTAGTTTTTTTTTTTTTAATCTCAAATACCAGTAAAAACAAAGGAGAAGTGAACTTTTAAACGGTTCATTAAAACATTCTTATGCAATAAATTGTTATGACAATCATTACGAATAATCATAATGAATCGATATTCAACCAATCAGAATACCATCTGTTTAATGGATTACAAACTACACACGAGAAACGTAACTTAAGTTTTCATTATCATTTAAAATTAGTTATTACAGCTCCCGGGAGTATATTTAAATTAGTATTTAAAAGGAGTAGAGAAATTTTACGCGATTTCGGATAAAAAAAGAAATTTTACCGTGTTTACTTTTATGGACATTACAAACCTATAGGTAAAAGAACACTTAAATTACATCGTTTACCAAAAATTACGTAATATTCGTAACTAGATACGGTGAAGAGATTAAACAACTTACAAAATTTTCTTTACTTTAATTCGTCGTATTTATGCACATATGACAATTGTAGTCAGTAGATTATCACAAAGTATAGAGATAGCTCATCTAGGCTACAGTTTAATAATATTCAATATCTTATATAAATTTAAGTAAATAAATTTATTTCATATTGAAAATGGAATAAAAATATTAGTTAATAGGATCAAAATATTTAACATACCCAGAGTATACCTAGGTAGCAGGGAGGACATTTTTACATGATTTTCTTTAGTTCACTTTCGTTCCAGGATTCACGGTTACGGATGGTACACATGCGCAGAAGGTGGAAAGCAGTAGTACACAAGCGAAGTAGGTTTTTGTGATAAGCCGGTCTCCTTGGCGATAGTGGTAGCGTCTTGGCCTATCATCCGGAGGTCCCGGGTTCGAATCCCGGTCAGGCATGGCATTTTCACAGGCTATTTTCATTCATCTCATCCTCTGAACCAATACCTAACGGTGGTCCCGGAGGTTAAGAAAAAAAGTACAAAAAAGGTTTTTGCGATCAACATCGATATACTCGTAGTCGATCAACCAACACCGCAACGTAACGCTTCGAACACCCTTGTACGAAAAATCTAAAACTTCCGTTTTTTTATTTACTCCCATAAATATTTAAAAATCTTACTAATAAAAAGTATAAATAAAAAAAAAAATTTAATTTAAAAACATGCTTTTAAAAAATCTAAAAACTGAATTACCCAGTAAACATAAGTAGAAACATAAACAGAAGTAGTAAACAGAAGATCTTCTGTTGAAAACAAAATTATCTTCTATTTATGTTTCCCGGGTAATCCATTTGTTTACATTTTATTAAAATCAGGTTTTTATTTTAATTTTATTATTATCATTGCATGAATTTGAATGCAAGAAATTGTATGTATTCAAATGGGAAGAGTTTAAACGAATTTACGTATTTCTAGTGACAATCCAGATGATAATTTGTCATTAGTTACAGATTAAATTTTATTACTGGTTATTATTATTTGTTTTGACGATTAAAACCGTTTATGTGTCGGCATAATCAATCCTCGCTACCATTTTCTTCGTTTTTCTCTAGCCTTTTCGAATTCTTTTAATTATTATTAAAAAAGTAAAGTAGAAATTTTAAAATTTGAATTCAAAAGTATACTGTAATTATAATCAATAATATATATTTTTTAAACTATAGTGAAATATCACAATCTTTACTTGAAAGCTGACTCAATTTGCAAAGCAAAAATAACAAGATACAATGTAGAACATATGTTTCAACTACGATTTTACGATTATAGTCCGGGACGGTACACAAGACTTAGATGATTATGATATATCATAAAATGATTGTGATGTATTTTGTTTTCGGGTAAAAAACTTTTAAAATAATGAAAAGTTTTTCCACAATTTAGATAGAGTAATTTCTTAGCTTTCAAAGAGCGATATATTTTTTTCGGTAAATCGAATTTTTTACTTACTTGTACGAAGTATTCTGATCGCGAAAAATTTCAGTTTTCAGATTTTAACGGAAATATGCATTTTAACCATCTCTGAATCCATTTTGGCTAGTTTCGGCGTGACGTCTGCACACAGGTATTTATCTCGAGCATAACTCAAAAACGATTAACGGTATAATGTTGAAATTTTGGATTAGGACTCTTATAACATCTAGTTGTGCACCTTCCCTTTTGTTTGCAATCGATGGACTTGTTATTTATAATGTAATAGGATACAAGGAAGTCATGACAGATTTTTTTTAAAGAGAAAGTGGTAGTAATCTATAGTTTTTTCAAGTATAGGTGGCCTTTCATCCGGAAGTCCCGGATTCGAATACCGGTCAGGAATGGCATTTTCACATGCTACAAATCATTCATCTCATCCTCATAAGCAATATCTTACGGTGGTCCCGGAGGTTAAACAACAAAAAAAGAAAAAAATTATAGGTAGTAAATATTATTAAAAAAGAAACAACAAATAGAATTTTTAGTCAAGAAAATTTGTTTGTGTATTTAAAATAATATCTTTCTGAATACCGCCACAATGGTAACAAAGTCTCATGTACGTTGTTAACCAGTACAAAAAAAGATAGATGATTATAAAACTAACAAACCGAAAATGATAACATTAATCAATTTAAACAAATACGTTTACCATAGAGAATAATAAATTCCACTAAAATTCTATCAGCCCCAACCTGCAACTGCTCTAGCATTCATTGATGAATCGTTGAGATTAATACCAATCGTTAAACCGATTTCTATCCAATCTGGTTAATATATATACTAAACAAATCACAAAAATATTTACATTTCAATGTTTTAGAGTTCCATAATATAAGTACATTTTATGCACGAAAATAAGTTTTATAAAGTGAAATCTGAAAAAATACTTGAAATACTCACACACACACGCATGCGTGCACAATTTCTCTCTCTCTCTCTCTCTCTCTCTCTATATATATATATATATATATATATATATATACCTATCTATCTATGTTATCTACCTTTTTCACTCTGAATTTCAAGAACAATGTTTTTAGTGTGACGATTCCTCCACGAAGCCTACACAAACACATCGAATATGCTCTGAAAGTGAAAATGTTCTTGAAAACCCTAAACTGAACGTTAATCTCAATTATTTCTGTTATTCATGATCAGGTACGTAAAAATTTATTTTAATTTGAGATACGATTGATTACTGCACTACTGCCCAAAAAGGAGTGTAATGTACTTTGTTCCTTCGTAGCAGCCCAACGGCTGAACTGATTTAGATGTACGACCCCACATTGGAATTCTTACGTTACCAAGAGTGTCATAGTTCTTTATAAAAATAAAGTCATAACTGTTACTGACAAACCTGGTTGATATTATTTCTTTTTAATATGTTTTATCATATTCTAAGTATTTTTTCCTGAACTGAAGTTATATAAGAATTTCTCTTGTTCCATTTTGGAAGTCGCGATCCGTAATGGAACCAGAGAAATTCAGAATCTTATCTCGAAGATTGGGGATAAGACTACGATCTAAGCATTAATACCTATAAACATGCAGGTTTTCTTCGTTGGTAGCTCAACATCCCTCTCCAAAATGAAGAAAATATAAAATAAAAATTTTTTTTTTAATAATTAATGTTTGGCACTGAATATAAAATTGACAAATATGAAACATCATAGTTTTTGTAAATCTTATTATGTCCGTCAATAATTTAAGGAGCACATCTTAACCGGAGGAACCGCTACGCAGCTCAAAAGGAGTGTATGTATTTAGGGTCAAACATACATATGTTTGTTTCACCGTAGCATTTCAACGGCAACTGATTTAGATGTATGACCCCGCGTTGGAATCCTTATGTTACCGAGAGTGTCATAGGCGCTATATATATATATATATATATATATATATATTTATGTGTGTGTTTGTGTGTGTGTGTGTGTTTTAATAAATTAAAAATATTTGAAAGAACAAAATTGTCATCTACACTCTCATTAATTATCCTATATTAAAGAGCAATGGTTTTTTTGAGAGTCGTGTTTTTTTTTTTTTTAATATTTATCTTTTATTTTAGATAACATTTATTTATGTTTTCTTAAAAATGTTTTTGAATTTAACCTCATTAATATCGTTTGTGTTTTATGCATTTATTAATTAAAACAGCACTATGGAGTATCCAACATCAAATTTTGGCATTAAATTTCTTTATAGTTATATACAAAATGAACGTATAGTAAAAGTTCAATAATCGTTTCGATAATAATTGGTTGCTCAAAGCAGATAACACTTAATTCAAAAAAAAATTCTATTATTAGTAAGGAAATGGAATGATGCCGGTTTGGTTTGGTATACCATGTGATGAGACTGCATTACTGAAGACTATTCGCAATACTTAAAGCACCGAACGTGTACAGAATGCCGTACTCTTTAAGTCCAAGTCGTTTTATATGATATTCCAGCAGTCATGTCTTGCTTTCCCTTCCCAAGTAAAAACACAGAAAAACTGACTGTTTTTTATAAATTAAACCTTCAATTTTTTCTCAAAACATTTTTATTAGTTCTATCGAAAACATATTTACCAGATACTTAATAATCGACATATGAAAATCATACGAGATAAATTTTCACATCCCAGGGTTCTAATAACAGTAACTTCGTTTTTCATCAAATACAAAACCTAGAAATGTCTACTACATTCATTAAAAGTTTATTGTTTGGTTATCGGAAAAGTTGTCATTATCAGCCTCTATTTTTTTCAAACGCTAAGAAGCATTCAATCAATATTAATAGTGATAAATCAAAATTATTAAGTTTTCTTCAATCTTCAAACTGACCAAATATGACCTTGAAAAGATCTAGGTTAAACATATTCAAGAAAGCTCATACTGCTACATGATAACATGACTTTTCTGGGTGAAATGTTTGAAGTTCACTGAGCTGTTTAAAAAAATGTTTCATCCCATAATCTTATTTTTTTTTAGAGTAGTCTCAAATATTCTCTAGGAATTAATTAGGTTTAGATGTTCGTAATACTCATCATTAAACTCTTCCTACTACCCAACAATAATTGTAACAACATGCAAACTGAGATTTACTGACGTTAGTTAAATTTTTTTAAATGTCTGAGTTTCTGTCCTACTATCCAAATTTAGATTCTCATGCTCAGTATACTTTCTGCAGACATTAACCCGCTGGTTGAACTTCAGTTTCACTGGTTCTTACAGCAACTTTCATTTTTTCTGGTGTTCCGTAGGTTTCAAGTTCTAGCACCTGCTCTGTAAACATACACATTTCGAATATACCAGTGAGCTATATCTCGTCCTATCTATAGTCTCTTATGTAGATTATAAATATAATTATTTTATCTTCTTCGGACCGTCCATAAGACATCATATTATATTTGTTAAACACCCTATTAAAATCGTAACTTGACTCATAATCTGACGAATAAAGAATAACATTAACATTATACATATGAATTAACTTTAAAATTTGAAATTTTGGTCCTTGTTTACTATTTTCCTGTTTAGCTTCCTGAAATCACGGTCAGGTATACTTCAGAGGATGATATGTATGAGTGTAAGTGAAGAATAGTGTTGTACAGTCTCAGGTCGACCAATTCTGAGATGTGTGGTTAATTGAAACCCAACCACCAAAGAACAACGATATCCACGATCTAGTATAAGTAACTGCCTTTACTAGGATTTGATTGCTGGAACTCTCGACTTCGAAATCAGCTGATTTGCGAAGACGCGTTCACCACTAAACCAACCCGATGGGTTAGGTCCTTGTTTACCTGTATGGTGTAAATATATCTCAAATCGACTATCTCAAGTTCTAATCGATATAACTAAAGTCAACATGTTACAACTTTAAGTAAACCGTTAGATGCAGATGTAAGATGTCTATTCTGTGATCTTTAGGACCTTAAGTGTAATAGTTATGTAAAAATGTATATTTATAATCATTAAAACCAATTTGGGTAAACGTAACCAAAATTAATGTCATTTAAAATCATTTAATATAAAACTTTTCTGCTAAAATTATTAAAACAAATAATCGATGTAGCCTTTTAAGTAACAAATAAAACATTACACACAGAGTTACGCATATCATATGTTAACACCAAATTTATTTTATACAACTTTGTTATAAGAAAAATCCATTTTAGTAATTACTGACCGATCTAAATTCACCACACCTATAACATAAATACTTTACATGGCTTGGCTATTTAAAAGATCCTCCATTTATCTAAAATGATTAATGTTGATTTGATTTTGAAGTTATTGACGATTATTTAGAGTACTGTTACTGAATAATAGTCTCATCAAAACCTTTAAAACTCATTTTGACTGTTCATTAGCAGATTCATTCACATATAATTTTTGCAATAGAGAATGAATTTAAAAAAAAAAACACAAAAATACTTTAAGAAATATATTTCGAATAATTTTATTATTAACGAACTTCTTAATAATAAATTCTATTAGTATTTATAATACAGAAAGTCAATAGATAGTATTTCATTTAACGAAGTAAGGAATATACTGTGTTTTGTAAAGCCTTTTAGGAATAAGGAATGCTCTCCAATTCCAATTTATTTACAAACAAAATAATGTAGTTAACTGAGATGGCTACCAAATTTGTTACGGACATTTCCATTAGTGTGACGAGAAATGAGATAGCAAAATCCTTAGAATGGCGATCAGTTGAATTTGAAAAGTGAACAGGATCTAAATCAGATATAGCTACAAAATTCAACGTTACCTCTCTTCAATTTTGTTGGAGGCAACATTCTCCCTCTACTTCAGTTTAAAAATCTTGAATACGCATTAATCCTGTGGAGAAACTATTACATGCATGTATAGTACGATTAATCTACAACACTTACGTTTCGTAACGGTCAATTTTCTCAGGTACCTGTTAATGTGATACGCTTCGCCATCGAGGAGCAGGTGACTTAATTTTAATAAAATGAAAAATATATTTAAATAAAATTCTTAATGTAAGTGGTGATTTTATTAACGAAAATTTAGTGAAACCAATATATTTGAATCAAAAAATAAAATATAAATTATTATATTACAAAAAAAAATAAAATCATTCAATCGATATAGAGATGTCCGAAATACAATAAATACTAATTTAACAAAAGTAACTATTACAAGAGTTGTCTGATAAGAAATGTCTAATAAAAATTACTAATAACATTAACTTCCTTTACAAAATGCGGCTTTATTCGCAAAAAGACACTTTTGTGTCTTTCAGAAGCAGATGTTCCTGGAGTAGGTGCTACCATAACGGATAAGTATCGATAGAAGTATCAAAATAAAGATTAATTATTAAAACGAACCAATACCCTTTTCAGTAATAGTTACGAGTAGTACCTGAGTGATGGTTGATATGTTTTCTATAATAAAAGAAATATAGAAATGACTATTATAATTTAAGTATGCAATGTTAAAAAAAAAAAAAAAAAATGGAAAACTGAAGCGATATTTTCTGAAAAAAATTTCTTTCATCATTTATATTCTCTTTCGATTCAGTAAAGAAGCGTTCATAAAAAAAATTACAATTTTATTTTTAACTGGAAAGTTTAACAGTTTTGGAATTTTAAGTGAAAGTGGTAGGGTTAATGATTAGAAATTTATGAAATGGGAATAAATGAAATAATAATAAACGAGACGAAAGAGATTATTAAATGCAATAAAGCGAGAAAGCGTGTTCTTTTAATAAACTAGATTCAAAGAATAAGCTTACAATACAACACGTGCTGATTTTTATCCCAAACACTTCGGAGAAAATAAATGGTTGGAAAAAAAATCAATGAAATACGTGAAAGTAAATAAAAATCTGATAGTGATGAGAAAATGAAATATAGACTAGGAGAAGAAAATATATAGACGGAAAACCCTCTACAAAAAAGGTCATTGATAGTGCGCACAAATAACTTGTGACGAAGTGTAGGTTGAAGTTATAGAAATTTTGAATTTACTCAAACATAAAAATAAATACATAAATTTTTTAAATTCAACAGAACCACATCAAAAACCCTATTACAGTAAAATCAGCTGCTGAAAAAATTAATAATGATTTTAGAAAAGGGAATAATTATAAGAGTTGGTAACGGAAGACAGCACGGTAAAACACTTTAAGAAAATAAATTTGCGATGTAGCTAATAAAATATGGATGAAGAAAAGACGGAAAAGGAATATATTAAATTAAATGTTAGAGTATAAAATAAACTTTTGGCTCTTTAAAGGCAAACTATAAGTACCACAGGTGCGGACAGAAATCTACTATTTAGGAGCGAAGAAAGAGCAAACGTCTGGCATCAAATAATTAATGGAACTGTAGAGAAGAAGAAATTATCTAATTAGATATATGGAAGAAAAATAAATTAACGATGGTCTGACAAACTGCTCTTATCATAATTTGATAAGAATTCAAAACGTTTTAAACAAAAATGAGGCAAAGGTTAGGGTAATTCACCATTACAAAAATTATATTGTTTAAGAAACGTACGACTTCAGAGACTATATAAAAATTAAAAATACAGAACACTATGTAACATTTTTGAAACCTAAAGTGCCTTCAAATAAAAATATTTTTAACTGTTACCGTATCGATGAAAGTAGAAACAATAAATTTCAAAAAAACGTCACACTAAAGAGTTTTAAGTTTCATATTTATCTAGATTAATTTTTAAAAAAATATTTATTTATTCCATAATTCGGTATCTAAAGGCTCACGCTCAAATAGTACACCGAACCCATTACTGTACTTTTTTCATAAAAAAAATGATTTTTGTAGCAAATGATAAATTTCATACTCGGAATTTTCATTATAGGCAATCTTCATTCAAGACAGACGATAACAAACTGATAAGAAGAATGGTATTTTCGGTTTCTAAATAAATAAAACGCCATTTGGATTTTTAAAATTCTTGGAATAAGTTACTTTGCAAGAAAAAATTACTTATTCTGATAGTACTTCTTCAACAATGTATACATTCATTGAAGTGCATCCAGGATGAATTAAAATCAACTACCATATGACCTGGAGAAAAAATATTGAAAAAACTAATAAATAGTTTTAAAATTAATGAAACAGGTTTTTAAAAGTCGGCAATGAAGTTTAGAAATTAGTGAAACAAATTTTAAAAACCTAGCAATGAAAATTATGCAATTAGTTTTTGAATTCAATGATTTTAGGTTTTTTTTATCTTTTTGATAAAATAATTTCTTTTTACTGAAAAATAATAACCCAAATTACGAATTATCCAGATTATAATAACCAAAATTTGCGGTTTCTCCGTGATAGTGGGATGAACTTAATTTAGCGGTTTTGTTTAGTTATATACTGTACCCCTACGGAATGTACGTATTGTATATTTCCTTACGGAATACTATACGCGCTGAAAATAGTTTAGCGGTCAATTTCCAATATTTTTTACCCATTGTTATTCATGTTCCAGATTGTTATCCAATGTTTGATGTTTAGTGTCTAATAATCTACGATCACTTAGTTTTCTTTAAGATTTAGTTAAGAATGTTACGCAACTATAAAACAAACGATAAAAAAATGCATTAATTATTATTTTTCACATTTTTATGAAAAAATATTTATTTCTAATATTTTATACGTAGTTAAATAAATAAATAAATACAAAAAAATACTTATTATTTCTTTACTTGTAGAGGATTTAATGAAAGTTGAATGAGGAGACCATTGTCTTATGTTCAAGTTCTTTTCCTAACATATACTATAACCAAAAGGAGTTCAAGTTAATACAGAACCAAAAAATATTAAGTTAGCCAGCCAGCTTCAGTTATTTCTTCATCAATATACCGATAAAACATGTATCAAAATAAATTTTAACATTATTCTTTTAATTTATTTTTATTATATATAAAATTACTGGTTAGATTATATTTAAAATTTTAATTTTAATTTTTGAAGATACGATTCTCACAAAATAAAGCAATAACCAAAATTATTAATATAGTATATATTAGCATTTTAATTTCGAAAAATATGTTTCTGACTTTCTGTAAATTTGGAGACTGATGCATCAATTCGCATTTTTAATGAATAAAATATTCAATAAACTTTATTTTAAATAAATTTGAATATAAATTTAACATATTTTTTTCAGTTTTATTAAAATTTTCAGAGCTCCCATAAAGGGAGTATATCAAGTCGTTCTAGGAACGACGCCGGCGAGAGTTTTGTCCACACCGTAAGACTTATTTACTCTGACCAACTCGCAAATCGACATTACAAAATTTTTAAAATCGTTTATAATATAAAAAAAAAATAATAATTTTGTTGAAATAAAGCTACATATCTTCACAGAAATAGATGTTCTTAATGAATATACGTTTTTTCTATAAATATGTGATAATCTTCGTAATTTCACGTTTGTTTAATTTGAAAATATGAAATTTTTGTTCTTCTAATACTGATTTTTTTCTCCTAACCCGTTTACGAATCGCGCCGCTAGAAACAGTACTTGATATTACTAGATAGCGTACAACAACTTGATAACATATACTTGAAATAATAAAATTTAACAGAAAATATAATAGTAATAGTTTAATAGAGTAATATAATAGTAATAATTTAGATTCGGAGTAACAGTACAAGGTGAAAAGATAAAGATGCTACGATTTGCTGATGATATAGTAATTCTAGCCGAGAATAAAAAGGATTTAGAAGAAACAATGAACGGCATAGATGAAGTCCTACGCAAGAACTATCGCATGAAAATAAACAAGAACAAAACAAAAGTAATGAAATGTAGTAGAAATAACAAAGATGGACCGCTGAATGTGAAAATAGGAGGAGAAAAGATTATGGAGGTAGAAGAATTTTGTTATTTGGGACGTAGAATTACTAAAGATGGACGAAGCAGGAGCGATATAAAATGCCGAATAGCACAAGCTAAACGAGCCTTCAGTAAGAAATATAAGTTGTTTACATCAAAAATTAATTTAAATGTCAGGAAAAGATTTTTGAAAGTGTATGTTTGGAGTGTCGCTTTATATGGAAGTGAAACTTGGACAATCGGAGTATCTGAGAAGAAAAGGTTAGAAGCTTTTGAAATGTGGTGCTATAGGAGAATGTTAAAAATCAGATGGGTGGATAAAGTGACAAATGAGGAGGTATTGCGGCAAATAGATGAAGAAAGAAGCATTTGGAAAAATATAGTTAAAAGAAGAGACAGACTTATAGGCCACATACTAAGGCATCCTGGAATAGTCGCTTTAATTTTGGAAGGACAGGTAGAAGGGAAAAATTGTGTAGGCAGGCCACGTTTGGAATATGGAAAACAAATTGTTAGGGATGTAGGATGTAGAGGGTATACTGAAATGAAACGACTAGCACTAGATAGGGAATCTTGGAGAGCTGCATCAAACCAGTCAAATGACTGAAGACAAAAAAAAAAAAAAAAATAGTAAATACTGTTATGTAAATGAAAGTACTGAAGGTGAAATAATTTTTTTAAGTCCCATCACTGCATTAAACAAAAAAGTATTATTTTACAAGAGATGATACTAGTTTTATTAAAAAAGAAATAAAACAGAAATAAATTGATAAAATTCTTATTCTACAATTAGAACTATTTGGTGGCGCAGGGGTCGTGATATTTCGAAAAATTGTAAATCAATGAATATTTATCAGTATGTATATATTACACATATGTATACATGTGTATACATAATTGTATACAATAATACAATTAATACATAATTGTACATTATTGTATAAGTCTATACAAACATATATGTTCATAGCTTTATATTTATTTAGAATTAATATTCAACTTTTTTACCATTTTGAAAACTGATTTTTGATAATTTTGTGTCAACACCATTAAAACATTTTTTTTAATAATGCTGAACCGTTTTCACGTTATTAATGCAGTTGCTCAAATCAATGAAAATAACAACTCAAATACTAATAGATGACTAAATATAAACTAGAAAATCTGACTTATATGAACTAGATCAGTATTAATTTCATTTTTACTGTAGTTACATTCATGAAGATACCGCTTCATATGATGAGAATTTTGAAGTTATTTTTTCATAAAAATAAGAAGAATCTTATTATTGATAGATGACTAAGTTATTAACTAGACTTGATATATCGTCTAAAATTTCACGGAATTTAACGAATGAACAGAAAAAAAACACAGATATCAAAACTCCTAAAACAATACGAAAATGCATTACGATCTCAACAATAAATTCAATTTTATCCGTTACAGCGAAAAAATTCTATAAAAAACAATAATCAATTTCTGATTTCAATAAAATATCACATTAATGGACAGATCATGTATTGACCAAAGATCAACATTAGGGGCAGCACGGGTAGTTGTGCAATTTAAAGTGAATTGTTGCAAACCTTATTATGTAAACTAATTATCATTCGTAGGTTTCTACCAATATGTTTATCATTTATTCCTAATGTTTTAAAAGTCACACAGTATTAAACATATGTAATTTTACATTTAATAAAATGTTTCCTTGATATTTTGAAAATTCAAATTGACGAAATCATTTCTAATGTAAGTCATTTCACTCTAAAGTATCATATTAACCAGTACTGCCTCTAATTGTGTATTAATTAGCTTGGAAAAAATTAACTTATTGCATAAAGAAATTATTAAAACATATTTCAATTTATGAACGAAATTTCCATTTTGTTTTGCTATTTTTAAATTATACAACATTTTTTCTAGAATATAATTAACTTTTGAAACAAAGAAAATTACGAACCGTTAATATTTTTTCAGCTAATTAATTAATTTTTTTCAATGATTGAATGAATCATTTGATACTGTCATGAATTTGGAACTAGAGAATGAACACTCAAATGATTTGCGTTGTGAATTATCGTCTTTCAAAAGCAAGTCGCTTTTGAAACAGTCCTTTGAGCAGTCAAAGGATTGTTCACAGTTCCTATTTAAATTATTATTAATTATAATTAAATCATTTCATAATGAAAGGAAATTAAAACTGAATACAAAATTAGCGACTGTATCTTATAAAGCATCTAAATATCAGCTGATTTGTATTTGACAAGAACTTTCTTCAATTTTAATATCTATTAAAAGTGATATAAATAAAAACTACGGTGTAAATACTACATTAACATCATCAGTCTTTTAATAAAAGTAACTTCCACTGTGCTCGATTTGAATCTGTTTCGTAGCATTACAGAAAAGTAATCCGCATTGACAATACCCATACACCCACTTATGTGTAATTTATCAAAATACACATATCAAACTATTTTTTATCAGTGAAGAAAATAACATTTTAGAGAATTAAGATGATGCTATTTTGAACAATCAAACTAAATTGATTTCATAATATTAAAACAAAGCAAAGAGAATTGCTCAGTGAGTGAGTGATGGGAAATGAGAGAGAAAAATTGTAGTAAAGAGAAAGACGAAAAACATGTAAGAGAGAATAACATTTTTAACACATAATTTTTTATTTACCGACTAATCCCTCTTATTATTTTATTCTCAAATTATTTATTATTTTATTTTAATCTCAAATTAATAAAAAATAAAAATTTACGGTATGAAATTTGTTTAACATCTTTAAATGTATGCATCATTACGTGATTACAGATGAAAAAAAATTATGTATTTATTTCAAATATATGTGTTTGGAATTCATACAAATATATACATGAAATATATTAATACAAATATATATATATATATATATATATATATATATATAGTGAAATACATGATTAAAAATAAATGAATTTATACATTCTAAAATTTTCTGCGACTGCTGTTGCAGACAATCAAGTGATGTGGTTTCAACAGAAACCATATATATCACTTGATGTGATTTAAAACCGAACTCATAGTTGTGTTTTAAGATCTGCTACGATATTGAATTAATTATTAATTACTTTATTATGCATGATTTGTTATAGTGAACTGAAAAAAAGCATATTCAAAGAAATAACGTATAACAATTTAAAAATATTTAATTTTCACAAATTATACCGTAAATTAGACATCACATGAAATTAGTTTAATTATGTTTTCCGTATAACGTAATTACTACTCAGGTTTCCATTTACAGTTGCCACCTAATGGGGTAATAATGAGAATATTAAAATTAAACATAAATTCGTAAATTGTAACAATTAGCCAGCCTGCTTATTGCATCAAATAAATTGAATTGTATCTAATCACATAAATATAATGATATTCAGATCTATTGAAATGTGTAAATTAATTAAAGGACAGTGAAAAAAGTAGTTAATTAAAACTGAAAAGTTAATTAAAACTCATCTTGATCTCTCTCTTTGCAGTTTGAATAAAAAACAATTTTAATGGGTTTTGAAAGTTGAAAAAAGTCTATTAAATAAGTTTTATAATTAAATTTTCTACTAAATAGTAAACAGAAATAAATTTATTTCCAACAAGTTTCAAAAAATTACAGCGGTTGTTTTTTACTTGAATTTATTATCAATTAATTTTGCAAAGTTTTAACTTTAAAATGATTATTCCCTCAATTATTTCTGGAACAAGATTTATTAACATTAAAATCTTTATTATTTTATTTGCAGCAGTTGAAGAATTTTGATAAGATATGGAGATGAGTAATATTCAGAAACTCGGTTCAAAAAAAGAAGCTTAGCTCTGCTTTAATCGCTCAATTGTTTGCTTGATGACCTCTCTCTAGTCCTTTTGTTCTGCGTTAATCTTTTAAATACAACATATTTTCTGCACTCTACATTCACGATTATCTTCTTTCTGTATTATAATCTCAGTCTTCTCACATAGTATTTTACTCTCTCAATTTTCTACTAATACCGAATTACTTAACTTAATACCTACTGTATGAGAATATTATGCATGTGATAACACTAATATGAAATAAATCAATCTTTAAATACTCTAAATAGAAGATTTAGTGATAAAAAAGTCGTAAAATAAGGATTATATAAAAAAATATTAGATCAATTTTAGAGTGACAGTTGAAAGAATTAAGGATAGGTGTTGATTAATTGCTTGACGAAAACAATTTAAGTATAGCTAAAACAATATATCTCGCATATTTTTACAAAATATTGAGTTAAATATTAAAAGAGGAGAATATCAATGAAACAAAATTTGTAAAATTATAATTAGGATGGCACAGAAGAAAATACGCGATTTGATAAATTCATAACTTTCAATTTTAACTGAATTTGTTCGCTTTATTTTCAGACCTTATAAAGGAAATCTGGGACATTAATGGTGGAAAGATATACAGTATATCTGTATTAATAATACAGATATACAGCAAACGTATATTGCAGAATTTTAAATTTAAATTCAACATTTAGTAATGCCGACTCAAAGAAATTATTGCCTCAATTTCAATATAAGGTTTCCACCCTCCGCTTATATGATTAGGTACTTATGGAAAGCTTTCGGCAGCATACTTGGATAAGAGATATGCCAATAACCGGAAGACCGCGTACCGCCTGAAGTGAAGAGAATATTCAACAAGAAGAAGAAAGCGTTGAGGAGAAACCAAAATAATAGTAAGTTTAAATAAAACTTACACTGTCTAAAAATGTATCGTTACCTGCAATTCTATCCGTCATTTCCACACAAAACTGCAGCCAGGCAACTTTGTCGTCATCTGTAATATGTTGAACCATTATTAGTCTCTATATCTTCAAGTGCAATCGTTTACGTAAAACGCGCCATACAGTCGTTTGTGAAATAGAAATCCACTCTAGAGGTGCATCATGTGCCAGTCTCTCTCACGTGATGCACCTCGAGTGGATTTCTACGGACTAGTGCAAAGCTTTTCTGAGTTGGTCCACAGCAGCGTTAGGGCGCGTGGGTGTCTTGATAATTTTTATGTTTAACAGAATATCCTCTCTCAAAGGAGATCTGGTGCCAAGAGTAAATTGTATGTCTACTAGGAGACTTTCTACCGTACCCTACTAAAATTAGGTTGAACTACAGTTGCTGACTGCAAATCGTGAAACTAAAACACAGCGAGTACGTTATGCACCATTAAATGCACCTATTTTTAACAACACTGGAGGCAACGCTGGTGGCCGAATTCGGTACCTGAGTCAAAACTTGATATGTTTTGTTATGAAATGAGAGAACAGCCATCTGTAAGTAATCTAAATAAATTTTTATATGCTTACAAAGTTGTGAAGTCCTATTTGAACATTCGTACGTATAATTGCAAGCTATTTTGTTAATGTTTCTCTGAGATGATTGATTACCTCTATGGACTAGATAAGTTAGATTAAATGATTGTGTTTATGGTATACGTTGTTGACTGTACAGCAAACTGTATCCTGTTCTTCTAATGTAGAACGTTTATGAAATTGGCTTAGTTCAGAGAAATTTATTTCAGGTCAGGTATTTTTTTTTTTATCGAGTGCGCAGTGTTTTATGTGATTGTTAATTTCATCTGATTTTTGTCTTGAAGATTTACAGAACACCGGTATTAAAAAAACACGATTTTTCTGAATTTCTTTTTCAGTGTATTAGTGTAATTTATTTTTATTGGTTTAAACATTTTTTTTTATTACATTCAATTATCCATTCGTTTCTGTATTGATTTATTTTATATAACAATTATTCAAAGAGCAGACTATTATACCTAATTTGTGGGCAAGTCTGTTTAATGTTAAGTTCTTCTAATCGGATTCTAGTTGAGATTGATGAGTAGATTAAACAATACCGTATTTAGCCTGATTTCATGTTTGTAGATGGTTTACAAAGTTATCAAATCACAGTATAATACAGATTTTATTAAAAAAAATAATGTTCTTTTCTTATCGAACCTAATTTTATTTAATTTCTCAAAATTTTTATTAAAAAAAAAACGACTCAGAAGAAAATTTAAAGAAAAGTACATTTATGTGACTAAATGTAAAACAATCCAAATATTATCTCGTGTAAAAAAAAAAACAAAATTATACAATACCCCAAACAACATGAAAATGTCTCTTTTTCTTCTTTCATTTTTGTCAACCATTATGAGTATTTTAGAAGTAATAAACAGTTTCCCAGCTGACAGCTATTTTTTTATGTAATAGATACTTAAATCAGAAATAGTAAACAAAAAGATCAAATGGTATATTCGTTTTTATACAAACTATATAAAAATGTGTATAATATTTTTTAATTAAGATGAAGTATAATTTTTAAAATTTAAAAATATACTTTTTCATGATGAAAGTATTGTAACATTCAGTTAATAATTCAGCCTTTGTAGTTAATATTGGGGCCTTTTATTTTCGAAAGACTAAAGGCAATCTCCAGGGTCAGTTTCATGCTTTATTTAATATAGTAAGTTACCTGTACTCTATCAAAATATTCAAAAATATTTTATTTAAAAGTAAAACCTCATCCACTATATTAAATGAATTATATATATAGATAAATGTTACTATTCAGATGTTTTTATTTAGCTGATCAAAATGAAAAACTGCGATCAGTTATAAAAAGTTGAAATTAATTAGTAAAAGGTTCCTTTCCTGGCTGAAATATTTAAATATTTCAGTTTAAATTAAAATTTCAGTTTAAATATTTTTCAGAAAATTTTCGTAAGTTTAAATTAAAATAACATAAAGAAACGTCGACAATTTTTTTAAATTATAGACCCCCGGACCAAAAGTGCAGAAACGTTATTTTTTCTGGCAATTTCCTTTTTCTTATTTTAGTATCTATTGAAAAGGGTGTTAGATTTAGGGAAAACTTTACTCAAGCAAATTTGATAAACTGTATATGAGTATTTTTATAAAAATGTTTTTTTTTTCTTTTTCATTTATTCCCCACCTCTAAAAGCAAATAAATACACAAAAGCAAATAAATAAATTCAACATTCACTTTCCTAGATTTTTCACTACATTAAAAAGCAGTATTACCATTTTTGAAATCTTCCTCTTTTCAAATACAGCGACCAAGTTCACTATATCAAAAGGAATGTTTTTATTTCGAGCTTTGGATATAAAATGGTATTTTAAGACACTTTTATCCTTGGATATTTTTCTCTGAACATAGGTGTTACGGAGCTACGGGGAGATAATTGTAAACTTACAAAAACAATAAATTTAAGTCAATAATTATCAGCTTTTTTTTTTGTATTATTAAAAGATTTCCCGAATTTCTGTTAAATTTCGATTTTTTACGGTTAATAAATCGTTCTTATTCAGTGGTTGATTGAATTGTCACGAAGTTAAAAAATATACTTTAGATTTTAATACTCTTTATTTGCGTTAGTTTCTTTTTAGAAGTATTTACTTATCATCTGTTTGTATAAAACAGTTTGGTAACAACAAAAAACGAGTACGTTGGAAATTTATTTTTTAAATTAATTTTTTTTCCACTTGAAATAATGAACTTGGCCGCCATATTTGATTTTACTATTATTAGCCCGTAACTCTGTAACGGCACGATTAGAAAAAAATACCGAACAATAAAAATGACTACTTTGTATTAAAAAATACAATAAATACATGAGGTTTCCATTTTAAATAATGAAGTTGGCCGCCGTATTGGAAAAGGAAGATGATTTTATTAAAATGGTAATACTTCAGTTTTAATGTAATGAAAAAATCTAGTTAAGTTCCCCATTTAAAGTTCTTCATAAAACTTATAGTTTCTGAGATCCCAATGTTGACCATCTTGAATTGATCACTCTGTATTCCGGTTTTTTTTTGGTTCTAAACGATTTCAATTTTTATTATGAACAGCCTAAAATTATGCAATACCTTTTCAGCCTTTTTTTTTAAATTAAATTTTTAGTTGAACCCTTTTTAAAAATGGGCGTAAATGTTTTATATATAATTAAACATTAGTCAAAAAGGGTAATTTTCTTTATGTTTTCTTCTATTTTTGCGAATTAAGGCTATTGCCTTAATTAGAAAGGGATTAGAAACATAATAGAGGTCAATATTATTACTTAATTTTTTTCCATTTACTATGAAGTCATTTATTAAAATTAAGTGTAGCCGAAAAATATTTGTCACTAATTCAATCTTGGATTATACCTATAAAATTTGAATATTCAAGTGAGTCTACTTATTCATAAAAATGCTTTATGAATAAGAAGATTCAATTCGGAGAATGTGAAAATTGTTACATTATTGCAATATATATTTTCTCTAATGAAAAGAGCTGGAAAATAAATGTGCATAGTTAGTCCTCTATATTGGGAACTAGATTTTATAATTAGATTTAAGTTTTGCATTGTAAAATCGTTGTAACTTACAGATATAACATAATTTTTAGACAGCTAACAAATTGTAATAATACGTTTATCAAAGTAGACAAAAAAGAAGAAAATAGCATATAAAATGATAAATTGAATACTTCAAGACTATTCCCTAAGGTAATAAACGAGAAATAACTTTAAAAAATACATGATGTATACTTTAGATAATACGTTAATTTAACTAAATTAACACTAACATTTACAAATGAACATAGTTTAAAATCATAGTTGATAGTCTTCTTGCATGACGCGTCATTTAAATCATCCTGCTTGCATTTCCCACTGAATAAATATATCATCTCGGACGTTTGTTTAGTAGTTTTTGTAGAAAGATTGTGAACTGAGCATTGTAGACATACACACATTATACCGTTTGTTTTCCTTTCGTAATAGATAAATCATTCTTTCGAAATGAATTACTTGTCACCATCACAAAATATATTGGACTGTGATAATACTACTGCAAGAACGTAAGTATGAATCATTAATTTTAGTTGAGAATAAGGGCAGTTTTCCTTACTAAAAAAAAAAAAAAACAAATACCAAAGTATAATTTTTTCATTGAAATTATAGGTTTTGTATCATTTACTCATGTTTAACAAAAAAGTTAAGAGCTTATATATCTTTAATTGGTTAAATGTAATATTATTATAAAAATATATTAATCTAATTGCAGCACTAAAAATATGATAATTTAATATTTATAAAATTATAACGTAAATAACTTTTTAAATTTGTTTTATTTTTTTCATTATTATAAAAAAACGGAGTAACATAAATCAGCTGGTTTATTTTTAAATAGCTAAAACTTAGATAAAAATTACACAATCAATATTATTAATTTACAAATTTTATTATAATTTTGTTGAAATTTTTATGCATACTTTGACTAAATTATAAATATTTATGATAAAAACATAAAAAGAGTAAACTGCAACTATAATTTAAATAAGATGGTAATGAATTCAGCCCTAACCATCGCACTGCAATAATGTTACTGGCTCGACTCCATGACTATTCATCCTTCCGTGGGTATTTATAGGTAAAATAATTTTATATCATACTACACAAAACCACGTGATTAAGTGGTCTGTACAAACAGACATTCTTTCTCTTAGTTTTATACATCATAATTTCAATAGAAAACTGTTTTAACGACTGTCAAACTATCTTAGAATTCGCTTTCCTGTAACACTTTATTTTAAATATTTTATTAATCTTCAGCAGTTGAAACTTCTAGATAAGCGTTTCTAAACTACGGGTCACGGTAATATGAAAGAGGGGGGGGGGGTCGCGAAATTAGCTTACAACTTTACACCTAAACAATAATGGAATCATTTTATGAGGAAAAAATCATTTATTATAAATGTTTTGCTTACATTTACAAGTACACATGTAAAGAAAATTAATGAGATGGATGCATTTGTTTTTCTTTTAAAAGTTTCTCCGTACGTGGATCTTTGTTAGAAACACAAAAAGCAAACTATTTTCAGGTGATAAAAGACGAGTTTAATATTTAGTTTTTAGCGCAGCCATAGACGAAAAACCCTTTTCACATAGAGAAGTGGCAAAAGGGATTAATGTTTTCAATACATGTGTAACTAAATTTCCATACACACTTCGACGAGCAAGGAAACACAACTAAATCTTCAGAAGTACATTGTAATTGGCGACGTTTCGATGAGCTGCTCGTGAATCTCAATTGGCAACTTAGCAACTACAACAACGTTTTCTGTAAGTAGATTCCGTACCTATCTCTTCAAGAGATCATTTTTATCTTCCGGGAAATACTCCGCCAGTTGATTTTTATCTCTGCTAATTTTAATTTTAATTTTTCTGCTGATTTTTATCGCAAGTACATCTTCATGCTATCCAAACTGTGGTGAACAATAGTGTCTTCTTCCGCCAAATTTTTCTCAATATAATCGGAAATGAGAGGAAACGTATCAAACCTTTTGCTTTGAAGACAAATAATCCGAATATCCGAACTTTTTCAGTCATTAATAAAATGTTTTTATCACGTCCTTGTAAATTCACGTTCAAGTCATTTGAATGTGAAAATATATCAGCTAAGTAATTGGTTTGCTTGGCATTTCTCCCGTCACCAACCCATTAGGTCACCCTAAAGCATAAGACTGAATGTCTGTGTCATAAACGGCTACTGACCCTCGAAACAGTTTAGCGACTAGTGTCCTAAATAGCTCCCACAGCGTACTTAACAGCGTGAGCGGACTAAGGGCGGTGCCATACACCACCGGCTTACGTGTCCCAACCACTCACTTGTCATATATTTACTAAAATGGGTAGGCGCACCCCGTCAACTACTAAAAATATATATGGCATACATAAATTAAAATTTACTTTGATAAGACAGCAGTTTGCTGTCAGCAGGTCGCTGAATGGCAGAAAGTACCTGTCCACCATATTAAAGCGCTTGAAGCCCTAACTGGCTGGTGGTCAGCCATATATCTCAAGGTTAGCTTCCCACAGCAGGGCGGTAGGAGTCTTTACCTTAAGAAAACTACTGATATCGGTTGAACGTAGCAACCGCATCAAGGAACTCCCACACGGTCCGACAATGCGGCTCTCACCACACTGACTCGCAGCTTGTGAGTGGCCAATTTTCCCCTGGACTTCTAAGTTCCAGTGTGGCCCGGTTTCTGCCCCCCCCCCCACCCGCCAAAGAGCAGGGCAATCAAATATCAGGTGTTCATTTGACTGGACCTCCGCGCAGACGCACAGCTCATCAGCTGCCAGGCGGAACCGAAACAAATATTGGTTCAAATTAACATGGTTGGTGAGCAACTGGGCACCCGTTGCCCTTAAAAACAAACTCGAGGAATACTATCCCCCCACCCCCGTAACTTCCCTTAGTCATGGAATCTCATTCCAGCTGGCATGCTTCCATCGCGAGGTTCTGCAGCCTCTTCCGCAGGCGGGAGATGGGCAATTGAACGAAATTTAGATCCGGTGCATTGTGATCACCGTTCCGTTCCGGTACTGGGCCTGCCCGAAACCGCATCCCAAATACCTCGGCCTCCCGGCCTCTATCATGTAAATAAGCCAAAACCAATACATACTCGTTTTTCTGTTAAAATATTGAGATTGGCGATTGTTTATCCTGGAAAAATATTATTAATTCATCTCGCAATTTCAATAATTACAATAAGTATATAAAACTTTTCCCCATGATAACCACCTACCTTTTGTATGGAAAAGAATAATTTTTCTTTTCGTCCATTTCATGGAACAGTTTAGTAATTAGCCACAGCTAAATAGTTATAACTAGGTTTCACTGAGTTAAGGTTGCGGGGTCACGAAATATTTATTATAAATTTCTTTTACTTTTGGGGGGAATCGTGGAACTAAAAATGTTGAGAATCGTTGCACTAAACATCGTATGAAATTTTAATACTGATCAATCCAGATTTATTTTTTGAATCGATTAAACTACTCTTTACTGGTAAACAAAGCTTCTTTAATTTTAATTCATTACCTCTTTATTCAAAAAAATATTGTCCATGCTTTTCAGAAATTGGTGACATATGATTTACATTGTATAAACTGTAAATACATGGACAATTTTGTTTGATAATTAATCCATTGTGTTTGAAAATTTATTCCTACTTTTATGATAGAGAATGAGAAATATACATGTATAAGATAATTATATATGAGATTTTTGAAAGTGTATGTTTGGAGTGTCGCTTTATATGGAAGTGAAACTTGGACGATCGGAGTATCTGAGAAGAAAAGATTAGAAGCTTTTGAAATGTGGTGCTATAGGAGAATGTTAAAAATCAGATGGGTGGATAAAATGACAAATGAAAAGGTATTGCGGCAAATAGATGAAGAAAGAAGCATTTGCAAAAATATAGTTAAAAGAAGAGACAGACTTATAGGCCACATACTAAGGCATCCTGGAATAGTCGCTTTAATATTGGAAGGACAGGTAGAAGGGAAAAATTGTGTAGGCAGGCCACGTTTGGATATGTAAAACAAATTGTTAGGGATGTAGGATGTGGAGGGTATACTGAAATGAAACGACTAGCACTAGATAGGGAATCTTGGAGAGCTGCATCAAACTAGTCAAATCGTTGAAGACAAAAAAAAAAAAAAAATTAGTATATGACTTTCATTAATTTCTTTCTTCGAAGTAACTGGATTATCATTAATTACATTGGTTCATTTTAATACCTTTCCTGCTCTTTTACAACGTTACTAGTAGTATTGTAAAATAGTTTAACTGCTGTCAATTAAATGTGATACCTACGCATTGTGACTATTTCAATGATTTTATTCGTGATCAATTATTTTAATTTTTACTTTCTCGCCTAGCGCTGTAGCTTTAGACGGGTTATTGCTTTAGAAGTATGGTAATCGTTCCAATTTGGTTTTATGCGGTTTTCAACAGATCTTTACGTTTTGACAGCTAAGGTACCTAAAAAACCAGATGGAAATTTTCCGGATATTCTTATGTACGCGCGAGCGTGTGTATACGTATGTTCGATATCGCCCTCTAAATCACTTTATATTTTCGGAATTATTCGACCGATTTGGACCAAACTTGGTCAGATTACTTCTTTATATGGGACATTGATACCATTAAATTATCAACATAAAAGGTCAAGGGATTGAGGCTGTAGAGCAAGGTCACCTTCAGTACCTCAAGATTTCAGCTAAGGTCTTATTTTTCTTAGGCACATTTATTAACAATTAAAAAATAATATTTCTAAAATCGCATCCCCTCCCAAAAAATGCTCTAAATAAACTAACGGCTAAATGTATATACTGCATCATTAGTACCCCCTCTCACCACAAGGAGCGCTGGTGTAGTACTGACATACAGCTGCTGTAATCGTGTGCTACGTGGTGACGCCACAGGTGAGCTGTAAAATTAAATAAATGAATAGTATTTAAAGAGTAAAAAAGTATTTAAAGTGGCTGCTAGTACCGCCACACCTGCGCGAATGAAATACTGTATGCGTGCGCATTTTAGTTTTAAAATCAGTGAATTAAATAAACAAAAATATTGTAATTAAATAAAATTATAAATATTTTTAATTAAGTTGTGTATGTAAGCCGTACATCAGAAAAAAGCCGCGTGACGGAAAAGTTCTACGACTTTGTTGTCAGCTTTTGTTTTTGAAATGTTAAGTTCATGATTAAAATTATGCCAATAAATTATCCAGTGAGAATTATCAATTATAATGAATGTAAAATAATGAGAAAATGTAAAAAAATAAAAAATAAACTTCATATTAACAAAAAAAACGAAAACATTAATATTTGACTAAAATGTTGTAATATAAGTTTAAAAAAAAAAAAAAAAACATTTCACAACCATGTAAAACTTTTATATTACACTGTAAAATAATATACAAATTTAAATTACTGTTCAAAATGCAATGACTGAAACAGCGTTAACATACAAGATCAATTATTTGAAACGAAGCAGCGAGTTAACAATCGAAGAATTTAATACAGAAGTTAGCAGTATTATTACAAGGAAATGAAAACAGAGAGCAGAGCTATTATTTATTTTCACGGAGCTCGTTATAGAGAGCGATCGCAGATCAGGAATCATAAATCGGGGATATATTTTATAATACTATTCATAATTATAAAAAATAAAAACAGAGGGAAAATTTATAACTCCCTCAACGTATAAATAACCATGCTTTATGTGGAATATTGCATCTACCATCTACCATATTTTTTTTTTTTTTTTTACTTAACTCTATTACAACGTAGTCCGCGTAATTGATATAAAAAGACGAACATACTGCTTGCTAATCTGATATCATAGTTGCTAATTAGGCCTAAGTCTACTTCTTCATATTATTTTCTAAAAGAAAGTATAACAAATAAAGAAAACTACACTTTATTTATCGTAAAAATAATAATTTACCGTAACGAATGAATTAAAATTCAGTAAAACAGGATAGTAATTAATTATTTTATCAAGCAAAGTAATATAATAAAAATAATTTCACCGTATTGATATAGCTACTACGATATAAAAATATGTTTTCAAAGTATAACATTATTTTACGCTAATTAATTTAAGTTACTGGATTAAAATAATGCTTTCAAAAACATAAATTATTATTAAAAAAATTCTAGTTCTTATTTACAATAAACCTTTTTAAAATATAAAAGGAAGTATGGTAATATTTCAGGTACTGAATTTTTGTTACTAATATTAGACGTAACAGCTGCGAAAAAAATATTAGCAGGCAATATTTTTGTTTGTATTGTGTGACAGGACTGTATGTCTGGTTAAGCTCATAAAAATAAAGGTAAGGTAGAAGAAAGATGTTTAAATAGACGTTCGTTTATTCAGTATTCTGTTAAAAATATTTTCCGAGTAATGTAAACAGATATTTCTTTTTCTACGCTTATAAATGTCACTCACAAGCAGATAATCATAAATAATATATTCTCGTAATACAGTTAGAGATGCAACATACATTTTCAATAAATGTCATACAACTTCTAGAAGAATGTTCTATGATTTGTTCTACAGGGAAGTTGAATGCATATTAGTAAGACAATATGCGCGTAATACATTTTGATATACATTCAACTCGTAAAAATACGGAAGATTTTTCTTTGAATTAATTATTTATTAATAAAATTAAGAAACTAAAACAATATAGTTATAATTGGTCTCGGGTTCGAATCCTGCTCAGGCTGGTATTTCTCATACGCTAAAAGACTTTCATTTCATATTCCCGTGTATATGATTCAATCTTACATGGTGAATTAATCATCCAAAAAAAACAAACAAATTATTAAGAAACCTTTTATAAAAATCATGTTTACTTGAAAAGGTAAACAAAGGTAAAGGCAATTAAACATAATTGCTTTATGTTTATAAATTTCTATCTTAAATATTTTATTAATTAAAGGAACTAGATCTCTGATGTCAATGATGATTGGTTGGAATTTACTCTCTAATCTTCGTATCCTAATTTTACATCTTATTTTGGTAAGATTTATTAACACCTTATGATTGGTTAAAAAACAGGCATTATATGTTCTTTATTTTAACAAATACTGTAATAAAATACTGCAAGTAATAAAACTTTGTGGTGTGTGTGTGTGCGCGCGCGCGGCCTAATTTTATGTTGAAAAAAATGAAAGATAAGAAAGTAAGTGAAAGAACTGCTCAACGATAAGCCTCTTAAGAGTACTGAAAATATAATGTCTCTTGCGTATAATAACATAAATACAGAGTTTAGGAGTGAAGTTAAAAAACGTTAGAAATACTGAGGATAATAAATAAGATAAGAAATAAGGTGAATGATAAAAATTAACACAAGTCCCACATTACAGCCAAATCATTTCTAAATTATGTCGGTAATTAATTAATATAAGTAATAATTATGTCAAAGCATTTGCAAAACGTAAATAGAATACTTTTATTATATAATCAGAGGAAGAGCAAGAATAACTTATGATCCTTGATGGCGGGATTTTGTAGGATAGAAATGGCTATCCTATAAAACTTAACTTCCGATTAAACTAATTATATTTTCATTTTTTTAACTGATTAATAAGTGCTATTTAGCATTATTCCACATACCAGATAAAGATTTAACATGTTCTTTTTTTATTTTACCTTTCCGGCTATAGTTATTACCGATAAGTAGCAACTAAAAATTGAAAGTTTATTAAGTAGTCCAAAATTTCGATGTCGGGTTTTTTTTTAATGTTGATGTTACACGATCCTAATTCCAAAACACATATAAACACTATAGAATTAGTGTGACTCGTACACAATTTGACATGTACTATTTCATTTCAAATAATGATCTGAGTGCATAGTCTAATTAAACTTAGATATTGGAAGAGTTTTAATGTAAAACCTTATGTGTTACGGGAAGGTGCGGGGATCGCGTTTCCGTGAATCAGGTCAATTGATATTTAAGGGTTTTAAGGTATGTTAGGTGGTCGTGGTTGGAAGAAGCAAAACAAAGGCGATAGTAGTAAGTTGAGTAAATACACTGATGGAAATGTCTATCTAGTCATTTGAACCTGTAGCATCCTGACAGAAGCCAAACTGATGACTGCGTTATCTTAGAGGGGCTAAAAGACTTCCTCCGGTAAATAAAAGGGCTATGAACGGAGGGGATGGTGTGGCGACCGGGATCGTCACAAGGAGGGTCTTCCCTGCGGGGGGCAGGATATATATATATATATATATAATTAAATTATCTTAAAAATTATTTAAATTAATAATTTATTATTATTTAAGAAAATTTTCGTTTATTTCTCATAAATGATTCTTTTTAGAGTGTTTATTCTTTTATCCTGTTTATCAATTCTGAGTGTTTACCAACTGTGTTTCATATAATACTGTTATGGAACTGGATGCTAAGTAGTGGCAACAATAAGAATTAATTGTTTATGAAAAGGTGAAGATTATTTGTTGCTTTATGTAGCATATCTAGATATGTTATAGCTGTGACATATGTAAAACATATCCAAGTTATAAAGGCTTAAATCAAAGTTGTTTTCTTAGAGTAATAATACTGTCGCGTGTTGGCGATTCGACCAGGATATTGAGACTAACATGCGTAAAATTTCTTATACATCAAATTTATTACTGTAAAAACATAAAATATAAAATAAATAATAATAATAATAATGGCAACAGAACAGTAGTTAAATTATAAAAATCCGAATACAGGCTATTTACTAAAAAGGTTATAATGACCGCAAGAACCCGATATTTCATTAATAACAAGATAAGACTAGAAAAGTCTAAAGTGCAATTTAATTATGCAAATGTTATTACTTTTACTATTTACAATAGAACTATCCTACATTTTATGAGTGAATATATACTGTTTCTTTCATTACTGTTATCAACAAACTTTCCTACTGAGCTTATTACCAAACAACTTCCTGCTTTTATCCAGTATCCACACGGGAATACGCGTAATATACTCATTTTTGCCACACGCTTACTGATTTCGCTACCACAGCAACCGCGTCGAATTCGGGATTGCGAAACTACGTACTGTTATCATGACTACGCGGAACACGACTTCGCAGAACTACTGACTGTCACCACTGATCTCTGGCAGTATTTGTGTCCTCTGGTCTGCAGAACCAGTATTGTTGTCTAATTAGATATTCTATTTTATTTTTATATTTCCCGGGCGATGATAACACGAAAATGTTTTTCACCCTGAAAAAAAAGCAGTATCCGTCTTATCCCTTTAATATTTGAAGCGTAATAGTTTTCATCGTCCATGCCCTTACGTTTTTCTATAGATTCTTATTGCAGTCTGGTAACCCTTCTAGTCGAACAACAACTTTTGGATGTATCATTGTCTACATTGCCAAGAACAAATTGTTAAACGGACCTGTTAGTCTGAGAAAAGAATCCCTTTTAGATTCTTCTGGATTCTTCTTCTCATAATTATTTCCTCTTTCTTTCTTTTTAATTGGTAGAAATCCGTTACCCTGGTCCGTTTTACTAATCTTGTTACAATATTCACTATACAGCCAGTCCACTTAGGGTGTTAAGTGAAGGTTCCCTTGTAGTGTTGAATGTTCGCCATTGTTTTGTTGGACTTAATATGTTAATGTGCAACAGATTGTTTGGCTTAAAGAAGAATATAACGGGATAACACTTCACGCCTCACATTCCTTAAAAAGCCTGGTACTTGTCTTGAGAACAGTTACATGAGGAAATAATTTGTGCCTCACATCAAGTAGCCTACAACCTTTTTTGTTATTATATCTAACAAACACTGTTACAGAACCGATTTAATGAAAACAAATGTAGTTTTTCTGAAGTTACCGAAGAAAACCCGTAATGTAGTTTACATATTTATAAGGATATGATATTAAAAGCTAGCACGCAGAATATTTACTTAGTTGATAATAGATTTCAGAAATGGCTTGAAGAAATACGGAGAAGGAATCTAATTCCAGTGATTTATTAAGAACATAGTGTTTACAAGGAGGATTTTGTGGAATGAAATACTAAAGACATGATACATAATTTGAAGGTATTAAACCTGCTGGTACATAAGCAAAACGAAAGATTTTGTGAAATTCCCTAATAGTTAAGCTACTATTATACAGTAAAATTAGAAATATTTGTATAAAACGTTATTATTACTGGCGTTTTACAGTTTAGATGGAAGAAATATTATAATTAATTAAAATAGTTTAATTTTAGTATTTTCTCATTAATTATATTCGTCTAAACAAAAACTGAAACATTCAATAATTTTTTTATGTTTTAAAGGAATTTAATATATTTCTACATTTTTAAATAAAATTTTTCCTTTATAATAATTATATTTTTAATTCCTGTCCTGTTTATAATTATTATAAATTATTATAGTTATACGCTGTGTCCCATAAGTTTTCATTCATAGAATACATAAAAATAGATAAAAATTACGATCAATAATAATAAATACTTAAAAATGATTTTAAGAAAAAAAAATTTATTATTTTTTTTCTATTTTTGGAAACTAATGGGATACTCTGTTTAAGCCTTATTATAATTAAATTTACTTTAAATAGAGGCAGTATAAGTTATGTGTGTATTAAACAGGGTACTATTAATTTAATGGTTTATAATTTCTGACAAAGTCAATCTTACCTCTATAGCATTTCCAAAACAACTAACAACAGTAAAAGTTTGTTTTATTACAATAAAGTTATTCACTATATAGCCAGTTGTCGTTTGAACAGAATGAATGTGTCACAAAGCTGACTGTCACCAGTCAGTTTGGGATTCCATTGTACACAGTATATTACACAAAAATAAATCAAACCGTTGGAATGTAACGTTAAAGCTTCCTGTAAGTTATTATTTTCCTGTTTGTAATTTTCAAAAAGTAGTAAATTTGCATAGTTATATCCTGTTACATGTTAAAAAGACTACTAGAAAAGCAAAATTGTAAAGCGCTTTTTGATGTGAATTATGAGTGTACTAAAATGTAGAAATATTCGCCCGTTACTCTTTGAAAGTTCTTAAAAGAAAACATTTTTATTTACTGAAAATTCCTTATTGTAAATGGTCGAAAAACATCCAATAAAAAAAAACCTTACCTCATCTGATAATATATATAAGGGGACAAACGGCATAACTTTATTAATCTGAAGAAAAAATCTATCAATACTGACTAACGACCAACCACTGCTTTTCCCTTGAAATTTTGATTCTGCATTAATTAAATTTAAAAAAAAAGCTAGCTTCAACACAGCATTTTCTATATCATATGTATAGTCAATTGTTCTTTGCTTAGTTTTAAAATCAAAAACTAGATTTCCTTTTTTCTCGAACGAATCTTTTCATATGCACGCACATTCTAATGTAAAATTTAATTTAATGATTGGGAAAATAGATTCAAATAGTAATTTACACAATTTAAAAAACTTTCCTTATAGAGTTGAAAAATAAATAGATGTCACGTTGTTGACAGTGTATAACTGTATAAGTTAGCAGGTTAATTCTAAAGCCATTTTTTAAAACACTCAATATTTTCGATCACACACATCTAATTACACGGGTGTCTCTTATTTTTTCATACGTTTTCGAAGGAAACGCGTTTGCAATTCATGTACGTATGAGCGAGAGAAACAGGGCATATGAATGTGAGACATAAACTGTATTGTGTTGATAAACTGTATTGTAGTGTATTGTTTTAAAATTCAGAAATTTCTCAGGTTTAAATGGCAACTTGAATATTATCTTTTGCAATACTGAAAAGTAGGTAACTAATAATTTTAATTTATAAAACATACATTTAACTGCATAAGTTCGGTTAGAACAAACTAATTCTTCTTTCACGGCATACGCGAATCGGCTGTTCAGGTCTCAAAGAATTATCCTATACACAACTCGAATCACCATCGTGTTCTTACTCACCCAAAATATCTCTGTCCCGGTGGTTTATATATTCCCATAATCTTCCATTCGGCATTCTGTCTGGATGCGTCAGCCATCTTTCCTTATTATTTAGTATCCTGGTTTGTAATTTAAAAATACCTCATTTTTTACGGATTTCTTCATTAAAGATTTTATCTAGTCTTGAACACCCTTTCACCGACTTCATAAAACGCATCTTCGACGTTTGCATATTGTTTACATGCTTTCTACTAGGAACCCATGTGTCTCAACCATACAATTAAACAGCCATCGTTTTATAAAATTTCAATCGGGTCTCTTTCCTCGTTTTCTTAGTCAGCGTAGTTTGGAATGCTTTACAAACTGACTGCAACTTAATTTTTGATCAACATCTTGATCACCGTCATCTAAGATAATGGAAATGAAAACCTGTTCTAATGACTTATTATCTAAATCTATCTCGGTACGAACTGGATATTTTACCCAGGAGGCCACAATTTTTGTCTTCTGCATTGAGAGCTTCATATTACATTCCGATCAAACCTATTGCAGTTTAAACAAAGATCACTGAAGTTGGTACTCATTTTGTTGACATAATTTGATCGTCAGGAAACAGCATTGTATTTAAAAATATACCATCAATCTCAACCCCAGAATTCACTATCAATTTTCATCTCCTAACACTGTCAACAATATATACATTAAAAAGTACAATACAATAGTACAATATTACAATATAATATAATATAATAATACAATATAATATAATATAATATTACAATATAATAGTACAATAGTACAATACATATACAAAAGTATATACATTTCCTGATTAATGTAAATTTTTGCAGCAGCTCTGTTCCCATATTCAACAATATTCTTGTGTTATAAAACTAATTCTTTATAACTTCTATAAGGTGATTCAGATATCTTCTCTTCCTTATAGTAATCTACAGAAGCGACCTTTTAGCCCTATCATTCCTTTTCATAATCAATGAAGGTAAGGTAGTATAGTTTGTAAATCAAACTACCTTTTCTATCAACAATTTCAAAAAGAATACATTGGCAACACAGGCTCGACCCTTCCGGAAACGTGCCTTATTAAAACAAATTAAAAAAACGTATTTAATATATTTTACAGGATCACTCAAACAGAGTTCCAGTATAAAATATTAAATTATAAATAGTACGTCATTTACCACATAAATATTACGATAAATATAAGATATTCCCTACAGTTAATTTAATAAATAGTTCATAAAATAAAAAACAGCACTTAAAAATACGAAACGGATGTTCAGGTTTAGCTTCAATTACACGAGTGGTAGATTATTTTCCAGCGTAAAATCACAAGTAGAAAAGTATATATGCGGATTTTATTTTCCCGTAAGAATCCACATAATTTCGTCAAAAATTAAAGATCAGATGCGATTGAATGAACTTTTTACATCTACCAAGCTAATAAATATTAAACATCTAAGTTTGCTTAAATTTCAATAAAACCGACAAACATTATTATATTCTGTTCCAAAAATTCCCATAAGAATTTTCTTAAGTTATAGTACCCAATTGTTTTTAATAAAAAATTTAATTTAGTTTAAAGTGATGACAGCCCGAACCTCTAGTACACGATTACAAATCTTAATACTTTCACTACAGCATGAAAACCACAATTACGTATTTTTTCTGTCTATATCTAATAATTACAAAAGATTAATCTATAAATTATTATATAAATAATGATTTATTTAAAAGTCATTTAAAAATGTATTTTTAAAAACTCAGTCTGAAAATCAGAATGGAAAATTCTATATACATTCAACGAAATACTAATTATTTCTGTGAAAAAAAAACAAATGGCTGAATTTTAGCCAATAAAAAACGCCTTTTTATACCAAACTACATTCTGAAGGAATCCAAATTAGAATTGATAAAATATTCCGCTTTCCTGCACTACAGCGTAAGGTCAACAGCCTGCAAGCAAACATAGAAATTGTAGTGCTAAACAATAAAAATTCCAAGGTATCGACGCTCTAGTATCAAAAGAGGAAAAAGACAAACTTACCTTTTAAAATAGATTTCCTTTCCTACAAAAACGAAAATAAATCTGGTAATAAATGGTATTTACAACATAAAAAATAAGATTTTCTTACGTCTCAGTACAATAGGTACAGTGACGATTTATCGCTTGTACTAAAACTTTCTTGATTTTACAAAACAAGTAGACAGAAGTTATGTGCTCACACTAATCAATTATTTTGAGAAGTTTAGCCACCATACGTGGCTAGGCGCTGGGCAATAAAAACATTTGACTACGCTCGAACGTATCTACAGCAACCATTCAATAATTTGCGTCCCTGCTTTATTCGAAAGTTTCTTTATATTTATATTTAATTTGTTACATGCGTATATCAAAACGTATTTCACTCAACAATATGTAATAATTTGTTTAAAATAATACACTTTGTAATACAATTATTACACTTTGTTCGATTTGAAATTTGGTTTAATTTTTATGTAGAATAAATAGAAAGCTAGTTCACTGAGCCAGTATTTTATTGAGTTCAATAAAGCCCTATACAATTCACTTATCAGTTCTACAATTCTGGATGGATATAGTTATTACCAAAAATATTAAATATAAAACTCTATTTTTTAAATGTAAAAAAATATTCGTAAGCATTCTTACAATTAATAGAGTGAATTCGTTTTATAATTATAAACAGAATAAAACTAAAAAATTAGTGTTGAAAAAATAAAAATTTAAGACACATTTTCAATTTTATTTTTAATATTTTAATTTTACAAAGCGATTTGAGTTTCCAGGTTAATATGCCTACTCGTTTATAGTGTCAGTTGTTTAGAAATGTCAATAAAAAAAAAAAAATGAAAACATGGTTTTAAACCATGTTTAAAAAATGGATTTAAAAAACTTACCCAGTAAACAATTTAAAAATTGGAATGTATTTAAAAAATGGATTACCCAGTAAACTTAAATAGAAGATAATTCTATTTTCAACAAGATAATATGTATTAAATTGTTTATTTTTGCAAGACCAAACCAAAAAGCATGGGGCGCGACCTCAGTTCTATTTCGCAGCTTAAATGAAGTTCATCCAAAGAGATTTACTAGATATTTTGTATAGAAGCTATCATTTCTATTTTGCACCAAACATTTTGTCATATTTAAAGAGCGTATGTAGATATTGATTATGAAAGCGCGCCCCATGCTTTTCATTGTGGTCTTGCGAAAATAGATAAATTTATAGATTCATTATCTTCTATTTATGTTTACTGGCAAATCCTTTTTTTACATTTTTTTCAGAGCATGTTTTTAAAAACTTTTTTATTTTATATTTTTTATTAGACCACGGTTAAATATTTACGGGAGTAAATATAATATGGAAGTTTTCGATATATCGTACAAGGGTTACGCTGATTGATCGACTACACAGAGTTCATCCCAAAAAACGTCTGCGCATGTGTACTACTCTCCATCTTCTGCACATGTGTAATACTCCTCTCCACCTTCTGCGCATGTGTACTATCCGTTAACCGTGGAACGAAAATAAGCTAAAGAAAAGCGTGTAAAAAGAAATTTTAATAGTTTGCAATCCTGTTAGTTAAATTTTCGCTACGAGTAAATCGACAAAGCATAACGGAAACTGATAAGATTGTAGTATTTTCATAAATTTTTATATTGTACAGATAATGAAAATACATAACCCAGAACGATATTAAAGCTCATGATTCGTTCAATTTCATTGTGAAATATAAATATAAGTACGATGCATTGTAAAGAAATATAAAATCAAGAAGTGAAAGAATTTGAATGGGTATATATTCAAAATTACGATTTCTTCTGATGAGTCGCAATACTGAATGGTACCAATCCGCGAACAGAATATTCCAACGAATACCAATATGCATTGCTTTACCAATAAAAAATACACTAACAAATAAGCGTTACAAAATGTAGATCGATTACAATTTGATAGTACTACCATATAATACAACCATTATATTCACTAATCACTTGAATGTATACGTCTGACCAATAAGAAACCCTATTGTTAGAACATTTATAGTACGGAATTATTTTTTTTTAGTCGCAGGACGAATGGTTCTGGCAAACCGGAATTCACTTTAACTCATCCAATTACAATGAAAAATGTTTCTTCAACGTTAAGACTTGGCTAACTGATGGATCTAATTTTATCAAATTTAAGATTTTATATTTTTAATTAGTAGAAAATATCAGATAGAAACTAAACAAAAATGCGGAAATAATTTTAACAATTATAATTTATTCCGCAATTAGTACAAAGAAAATCTTCCATAATTTTAGTACGATCAAAATTTAATAAATCATACCTTTTTTTATAATGTACGACTATAAAATTACAACACGTAACGAATTGTTTAATGTTTGTAGCTACAAACAAGATGATTATTCTTTAACATAGGTTTTAAATCCTTTTAGCAATCTGATTGTTTTGTTGTTTGTATTTTTTTTTTCTTTCCGTATTGGAGGAAAAAGCTCTGCCAGCCGCCGTCAGGCCCGCACTGACGGCAGTGTGGGGCTCTCACCCGCTAAAAAACCTCCCCTTCTATCATGCAGGGGCCGGATCTAAGCCATATGGTATGTACAGCCCCTGCATGATCACCCAGGCACTCCACTATCCGAATCCATGTGACCGGAAGACGTCTCCAGGGGACGATCGACGAGCGACGACTCCGAGGAGCCCCCGCCGACCACCCCCAGAAGCTGGCCTCCCTTGATCACCTGTCATCGAACTCCAAGCCTCCGTAGATTCGCATCTACTCAGCCTGCCGTCGCCTCTCTTCATTGGCCTTCTCTCGTATCATTGATACGATCGTAGTCGAGACACATTCCCACTTTTTGCCATTGCTGAGCATTACCTCGATTATATTGTTGGCCCTCTCCACACCCTGACCCTCGAGCACTACGCGGAAGTTGCGCCATCTAGGGCAAAAAAAATACTACATGCTCTGCTGTATCCAGTCCGCCGCAATCGTGTCAGCGACTTGTATGGAATCTACCCATCCTGTACAGGTAGTCTCGAAAACATCCATGTCCAGACAGGAACTGGGTGAATTCGTAGCCTGTTTGTTGTTTATATTGAAAATATTTTACCTAATATAATAAAAAAACTTGAATATTAACAAATATAATAAGATTCACATGTTTGTTATATTTTCCTTTTTTCATCGCGTTTGATGATCCTATGTGAGATACAAAAGATTGTATAATTCTATTTATTTATTTTTTCAGTTTGACCTCTCTTGAATGAAAAGATTTATTTATTATTAATAATGCCAATCCAATTCTGTAATCTTACTGTTCTCAAAAGTTTAATTTTGAATATTAGTGGTCTATAAACAACTGCAATGATGATGTTTTACACATAAATAATGGATATTGTTAAATTCAGTAGGGGAATCAAATAATATATGAAAGAAGAGTTGTTCATTTCATGATTAAGTCTGTACATAAATAATCCCTATGTAATACTAACCGTCAAGCCAACCTGTAGCACTAATATGACAAGGAAAACGAGAAAGTAATTTTTAAATAATAATACTTTTTCTTCTCAAATATTCAATTTTTTTTAACCACTTCTTTTTAATATTGTTTTTTATGGAGGAAATGCAAATTAAATAACTTGTTCCAAACGATTTAGTATTTAAAAAAATGAGAAGTCATTTGGTTCATAATAAAACATGATTTAACTACTAAAAAAAAATTTAAAAAATATTATATATCTTTATGACAGCCATTTTGAAATTTGTAAGGAAAAATGTTTGTATTAATTGTTGATATTGAAAATGTTTGTTAAACATGTACACAAGTGAACATATTTTTTTTGTTGACATTTTTACCGGTAAACAATCGGATCAAGATTACACGATTCGGTTTGCAGATATGAATTTATTTTTGAACAATACAAAATGGCGAACTGAGAGAAAATTAAACAACGTTTTCGAAAGTATGATTATGGTACACTTACCTTTATGTTAATCAAGGTGTTTCTTTCACTAATACTTGGACACTATAGAAACATAATAGTTTTAATTTAAAAAAATACATATTCAGTTTTTAATCAAATCATTTTTTGGACATCAAATATTCTTTCCTACAGATGTTAAAATAAAAAAAATATATACAAGAAACTGCGGTTCACAAGTAATAAATACGAAATTTAATTAATTAATTATAATTTATTATATAAATTGTAAATGTTTACACTAAACTATGTTTCCGAATAGAAATGATTCTGGTTACAATCCTATTTGATTAATCCAGTTTTATATCTAATAATGTATTAACCGAGTCACTATTCAGTGATATCACAAATCATATTTAAATTAATTAAAAGGATTCAGTGATAATCAGTCTTCAATTTAATACACAGTTTTAAAATTTGTCCTGTTTTTTATCATTTTAATAGACTATTAAGTGTGAAATTCTTACCTTTTTCTTTCGTAACGTTTTCAAGAAAAAATTTTAAATGAATCACTTTATTTAAAAAAAAAAAAAAAAAAAAAAAAAAAAAAAACATGTGAATCATTCCTGTAAAAGTAAGTAATAAGACTAACCATAATTAATCACAAAAAACTGAAAGATTTAAACCTGTTTATTGTAAAATAAATTTATTAATACACCGAAATATAAGTTCTGTAATAAAATCATTTTTCATTTAATATCTTTTACAATAGACTTATATATCTTTTAACGAATAAACTTTATATTGTAAATAATTATGCTTGGAAAAATATTTCAAATACGATTAAAGCTGTCTAGTACACGGTGGATAACAGAACACAATACATGAATCTTGTTTTAGCAATGAAGATCCTTTCTTAACAGTAAAATGCGGCAGCACAATTTGCTATATGCGACTGTGAATACAAATCACTGTAATAAGAAAATTCCATTTTATGTGGAAAAATCTAAATGTTTTTATTTTCAGTGACTTTTTACGTTTGGTCATGCCAAAGATAAGATTGTGATGAGACTATTCTGTTAGATGTAATTCACGATAAATTAAATGATAAATTGTGATGAGACTATTCGGTTAGATGTAATTCACCTACTAGACTAGTCACTTAAGTGACAAATTCTAGTCAATTTAGTGACTAATTCACCTAAAAGCAAAAAAACAAAAACCTTTAGAACAATAGTTAACAAGCAATATATTCGCTCACCATAATATCTATACACAAAGCTGTATAAATAGCAGTATATCATGTTAAAATATTGCTCAAGTTAACGCTTTCCACCAGCTCGTCATCGCAAATCCGCTGATTTCGAAGTCGAGATTTCTAAGGTTCAAATCCTACTAAAGGCAGTTACTTTTATACGGATTTGAATACTTTATCGTGGATACCGGTGTTCTTTGGTGGTTGAGTTTCTGTTAACCACACATCTCAGGAATGATTGACCTGAGATTGTACAAGACTATTACTTCCTCTGAAGTAATACCTTACGGTGTTTCCGGAGGCTAATACAGAAAAAAAAACAGAGATGAAATTCACAACTGTTTTTCGAGACAATAAATCAGATTATATATTTCTGTTTAGGAAACGCGGTTTGGGAATAATAACTTATGATAAAAATCGCAGCAAACTTTGGGTGAACATTTGTATTTATCAACAAGAGTGGGGTAATTTTACGAGCAACCAGAGGAACAGTAGCATTCAAATATTTATAAAGATGAATATGCGGTGAAATATTTTATGAGCAAATAGAAATACAACAACCTTTAGAACAACAGTTAATAGCAATATATTCGCTCAACATAATATCTATACACAAAGTTGTATAAATAGCAGTAGATCATATTAAAATATTGCTCAATTTAACGCTTTCCACCAGCTCAGTAACGTAAAAATTGGTGTGGGTGGTTAAATAGAACCTTCCCGGCAATAAACATGAAAGATATGAATAATACGTATACATAGGGTTTTCTTTTAATAAACAGATCGATGTAACCGCTTAACGTTTAAAATAAGGAAAGTCTATACAACTTCCTGTTGTATAGAAATTTCCTTATCTTCCGGATTATTTTTTAAGTGCACCTTAAATTAATATTTTAATCAAATTTGATCCTTAAATTTTAATTCTGATTGAAGATTGTGAAACAAAATTGTGAATATAACAATAAATCAATTTCATTTCCAGCTTTATACTTTTTGATCTTTCCTTAGGGATATATTTACGGCGAAAACTTTATTTATGAATACTATATATATATATATATATACGGGTGTCCCATGAAGAAACGGAGAGACTTTCAGGACATGTTTTACTGGTAAAAATAATGAAAAAAGGTCACATAAAAATAGGTATGTAAACGCTTGTTTTTGAGTTACGACTAGTGAAAGATTTCGCTCGGATTTCAGCTATTCTAATAAAAAGAAGCCCTATTTTAATTTTTGGGATCCAAATTAAATAGTTTAATTGGCGATTTCTTATGTAATCTGAGCTGGAAAATAGAATAAAGCAGGACTGTAAATTCAGTAGGTTTTAAGATACCCGACGTAAAACACAAATTCGGTGTCGAAAAACGAATCTTTTTTAGGTTGTAGTACAGTAGCTTTTCTTTTTTGAACCAAAAATCAAAAAAAATTGTTTAAATTTTTACATGACAAATATAGCTGTGTTCGAAAGTAGAATTAAATTCAATTTTTTTTTTTTTTTTTTTTTTTTAATAATATCAACTTTCCATAAAGGAAAACAGAAAAACTGAAAACCAAACCACCATACCTACTTCATAAGATTCAGCTCTTCAAAGAAATCATTTACTTTCGTAACAATGTTATAGTTGCGTTTGTTCATATTATATATATATATATATATATATATATATATATATATATATATATACATGTGTGTTCGTGTGTGTGTGTGTGTGTGTGTGCGTGTGTGTGGCCGGATTATATGTGGTAATACCTTTGTAAAGTAAATTATAACTGAAAATTAACATTATCGATTTAACGGTTTACCAAAATTCTATTATAATCTATTCCACTTTTTTTTTAACCTCCGGGACTGGATTATATTATATACAACATAAAACGCTTGAAATATGCATGAAGAATGCTTAAAATATGCATGAAAAGTGTCAAAATATGCAACTATAAATAAAAATAAAAAAAGTGTTTTTTAGTTTTTTTTATTTCAAAATCAGCATATTATTATTAAGTAGTTGAATAACAGATCGATAATTAACAATTGTTTAACATTTTGTGACTTTTGTAAACGTAAACAATCAGGTACTTTTCCAAATGTTCAATAGTAAGATTATGACTTCGATCACTCAAAATATTTTTATAAGTGGAAAAGGATCGTCTACATCCACTGACGTAACTGGGCAGTATTTGAATTTGGATGCTATGTTAGTACTTATTGTTTCCGGCAAAAGTTCACCCATCCCGTTAATAAACTATCCATCCATTTGACACAAAAGTTCAAAGCCTGAGTTATTATTCAAAATGTTTTCAAATTTTTCTTTAAGATTACACGGCAATGCGGAGTTCATTTGGCAGATTTTATTCATTAACTGAATAGATTCAGTCAACCCAAAACCTTGAGTTTCAAGCTTTTTAATACTGGTAGGTATATGTATGTGGGAAAAATGAGTGCTAATCACAGCAATGTTTTTTTTTATGTACTAGAATCGTTAAATACTTCCTTGGACTGACAAACTGCCACAGCCTCTGCACTATCAAAGTCGTTTACTACAACTTTGATGGGCCTCGAAATATTCATTGTAAAACAGTACAGCATCAATCCACGTTTCCCATCGAGTTACAAATGGTTCGGGAGGTACAGGCACATTTGGCAGTTTTTCTTAATAGGCTTATTGCGAGCAGGTGTCTTAAGAAACACTTTCTTTGTTAATGAAATCTTTTTATTTTCATTCCCAAACGTGGATCGTACTTCTTTAGCGAATCGATGTACTCCGTGAGCAAAGCACGATAGATGAATCAAATTGGGATAAAATACTTGGAGGGCTTTGGCTACCTTGATCTTATAAGGATCAGCATCTGAAAGAAATATAAACACTCTTTCATGAGCAGAAGATTTAGGAAATATTTTTCAATACCTTCATTCACAAATCTGACGATCGTAGAACGATTTGTCTTTTCAAGGTCTTTGTAGGCCACCAGATAGGAAGAAGGCTCTAGTTTTAATGCACCGACTATTAAATTCACAATGTATCGATCACAACTGTCAGTAGTTTCGTCTGCTGAAATACAAATAATGCTATCCTTGAGTTCATTGCGTGTTTCTTCCAGAGCATGTAGGTAAATCGGTACGTAATTTTTACGCAATGATTCATTGCGTATACTTGATTCATCTAGTATATTTTGATTCAAGCTATATTTTCGCAGAAAATCTTTGAAGGTAGGATCTGAAATTTGGGAAAAGTAATATTACTTGTAAGCAATGCTTCACATAAATCCATGCTAAGTAGTTTTTTGTTTACCTTTGGAAGTGAAATCAATGCCACTTGCCGCTTTTATAATTTGTTCTCGCGGGCCTTTCTTTTGCAATTTTGCGGTATGAAGATTTTTCTTGACATACTAGTCTACTTGAAACTTTTTTGTGCACAAAATATTTTTCTCGTAAAAACTCGACAATATAAAACATTTCCGTCGTATGTAAGTGTTCCAGGATAGTCAGCTATCTACGAAGAGGCGCTTTTTTTCGGGAGGCATGGTACACATTAAACCTTGCTCAAATAAATAAAATCTAAACTAATGCAATGAGGGCGTTAACAATAATTTGCGTAATTTAATTGCCTAATGGGAGGAGTCCTACAGTAGGCGTGCGTGACGCAGAGCGGTATCATCCGTCTCTGTCTAGCGTGAGTGTGTCTTATTTGGCCTCATAACATTATCTTACCAAAACCATAGACGCGTAGCTGCTAAGAGCGCTCTAAGAACCGTGCGGCTAATAGGTTTGGCCGGCTACAACGTAAGATTTCATTTATTAACCAGGTACCCTACCGAAAAATATTGTTAATACGGCGAAAATATGCATTATCACTAGATTTTAAGGAAAACATGCAATAACCGGTGAGAATGGGCTTATATGCAAATATGCAAATGCATATAATCCAGTCTCTAAATATAAACAAAAGAACAATGCTGAATAATAATAATATTGCTACCATTCGTTTGTTTCATGACCGTAATTAGGAAATGCTCCCGATAGTCGTTAAAGAATTCTAATAAAATTTCGTGATATTTAATATTATTATTACTAATGAATAAAACAATGTAAAACAGCTTAACAATGATGTTTATAGTGAATAACATTGCATAATTTATTCATCATCAGTCACTAAGAAAAATGTTTATGTAATTTTAAATGAAAAATATTTTGTGTACTGTGAATAAAATATGTTTAATCAATATTCGTACTAACGGGCATTTCAAAAAACTCAACCCCTTTGTTTAACGACGGGAACTTATTACAAAAATATTAATGCTAACAAAATATAATAGTATTCAAATTAACTTTAATAACTTTACAACAGATGTTCAAAATGATTTCCTGTGATTTCAATGCAAGTTCGTACACGTTTTATAAAATTTACAGCCACTTTTAATAATGTTTGCTAAGTTATGTTTGAAATCTCACTTTCAATGTTAGCCTTCAATTCCTCTAATGTATGAGGATTGCTTTTAAAAACTAAAATGTTTAATTACCCCCAAAGGAAAATGTCTGTTGGTATAAGATCAGGGGATCTTGGAGGCCATAACACTTTTGATATCAAACGATGGCCAAATATTTCTCGTAACATAACCAGCGTTTCATCAGCAGTTTGACACGTTGTGTTATCCAGCTGGAACCAATATTCTTGTTCGTGTAAATCTAACACAGCAATAAACTGTTCGATTAAGTTGCAATAAACCATACCATCTACAGATTTGTTAAAAAATTACGCCGGGAGATCGCATACCACCATCGTAACACCAATTTTACGTGCGTGTAATGGTCGTTCATGAAACGCGTGAGGATTTTCAGCGCTTTATATTCGTCAGTTTTGGCTGTTAATGTAGCCATCTAAGTGAAACAATGCCTCGTCGCTGAAATAGACACGATCCATAATTTCAATATCGTTGTCATCAACAGGAGAACGAAATCGATGACAATACTTTAAACGTTTTGCTCGGTGTACTTCTTTCAGTTCTTGAAAAACGCCAATGCGATAAGCATGCAATAGTAATTTTTAATAGCCCTGAAACTGTAAATAGTGAAAGTCCAGACTATTGAGATATCTTTATGAGTGATTTTCTGGGTGAGTAAGCCAATGTTCTTTTACATGCATCAGAACAGTGGTGGTCGACCTGTGCTTTTCCGATCATGTACTCTCCCAGTCTCACGAAATTTATTAATCAAACGCGATATTATCGACTTATTAGGAACTGAAGAATCGCGAATTTTTATTCTAAATTCAGCTACTATATATATATTGCTCTTTTCTATATGCAAAGTGTTATTAATTCTGTTCTTAATAAAATTACTTTAATTTGTATTTCAAGAAAAATAAAAAAATTAAATACAATTGATTACGTCACATAAAAAAATTTCCGTTTGAAACTGAAATAAAATAAAAATAATTAGTACATAAAAATCTGACGAAGCAAAGTTTTTTTGTTTTACTGAAGTTTACGGTGAAGTTATTGTGCCTTTGAATAAATAGCCTACCTTTAAATTAATACGCTATACCTATAGGTACAGCTGTTTATTTAAAACTGGTGAATGGTTTTACACTACCCTTGTAATTAATATTTTTCCTTTGAGTTTATGTACACATAAGAATATATCTAAAGAGTCTTCCGTTATCCTCCCCTCCAGTTTTAATCGATGAATTTTTTTGATAATTTTTTAATAATAATAATCATTTATAAATATTAATAAATAGTTATTATAATAAACTGAATTTATTAAAAAATTTTAACATTTTTTAATTACATAATATTTTATTTTTATATCATTATAAGTGACATATTTAAAAAAAAGTATTACTGTATGAAGATGAGATTTACTGTACTTATAAAAACTTTTTAGTGACATTGTACACGCAAAAAGAGGGCAATGTTTTTCAGAATGGACTGGAACGGATTCCGACCCCCTACTTCTACTTTACGGAGCTAGAGAAATAGCTACCTAATCGATTTTTCACAATGTAATTTTTTCGACGAAACTTATTTTTTGCTATTACTCACAGCCTTTCAAGATTATAGGTATGGGCGCTCTATTAATTGGATTAATAAAACTTTGAGAACGGTTAACAGTGTTGTGTATATAATTTCGGTTCAAATTTTGTATCCCTTTATAGGCCTGCCACTGATCTGAAATAATTAAGCAGCCCGGTGCGATGAAATTAACTATTATTGGCAGTAACGAATCCGCAATTCGGTCAGAAACAGCAAATATAAAACAATTGCATCTTTCACGGCAGATCCCGCCGAAAATCCATTACTCTACCGGCTTTGAATTTTCTTTTAACGAACGTATATTCATTATTTTGACAATCATTCCCTGTGTACACGGCTAACACTTTACTCGCACTTATATCCTACAGGGAATTACTATTGTCAACACATGTAATGTTAATTTCTATTTCACTTTTACAGAATTTAACTGAGAACACTACAAAACACCACAAATACAGAAATAAATATCTTGTCCAGACTTTGTCTGGAACCTTGTAATAGTATTCAAATGCAACTGAAAGTTACTCGGCATTCACCTTTTACAGCGCTATAATTCTCAATTATCTGAAATCTTCAAAACCCCTTCCTGTCCATATTTTTGATGACATAATTATTTACTGGCAAAATACCGTCATTTTGGAACCTACGAAAACAGCTATTTTTTCGTGAGTTATCTTAGTTGGAAACTTACAAAGATATCACTGTAAGACTGGATAAATAAAAAAAAGAAAAAAGAAACAATCAGTTGTCAAGCATCAACAGGTTCGTGAAGGGAACAAGTAGAATCACGACAGTATTCGCATAATAAAATATAAGTCACTCTCTTAATATAATAAAATCACATTTTGTCTTTCTCTCTGTAATATGCGTATTTGTAATTTCCTGCAATTTATAGAAGTATAGTAATGAAAAATAACTGGAAGTCATCACTGATTCATTGATAACAACTAGTGGGAAGATAATGGAAGAAAATCAAAGTTATTTGTATGGTATCTTGTAGGATACCATGTACAGTTTTATTTAATTAGGTCAAAGATAAAACATTCATTACTTACTATATATAGATATCAAAGGAAATAGCTTTCCTGAAATACATACACATGTGTGTGTGTGTGTGTGTGTGTGTGTGTGTGTGTGTGTGTGTGTGTGTGTGTGTGTGTGTATGTATGTGTATGAGTGTGTGTGTGTACTACTATGTAATATCTAATGTTCATAGGGCAGCATGGGCAGTAAAATTATAAATAAACAATCACTCTCTATAAAAAAAAGGATGGTGTGTGGGTTTCTTTGTTTGCTGTATGTGCTCGCATTTTTCGCATTTTATTTTAGCTGCTATTGGCGCAGACCGGACCAATGATAGTGCAACTTTCTCCCACTAGAAGCAGACCGTTGTCGATTAATTTATAGATTATTTCATTTCTAAGCGTATTTTTATATATATTTGTATTTTAATTTACTTATTATTATAATTTATTTATTTACTTTTATTAATAAAAGAAAAGGATTTTTTATTTAAAGGGAGAGATTCATTGGCGCGCATCCGCCGGCGTATCACGAGGTCCGGTCCGTTCTGTGCCAGTTGAAGCAGCTGGATAGGCAACGAATACAACCTCACACGAACACACACAAGACTAAAAGAAGAAGGCAACGACTCCAAGCAAATCCCCTGTTATCAATATGGCTACCGTTAAGCATTATAAATCTATTAAAAACTATTAAATTCTATATCTACTCATTCCTTAAGCTTATTTTAATTATAAAAACACCAAAATGTTCAGAAAAAATATTCTCTGCAGATTACTATTTCTTTTCTTAAAATATTTTTGTAAAATACGTAATAATCTCACAAATATGAGGATACGAACGCGTCCAGGGTCCTGTGGGCCCTGGATATACGGAAGAGAGTCCTGAGCGGATAGTTTAGTAATAATAGCCAGGAAACCGATGGGATTAAATTTAACGACTAGATCTAGGCGTTTTGTTATTTGCTTTAAAACGTCTGTGTACTATAACCAACACACATCATAAAGTGTTTTAAAAACTGTAATGCATATTTTTCGCTCATTTGAAATGTTAATAGTTAATTTGTTGTATCAATAAAATTTTCATGGAATAAATCGTATGAGCTCCTTCAACAGATTGGGACAATCTTAAAAAATTTTCAAACATGGTAAGGTTGATTGTTATTTAATTTTTTATAACTAATCTTAAATAAGTAAAATGTGTGTGTGTGTGTGTGTGCGCGCGCGCGCGCGTGTTAAGAGTATAAATTTTATATTTTATTATTACTGATAAAAGAATGAACTTAATATTTTGTTGTTTTACAGATACTATGCGATAGTTCATCCTATGAGGGCGAAATATGTATGCACTATCTCGCAAGCTCGAAAAATTATCATAGCTATATGGATAGCGTCATTTTTATTGGCTGTTCCAATACTGTTTATACAGGTAAGAGATCAGATAAAAAATCACTTTTTAAAAAGTTCTCTTTCTCATTTACGCAGTTAAAGTTTTAAAAAAACTTGTAAAATCACTTTTCAGAGTTAGTAACATGAATCAAAAATATATACATAAATGCAGGCTTCTTATATACACACATATGCTATCGGCCTGTACTACAAGAAACATTGGTTCGTTGTTTCACGCTCGGATTTACAAGAGAATTTACAGCCCAGTCGTTTGTTCTCGAATTTTTTCACATATAACGGACCGAAGGAACCGGGTACTTTTTTATTAAATAAACTGATGGTTTTAAATCAACGCGATTTTTTTACTGTAATCTAAATACATACCTCCCTGCATTGTATCATAACTAACGCCAAGATGAGAACAACTGAAGTATAAAGATTGCAAAAACAGTGACTTAAAGTGTTTTTACGTTAATTTTTAAAATATGATATTTAATAAATTTGGCTTGGTTTGTCTTTAAAAATACTTTGTCTTTTAAAATATTTGTCTTAATTTTTACAAAACTTTCAACTGTCACGGAAACCCATTGCAATTTTCCAATTGTTCACCCAGTATATAAGTTATTCCCATAATCTGTTATTTCTTTATTTATAATTCTGTATTTTTTATACATTTCTGTCTGCATTTTAAACATGGTATCAGGGCTCATCTGAGAGAATTCTACATACTACTAATACATATAAAATTCTAGATGTTTAGAATCTTAGTGTGTGAGTGAAACACTACTCCCTCTTCCATCGTCACTCCACCACGGTAACTGTAGAAAAGTTATAAAAAAAATAATAAATTGTATAAATAAAATATAAATTGTATAAATATAAGTAAAAATAAATATAAATTGTATAAATATATTATAAATTATATAAATGAAATTCTAAAAATCAGTAACATTATTTTGATTTAATTATGAATGAAACAATTTATTTCTGTTTTATATCTAATAAGTACATCTATATCTTTTTTTAAATATTTTTGTTTTAAGTAAATAGTATGACCTAAACATATTTATAAGTTGTCAAGTTACGATGTACGAAATATATTTCCGTTAATTTTAAAAAGATTACCTAGTAAATTTTTGTAACCGCGAGCGGTATATTAATCGTAGAGAAAAAAAAATATTTTTCAATCACAGAGAAAGACATAACCAGTGAGTAAAGTTCCGAGTAAGTCAGTTAAATCGTCAGATTTTTACCTCATAACGTAATATATATAAAACAATAGGGACTATATGAGACAAATCTGTTAAGGAAGTTTAACGAGATTTTAATGATATTTTTGTTGGCAAACCTACCATTTTTTTTTTTTTTTTTTTAACAAAAACATATCTTGTTTTAATTTTCTAAGTAAACAAAAAATATATATATATATACATACTTAGATACAGAAAATTTAATCAAAAGGAACAGATGAAACGATCTTTAAAATAATGCAACAAAATAATATGTACACCCTCTGTTTCACAGGAAAAGTATTTGTTACGATTGTTAAATTCAAGTTATTTGAAAAAATTATCACATATTTATTAATACTATAGAGTAACAGCAAATAATAAAAAATATATAAATCTCAGATAATAGAATAAAAATTACTTCTAAAAGAAAATTAATAAAGTAAATAGAAGAAAGTACGGCTTCAAATAAAATATTTTACAAAAAATCCTTATTTTCAAATGAAATGTCTCATTTCATTTCATTTATTTGTTTTAATTACCAAAATTAAAAAGAATGAATCTACGATGAGAAGAACACGTCTTTATAAATGATTTTCACGCTTTAAACGAAGCGAAATGTCGATTGAACATGATCAGCGATCTGGATATCCTACATTGAAATAAACAATTTCATTTTATTCTCATGAAATCTCTAAAGGATAATGCAGAAAATATATTTAGTAATAAGTATTATTATCATGATAAAAGCGTGTTAAAACCAACTAATTACTTGTTGGCAATCAATAGTCAAAAGTAGTTCTTTTTAAAATTATATGATAAAAAAGTTGTAAAACAAAGTGATTTAAAGAACTTAGTTTGTATCCGAAATTATCTTTTTTAAGTAAATTTAGAGTTCGTTTAATCATATATATATTAATCTTTTTAATTTATCAAAAAAATTATTAATAAAAATAATAATAATACACTTCATTTGCAATTTTTTTTTTTTTTTGATAAATTAATAAGGTGCTCGATGAGTCACGAGATGGCTAAAAAATAACGGGAATTTTTTGTGGTGGGGGATAAGGTTGTAGCTCCTGCCCCTGAAATAGTCTGGGCGAAACCCTTCCGAATCAATGTACAAGGTGACGCAGTCCTGAAAGGTAGTATGAAAACAATGAATTTTTAACGCAAATTAATTTTCAATTTCGGAAAAAAGTGATAGCTGAAAATCATGACTAACGCGTAACCGGCAAGTTTTATTACTTTTAGGAAAAAATGCAACGGAAACAATTCTAATGATTCAAAATGCCTAAAAATAATCTACTATGAGAAGAACACGTATTTATGAATGATTTTCACGCATTAAACTAAGGCAAAATATCGATTAAACATGATCAGCGATCTGGAAATCCTAAAAACGTTATAACCGACAAAAATATCAAAAGATGTGCGATGACAACAACGAAAATTGTCGATGAACTAACAATTTTTTTTGTTTGATCAACTGATCCACCACAGAAGCTTACAGAGAAGCTTGTACGTGGAAATGGAATTTTGTAGAGTATGAAAAATGCATCTCTGACCGGGGGATTCGATCCCGGAATCCCCCAGATGAAAGGCCGAAACACTACCACCGAAATCGGCTGGAAGTTTTTTACTATAATATTTTACCGGTAAGTTCTTAAAAAAATTGCGTGTTTATAGAAAAGAACCGGAATTGTGGCTAACAGGTGATTAACAGGTTTTTTCAAACGAAATAACTTCTCCACCCGCACCGCGCTTACTGTAAAACATTTTTGAACAAGAAATGGAATGAACCCCTTGACTCATCTTCATATTCGCCCGATCTCGTTCCTTACGACTTCTTTCTATTTTCTAAGATGACATTGATTGCATTTCCTAGAATGCAATTTGACAAGGTAGAAGAGGTGAAACAGAAAACTGCCGATGCCTTGAAAGGCATATAAAGTGAAGAGTTCAAAAATGATTTTGAGCAATGGAGAAAACGTTTGGACAAATATATTATGGAGATTTCTTTGAAGGGGATGAAATTTTCAAAATGTAAAATTAATGCAGATTTTAAGAAAAAAAATTTTCCGTTATTTTTGTGTATATCTTGTATGTTAATATGTTGTTTTTTTATCTCAATAATAGTATATTTTTAAAGAAATACGATGCCTGCAATACTAAAAAAATAAAATCTGTTTTTGCAAATAATAATAATAACAATTATTTTATAAATTGATACTTATCAACAGACTGACAGATTTAGGTATTTGTAATAAATTTTAGTTGATAAGGGTATCAATGAAATTTATCACAAAATAGTAACACTATTTGCAATGAGTTTTTGTTTTCCTTTATAAAATAAAACAAAGTTTTGAAAAAGTTCCATCGGAAAATACAATCCCGAAATTCAACCTCATCGTAAAGTAATTTAAAATATATTATTACGTTTTGTTACAGATTGTATAAAAATCTACATGTATGTTGTTATTCGGTGTTGTTATTAAATCGACTTCTTCTTCTTATAGCCGCTTCTTATTCTTCTTGAATAAGAAGCCTGTCAATTAAAATTTTTGTTGTAAATTTCATAATCAATTGTATTAAGATCTAATATTTTTTTTGTTTTTATATGTTCTGTGTTAAATCTGCAGGTTGAGTTTAATGTTTTCTTATGTTAAGATTATTTTTTCATGAGATGATCTACAAAAAAATATTAGCTGTTGTGCTTTAGTATATATGTTTTTTCTCTGTATCTAAGTGTGGATGTCTATGCAACGAATAAATAACCCGGAACATTCTTTGGAAGAAAAAATCTTCATTAACATTTGCGACTTGTTCATAATATGTTAATCTGTTTATTATAATCAGTTAAAAAAACTTAAATGTAATATAATTTTTTTAATGCTATTCTAAGAAATGTGTTTCAAGTACTATCATATGTACATCTTCACGATTTTTTATTTTAGTTACATAAAATAGTTATTTTATCACAAATAAATAACTAGTTAATTAGAATAGTTATTAATATCACAAATAATTTTCAGATTTATAATATTACATTTAAATTACGTTTTTAAATAGATAAACAGCAAATAAAGAACAAGAATAATTTAAAGAGCTGTTTAATGGAAGTCTTCTTAAAAAAAAAAAACAAAATAAAATATAAGATAATTATTTTATTTGCCGTTAAGAAGTAGAGTAAGTAAGCTTAGCATAAATGATTAATATGTTAGAAAACTTTTCTCCGGGAATATTTAGGAAAGTAAATAATTTTAGTTGTTCCTGAAGTGAAGTGAAGGCTGCGTAATTGGAAGATTCCTTAGTTTTTATCTTTGATTAAATGCAAAGCTCAATTAAAAATTTAACTGTATACTTCTACTTTGAGTATAATCGAATTTCTCTGTTACTCTTTCCTATGAGAAAACTTTTAGCTTCAATTAAACAAAACTAAAATCATGAAGTTATTTTTTCCATTTCAAGAAACTTTTTCACAATATTTTTTTTTTCCTTTACTCAATTCCGCTTTCTATTTTCAGGAATTTCTTAAATTTTTGCTCATTTGCAAATTTTTGCGATTTTTATATTTTTTAAAATAATAAACTACTTTCTCAAAATAAAAATTCTAAAACAATGAATACGTGAGAATTATGATTATCTGTAAATGATTTGGTGATTTATTTAAAGCTATTCTATAACGTGAGTCTAACCGAGTCTGGATCAATTAGTTATCAACTACACTAAGGTATAAATAGATCTAGCGAACTTTCACAAAAAAAGCTTAACGTTTAATCTTTGCACAATCCAACCTGACAAAAACTGAAAATCAATGTATATAAATAATATTTAAACAAAAAAAAAAAAAAAATATATATATATATATATATAACAAAAATAGGTTATAAAAGAACCTTAAAAGTTTTTTACCATAAAAATATATTTCCTTTCTTTTTCCTGTTTAGCCTCCGGTAATTACCTTTCTGATAATACTTCAGAGGATGATTATGTATGAGTGCAGATGAAGTGTAAGTCTTGTACAGTCTCCTAGATGTGTGGTTAATTGAAACCCAAACACCAAAGAACACGGATGTCCACGATCTAGTATTCAAATCCATGTAAAAATAACTGACTTTACTAGGACTTCAACGCTGGAACTCTCGACTTCCAAATCAACTGATTTGGGAAGACGCGTTCATCAATAAACGAACCCGGTGGGTACCACCAAAAAATCTATTCTGGTTGATTATTACTTGATTTAAGTTCACTTATATTTAATTTAATCCTTTTCTTTTTTATATATAAGATAATTAAGTAGATAGTCAAATAAATTAACTAATCTAATAACAGCCAACTAACAAACTTACTGCTAATAAGGAAAAACGGAAATATTAAATTCCTTCTTATAATTCAGAACCCATTATTAAATATTTTCGATTGACAAAGCGATTAATTGTAGTTTAAGGTATTCCTTTACCAATATCTCGAATTCTTTGACAAAACAACATTCTTCTGCCTACACTTTACCAAAAAATGATGCCTTTTAACTAATTATACCAGTATGTCAACGCGTATTCTGCGATGATCCCCTTAAATATCTGGAACAAAAAAAAATCTTTTTTTCTAAAATTTAAAATGAAAATGGAAAGCACACTCAAGCTTTATGAAAATTAATTAACATTTTTCAACTTTTTTTTTTTATTCATTGGGAAATTACATCGATCCTAAGACTTCAACAATGCTGATTGTTCGGTTCAATTGCACTTTAAAACTCCCTGTATCTCAAATACCTGTTAGATATTAAAAAATTATCAGGCAGTGTTGATGCCTCCATTCCACAAAGTACAGAACAGTAACTTAATTAAAAAAGAATTCATAAGAATATACCTATGTAACACCTAGTAACTTCAATTTTAATCTTTATTGTAGATCTAATACTTTACCGGGCCACCATACTTTTGGAATATCGAGGCCCGTGCTACGTCCAGTTTTTTTAAATTCGAGTTACTGTAAATATACCGATCAAAGAAAAAATTCTCTGAAACAGTCCATAAAATTTTAAAGAAACCATAACTCATTATACCATACCCAAAAACAATTCAGTTTTACAGGTTCACATTAAAGATGGTATGAACCTACTGCGGATCTGTCAGAGATCTACCGAACCCAAAACAGAGAAGAAAGGCTGCAGGATAAAGAGATTTACTCACAAAGGAACCGCAGCTCAAGATAATAATCTTACGGAAAGGACAAACACTCTGCCTTTACAGGGGGCATTAATTGCGCCCACAATTCATTCAGAAAAACAGTGCTATTTTACTCCAGAATGAGAACTGCACATTCTGTGTTGACCACTTTAAATATTTTCTACACAAAGATTCCTTTTACTCAAAAATTTAACAAGACTCCTAGCGGGAGTGATAGTGTCTCGGCCTTTCATCCGGAGGTCCCGCGTTCGAATCCCGGTCAGGCACGGCATTTTTACACGCTACAAAAATTATAATCTCATCCTCTGAAGCAATACCTAACGGTGGTCCCGGCGGTTAAACAAACTGGAATAGATTATAATTGAATTTTGGTAAACCGTTCAATCGATAACGTTAATTTTCGGTTATAATTTACCTTACAAAGATATTACCTATTCGGATGTAATATTATTGATTTTCATTTAACCTAATACTTCTTATTACCGAGAAATTTAATTTAAACTCGATTTGTCATCAAAACAGCATAAAAATATTTGTTTTGAAATGATATAATGTTATTGAAATCTATGCACTAGACATTCTTCATCCGTAACACGGTTATTAATTTAACTGTTAAAAGGAAATTAACAAAAGAAATCAGAATATAATATAACAATGTGATAAAGAAGGCGGAGTATCGTATTTATAATCATACAAAATTAATAGAAGGGAAAGGTTTTATAAGAAACTTAACCCAATTAAATTGGGTTAATGTGCAGCGAAGTAAAACAAAGGTTTTGTTGCGAAATGCTGCAAGTTCAGCATACAGATGTTTGGTGTTGTGCGAGAACTGCATAACAATGAATAAGAGGAAAAGAAAAGTAAGATCTTCAAGATACCAGATGAGCGATGAAACTAAAAAACGCACTGAAATATATAGGGAAGAAAACTTTTAAAGAAAACCATAAATTAGGATACTCGTTAACAGAAGATGAAATATCATTAAAACGTGCATGAAAAACCAGTTTTTCCCCTAATTTTATATTCTACAAGGTAGAATAAAAAATTACATATTGTACACTTATTTAACTCTAAGAAAATATTCCACACATCTCAGGGACGGTCGACCTGAGACTACAAAATTACATTTACATTTATACATATCATCCTCATTCATCCTCTGAAGCAATTCCTTACGGTGCTTCCTGAAACTATTCATAAAAAAAGAAAGAAAATCTTCATCGATAATACAGATGGAAGAAAAATGAGTAAAATAATTTACATAAAATTGTTTTTATAACATAAATGACAAATATTCCGAATAAAACATGTTTTATAATCATTAGAAATCGAGAATTTAAAAAAAAATTTAAACGTAAGAGTTAAATAAAACTTTTTTGTATTAATTGATACTTACTAAATAACAATTATCACATAGAAAAGAAGTTTACAAATTTCAAACGAAAATCTTTTAAAATATAAAATTTATTAAAAATTTACAATTTAGAGTGATATTCACAACTAGTTTAATTCTTTTATGTACTCGTAAATATTCTCGGGTTGAATTGTTTTTTTTTTTTTTTTAACTCTAGAATTTATTTTATTGTTATTTTGTCTTTTATCGTGTAATTTCCTTTGTCCGGTGTATATTTTGTTATGTATACTTCAATTTACGTTCACGTATACATAACATTCGTATAAGTGTGTACACATATACAGACGTAATATTTTGAATTAACAAATAAAATTTACAAATAAATAATTATTATACAGAACTCGGTTAAAATTAAATGTAATTTATAAAAATAAAACTTGATTGTTAATTTAAAATTTGACAGTTTTAAACTTTTGCACATTCATCAAATGATATTTTCTTTTTATTTTATTTTTTATGATTTTTTTTCTTTTTAAAACCAAAGAATTAAATGGAGAATCGTAGTAATTCTGATTAAATATGTACTCGACCGATTTTTCCATTAGTTATGATATATTTTAGGGATTATGAACGCTTAGATTCAGTTAATGAGTGACTCTTGTAGTCCCGATTAAATTTTACTTAATATGTAAAAAATTGCTTTTATTTCTCGTGCTGTAATACCCGTTGCTTGTACTAACTGTTCAAAGTTACACGTTACTTTTTCATAACATAATTATACTGAAACATAATAATCAAATTCAATTATATTGTTAGTAAAAACGTTAAGTTTTAATTTAGGCAGATAAAATGGTTGCATGTTAATTAGAATACTTAAATCTCATAAACTGTTTATAAAGACGTTAAAACTTCTACAAAGAATTTTAGACAAAAATTATTCTGTAAGATTTTATTAGCCTAATTTGGAAAACGTTTTTAGATAAATTAACCCAAAATACTATGAAATAGTAACTAAAATTATTTTAAATAAAGAAATCATTTTTATTGTATTGTTTTAATCTTATTTTATTTCTTTCTAAAAGATTAGTTTTCTACAATGCTCAAATCTAGTACGAATCTATAGTCTGTCTAGTTTACCCATATTTAGACTAAATATTATAAGTGAATTACAAATTTCTAAAAAAAATTTAATTTTTTAAATAAATAAGGAAGACAGAAAAACTCACGTCCGATAATTATAGACAATATATTTTTAAACTTTACGAAGACTAGAAAGAGAATGGAACTGAGATTTGTAAAAAATAATGAAAATATTTCACGAAAATAGTAAATAAATTAGAAGGGCTTTTGAAAACTAAGCTAAGAGATATTGAGCATTAATAGTATAGTTCCTTTACTCAATTAACGAAGGGACTGTTTTTTTTTTCTGGGCGAAAGAGGATTTCGCGTTATCATCACCCGAACAATATATATTTGTTGTAAATAAATAAATGTTAAAAATGACAAAAATTAATTTAAAAACTAAAATACAGAAAATAGAAATACACCTTAAAATAAAAAACTCATAACGTGTGCTAAAAGTGAAATAAAAACACAAAGATGTATCCCATTATTAATTTCAATAAAAATATTAAAATTACCCATCTGTTATACAGTAAACGGCATAAATAGCCGAAACACGCTGCAGTAAATTCAAATAATTATTTTATATAAACGGATCGGATGGCCCCAAGAAATCGCAAAACATAAGATAATACAATTGCATTAAACCTTCGACGCAACGCCGCACAACAGACACAATCCACAAGGATGCGGCGCACCGCCAATTGGCAACGAGAACAAACCGGCACACTTGTTTGAGTTACCAGACATCCCCACGTGTCAGCCCAGCGTTCCCCACTCGCAAACGGCAAACAACAATCCTCTAGACGGTCTCGATGCGGCGACGGCGACACAGCGCTTCCAACTGGGCGAACTCCATTGCCGACGACAACATTCCACCCAACTTTCTACCCATCATGAACCACCATCCTCAGAAAAGATCGCTCGAAACAACGTGACCGGCGAAAGGAGGCCAGAAGCAAGCCTCCCCGCCGTACCTCAGCGCGCCTACCGCCCGATTTTCCCAACATGGAAACTCGAAACGGATTGGATGTACAGTGAAAATCAACCTCTCAGTGGGAGTAATTGGTTTGTTTTTTACTTCAATTACTTACAACCATAAATACAACCATAAGAAACGATATGAAATAACTCAATATAACTCAGTAATTCATTTAAATTTAATCCTTATTCCATGAATTAACCTAAGCCTCGTTAAAATTGTAAAGATAATAGTTAGTATTATCTTTTCTGCTAAGATCAGTATAGTTTCTATGTTTAGTACTGCTACCTCTTTTAGCTACATTCTTCTATTTCTTGTTGACGCGTTTCGGAACCACTCCATTGTCAAAACTGATGGTACTGATACTTTATATTTCTTTTGATCTTTATATAAGGTTTAGACAACCCCCCTGCCTATATTTTACGTCATGTCTTATCTGGTTTTCTTCTTGTTTATTCGTTATTATTGGTTATACTTATCTTATAATTTTATTTATTTATTTTTTGCATTCAATAAATTGAGGTTCTTGAAAATGGCAGTCTGTTGATTATTGATCTATTCATTTAATATCATTTTATTGTTACTTCTTAATTTAAACATTTCTATATTTTCTATAATCTTCATTCTTCTTCTCTTAACACATTTGTGTATTAATTTCGTTGATTCTTCTATTTTATTGGGGTATGTCCTTCTTTTATTAAATGCGTCCCATAATTAGAATATTTTTTTTAACTTTTGAAAGATCTCATGTCTTTCTTATATCTTAATTTTAATTTTCTACCCGTTTGTCTAATGTATGTTGCACTGCATTTACATTTTATTTTGTATATTACCATTTATGTTGTATATGATATCTTTTTCTTCTACGTTGCTGTTGAAAATATTTTTCAGTGTATTGTTTGTATTTATAGCTTATGCTGCTATGTAATAACAATATGTCAAAGAATCTCTACACAAAATAAAGAAGAATTGAACAAGTAAAAATGTACAGTAATGATGAACAATGTTAAAGTGAAAACGAAATAGAAATTCTATAATTATTGTCTAATGAATGATTAATAAAAAGTAATAATGATTAAGTAATGAAAAAGAACTAAATTTGAGGAAGCATTTTTAAAATTTTACGTCTGGAGTGCGTTTATGTAAGGACTGAAACCTGGAAATTGTGGAAAAGAGCATTTGAAGTATGGACATGAAGATGTTGGAGAAGATTAAACTGACAGGCAGAGAGAGAAAGGAAGAAATAATGGGGATAAATTAGAATTGGGAAAATAAGTACAAGAGGAATGAAAAGAGTAGGATTGATTAGAACATTGTCTGTATTATAAACAAAATTAATTAACAAGTTGTAAAGAAGAGGGATCCGAAAATGTGTTCTAAACCCAAATTGGTAATTTTAATTGATAATAAAAGAGAATGGAGACTAATATAATACAAGATTCCTATCTTAGCGCAGATAACGTATAATGAATAAGTAAAATGGAGAAAATTTACATTTTAAATAATTTTGAATAAGGAATATGTATCCTTTAAGGGAATTTAATATGCGCTACAGTTGTCATGTGTAATAAATTAGAACTTTAATTATTACACTACGTTTAAATTGAGTAGTGTAGAATCATTTCTTTACACATTGAACTGTTTCATGTTTCAAAGGCTTTGTACTGTTTTGCTCCAACAATGAAACCTATAGTTGAGGTATTTTAATTAAATAACTCATTTCAATAAATGGAAATAATAATAAAAGTATTTTCTTTTTATGTATTATATAATATTAATAAATATTTATCTCTTGTTTTTCTGAATACAGCTTTCTATACAAAAATAATTTATGCCTTATTTCAGAGTTTTTTATAATATTACTGTTATACTACCTGAGGATAAAATTTAATTAATCTATAGAGAAAAATATGATACACAAACAGACTTCACCATAGAACTTAAAAATATGCAAAATTAAGTTATGCTGTATAGATGTAATTTATATAATTTAATTGTGTGTGTTTGTATATGCTTTTAAAATCTCAATAAAATATATTATTATATACTGAATAATAAATAATAATTGATTTTATCGATTTAATTTTTATTATTAGAACTGAAAATTTCAATTTCCCTTAACAAACAGTGAGAAAATAAATAGATTTTTCACTAATCAGGAAATTATTTTTGTGTTAACTAAAGATATTATCAATATCTGGTATTCTAAATAACAGTTGAAGAAGCAAAGGTACGGTTTCATACTACAGCAGGGTTTCTTTCTTCATTCAATTCAAATAAACATTCAGTTATATATGTAGCCTACTTTATAATTAATTTTGATTCTCTGATGATAGATAATAGTTAGTTACAAAACATTAGAATAAGCAAGAAGGAATCCAATAAATTGAATTTACAAGTTTATTGGTTTTTTATATATGCATATATACATATAAATACTGCTTGCTGTACGTTAGTTTTCAAAATATTTTGATAAAATATCTTTTTATATACTAATTTAAAGTAACATAATCAAATTTAAAAACGCCAGCGATGAATTGCATAACTTTTTTTAAGTTGTAAACAAAATTCTAACGGCTATTAAAATCTGGGGTATTGAGAGATTCGGATAATGAGTTTGCATTGGTTTGTATTAAGCTATTTTAGTGACTTTTATTAAAAAACCTGCCGGTATGGTCTAGCGATAAAATTTGTCGTCGAGAGTTCTCAGGTTCGAATCGTAATAAAGGTTTTTATTCGGTTTTGAAATACCGGTATTCTTTGGTGGTTGGGTTTCAATTAACCACACGTCTCATGTGTGGTCGGCCTGAGTCTATACAAGACTCGACCTCACTCACATGTCACGAACAAGGGACGCGGCTGCTGCGAGCCCCAGATCTAGAAATCTGCATGGGATATCGGAGACTTCCGGAGTATTCATAAATAAATAAGAAACTAATATAACGAGAAAATGAATAAATAACTAATAGAAATTAGGTAATGACAAAAAAATGACATAACTTAAAGAATACATAAAAGCGTTGTAGTTAAAAAAAAATTGACAGTTGTAGGAATTTTTATCATTTATATTTTTATCGACTTTTTTCTAATGCACGGCTTACACACACCACTAAATTTATAATTTTATTTAAATGTAATATTTAAAAAAAATATAATTCAATGATTATAACTAAACCTCAAACATACCGCATTTTATTCGCGCTACACTAGTGCACCTTGTGGTGACAGGGAGTACTATGGACGCAGTATCCACCAACTGTCACTAGTTTAAAGCATTTTGTGAGTTGGAAGTGCGATTTTGAAAAGTTTTTTTGCAAATATTATTTTTAATTATTAATAAATGTGCCAAGAAAAATAAGACCTTAATTAGGCGAAATATCACGATTCTGAGGATTACCTTGTTCTACAGCCTCACCCCGTTGACCTTTTAAGTTGAAAATTTAATGGCATCAATGCCTCATGTACAGAAGTAATCTGATTAAGTTTGGTCAAAATCGGTCAAGTAGTTCTAGAGATATAAGGTGCGAGACACCGAACACACGCACGTTCGTACGAACATCTAGAAAATTTCCATTCGGTTCGTTGGTTTTCTTAGGTATCAAAACGTCAAGATTCGGTGAAAACCGCATATGCCCAAATTCGACCATTACAATACTTTTCCTTCTAAAGCTACTGCAGCGCTAGACTGGAAAGTAAAAATAGGATTAATAATTAAAAAAACAAAACGAAGAAAAAAATTATTTTGTTTTCTAATAAACTACTGTCTTATTATATTATTAAGATTGCAATATTATTGAAATGTAATGAAAACAAACTTTTATATTATACGAACTTTTGATTTTTATAAATAAAAAAAGATTGATAAAGCATATAAAAGTTGGTTTAAACTACCTTCTAAGTTGTACGCCTATTATTAAATTCATTAGTCTACCTGCTGAACAATTTAATATCTTGTATAAAACGTAAGCATTGATAAATGAGTTTCATAAATTAATACTCTCCACCTCTTTTCTTTCACAAAGAAGTAACATCATTTAATATTGCAGTATTACATCGTAACTCATTCTACTATTAAAGAACTTTCTCCTGAAATTGCGGTTGGCTATACATATTAAAACAATTTTTTTTTACTACGAGAATAGTAAAGTAACACCTAACAAAACAAATTACATAATTAATGTGAACTTTAATATATTTTTAAACCAATAAGAAACAAATACTATACTAATGATAAAAGGATTTTTTATCGTATTTAATTTACGCCGTTATTTTTAATGACAATGATCAAATTACTTTTACTCTGTATTTTCCTCTTGTACTCAAATTTGTTGCTTCTAAGCAGTAAAATGATTTATTTTATTCATAGAAATCGTTCAACTCAACTGAATCGGGCAATACATTAGTTTCGTGTTTTTATACTTTAGGATTTATTCAAAGACCAGTCTTTTCTTCCTGTAAAAAGCTTGAATATTCACTTTGAGTTTTGAACACACCTAAATGGTTTGGTTTTTTAGTTATCAGTTTTTTATTTTTGTATTATAAGATCTCACCATCTACTTCATTAGTATTCTTCTTATTATTAATAATATATTTCTTCCTTATGATATTTAATCAGTTAATACCCTAGTCGATCCATAAAATAAAATTTTTATGTAGAAAATGGATGCTAAACAGAATAAGCTAACATAAAAAAGAAAAAAAGATAATATTTTACTTTCTGATAAGAATAATAGTTATTAAAACGTTATCTTTCTGATTATCTCCACCATCTTCTCATTCTGTTTTTGCTTCAATCATCCGTCTTTATTGCTTCTACTTCGATAAATTACCACAAAATGTGTTTTCTTCACCTATCACATCAGCCAAACAAATTTGATCCATTATCTTTTCCACGTTCCGGTTGATTCCACTATCCTTGAATCTTATTTATTAAATCTTTCTCAAATAAGAATATTTGACTTTCTAGTTTATCAAGAAAAATCCAGGTTTCTGATTTATTAAAAAGAGTCATTTAATAAAGTGTTTTGTAGATTTGTAGATGATTTTATAAAATTAAATTAAATTAAATTTTTGTGAATAGATGTAAAATTAATTGAAGGAGAGAAGAAACAGCCGCTACTTTACTTGTTGAATTTCGATACGTAATGAAATCAGTTAGAGGTACTATTAATTTGCGTTATACGGATAAACTATGGAAATGTATACATTTAAACACGTACAAACGTAACGGCTATCTCACCTTTCCAATTGGAGAAATAAAAATATCAGATAACTGGCTTACATATAGAGACCACTGCTCTCTTATTCATCCCAAATTCTGGTAGTACTAAAACTTATGGTTGATTAGTAGATTTTATTGTTATTTTTCTACCAAGAAAAAATATATTAAATTTAATTACAGTTAATAATTTGATAGGACAGTTTTATCTTTTAAGAAGAAAATAATAGATTTATTTATTGTTATATCTGTAAATCAAGGATTTAAATTTTCACAATTATATTAATAATAAAAATAAAAGAACATTCTAAAAATAATAATTATTGATATTAGAGGAGACATATCAAAATATTTGATACTTTTAATGTAATAAGTAAAAGCAGCACATTGAAATATGCCCTACTATTTATATTATCTGTAATAATACTAGCTTTCGCAACTGGACTGTTTTACTTTTCTTTCAAATAGTCATACATATTTTTACTTCACAGTACGAAGTAAAGAAAGTATTGTGATCGCAAAACTTTCGGTTTTCAGATTTCAACGGAAATATCCATTTTAACCATCCCTGAATCCATTTTGACTAGTTTCTGCGGGACGTCTCTACGTACGTATGTATCCCGCATAACTCAAAAATGATGAGTGTTGGATGTGGAATTTTGGATTTAGTACTGCTGTAACATCTAGTTGTGCATCTCCCCTTTTAATTGCAATCGACTGGTCCAAAAACATTTTATTTTGGACATTTTCTTAATAGCAATAATAAGCCCTCATTGAGAGCTTTTCAACGATGTATAATAAGTGGTACTTATTTTCATTGGTTCCAGAGTTATAGCTAAATAAAATTTTAATTAATGACATAATTGGATCCTACAAGGGGAACGCACTTCGGTTCGAATCTCACTTCATCTCCTTTTTTTAACTTTTTTTTAATTTAAATATATTGATTTATCAATAATTATTAACCTCTGATTATAAAAAAAGTTTACAATAATAATTTAATAACAATAAAAATATTAAAAAAATGGAAAGGTTGTTAATGAAATAAAATTTTATATACTTTTCATTTAAAAAAAATATGTTTATGTAATTTAATAGGCGTCAAGGAAGCCATGTGGTGTCCACATTTTATTTACATACTATATAGCAGCATATGTAGGAAAAATAAACTAATATTTTCACTTTTTAAATTTATATCAATTTTTGTTTAATTTGTAACTGAAAGGTGTTTCGGATATTTTGTTTTTAGTTGATTTAAATAGTAACTTGTTACTGTAATTTTCATTATAACACATTTTTAACTTTCAATATGAATTTAGAACGGTTATATTTAAAATGTTTTAGAGGAAATTTCTTTTCACCAGATTTATCTAGAAAGCTGGAGTGTTATCCGTACTACCGTTGCCGGTATGTCAAAAGAAATTATAAAATAATCAACGAAATTGATTACAGTCACTTATATTCAGTGAGAATAAAGTGGCTTATTTCAATTTGGAATATTTTCTGGCTTTATCAAAGAGCGGTGAATAATTTAATCACAAAACCTGTCTTAAAGTAAATGCGATTAGCCACACATTTCTTTATTAACATCCAGATTAATTTTAAATTGGGCTGAATTATTTAAATTGAGATTGTAAGCCGGTTCATTCATCACGTGCACGCGTTTTACCCAAAAGAATTAAACTTTTTATTTTGTTTTTTCTTACATAAATTTTTCGAAGTATTATAAATTAACTCAAGAATTTGTAAATTTTTTATTTTTTTTTATTATTTAACCTACCCTTCAGGGTATTTCAATTACAATATTAAATAATTCACTAAAGACTTACCTAAAGTAACTAAAATGTAGGAATATAATCATTTAATCAAAAATAAACTGGCAAAATAATGATCAATTTAGTTCAGAAATTTACAGTATTAGAAGAAAGAATTTACATGTTATAATAAACACTCATGTAATTATACATTATAAATATGGGGTGTATGGTATAAATTATAATTTTATATGATAAGCGGCGTAAAGAAACCAGTAGTAAAATTGCAAAAAAAAATTGAATATATCCAACAATATCCTAAAAGTCTAATTTATTTTTCTAAAGATACTGACTGAGTTATAGACCAATCGAAATAACTCATTTAGAGGGGAAAAAATTGTTACCTGAACTTTTATAAGTGGAAATGGAAAGGAGCTTATAATAAACGTAAAAAACATAAATGCGTGAGTGGGGTGGTAGAGGGTTGATTTAGGGGGTTAAAAAGGGGTGACAAATTGTATTAATGCGATTTTCAGCAAAAGTTGGCGACCAAAAAATTTGTGGTTATTTAAGACACAGAAAGGTATACTTTCACCAAGTTTCGTCAAAATTAATTGGTTATTTTTTGCAGAAATTAAAAATAAAAAACGAAAAAAGATTTGTCACTTTTTTCTTGGAAATTTTGCGATTATTTTAAAAAGTGACCTCTACAAAATTTATAGATTTTTGCATAATCTACAACTTTTGTATTGGAAAATTATTTTTTCAACCCCCAACCCCCCAAATTATCCCTCCAACACCTCCGCTCACGCATTTATTTGTTTTACGTTTATTATAAGTCACTTTACAATTTCCACTTCTAAAAGTCCAGTTAACAATTTTTTTTCTGTGTAATTTGGTTGGACTATTACGCAAAAATATTTTTATTTATTTTTTATGAAGCTTATACAAGATTTATTTCAGTTAATTAACTACATTTGTGCTTAATAATATATTTTATAAATTAAAAAGAATTGTTTCGTACAAGAATAAATGAAGAAGTTGTTTTAGGCGAATTTAAGAAAGACGTGCCTCTATAGAAAGACGTGCCGAAATATTTACCTCTGTTCTTATCCTTCTCTGTTTCTATCCTTAGAATTCTTAAGCTTATAGAATAAAGATAAAAATCTGTATTTAAGAAATTATTCTGAAACGTGACAAAAATTTTATATATTTCTTTAAAATTAAAATAAATTTTTTTTGCAGGTACAAATGGATGTTGGATCCAGAATAAAAGCCTACTGGTGCGTTCGTAATTTTGATGATCGTAAATTATTACGAGTTTACGAATTATACATGCTGACTCTTATTTTAATACTACCGACCTGCGTTATGGCGGTGACATACAGCTCCATTTGTTGGGAAATATGGCGAGTTATGAAAGAGAGATGTCATATGACCAGCGGAAAAGCGTGAGTATTCCATTATCTTTTCCCCAATAGATTAAATTATTCATTTTTACGTCATTAAATAAAATAATATTAATTCTCTAATTCAACTCTCGTATATTTTTAAATTTAAATTATATTATATTGTTTATTTTATAAATTGAATAAACGAATATTAAAGTAAATAATAATAAAATATGGCAACTATTTCATTTTTTATAAAACAAAATTCTAAAATTAATTTTTTAACTAATTCGAATATTAAACTGTATCAAGCGATACATTTAATACACGAAAATATACAAATATTGTACCAATTAAATATTATAAACAAATATTTTCTTTAAAAAAAAGTCAATCGCAGAGCACACATTATTCTAAGACCTTGAATCTTTAAAAAAAATATTTGTAATTTTAATTTACAAAACCTGCTTATTTGTTTCATTTATTTTTATCTTCCTTCACGTTTTATTAAATTCTTCTAAAATATTTCTCTGAAAGCCTTTTCATATCGTATTTCATCAAGAAATCTGACTTTCAAAATTCTTCTACATATTCTTTACTACATATAAATTTCATATTTCGAACATCCAGACATTCGGGAAATTTCCATCCGGTTTTTTGGGGCTCCTTAGGTGTCAAAATGTCAAGATCCTGTGTAAATTGCATATGTCCAATTTGGATCGATTACAATATCGTGTGTCGAAACAACTCACAATTATACAATTTTCCGGGAAAGCTACTTTAGCCGCGTGAAGGGAAAGTTCTACAACTATGTTGTCAGCTTTTTTAGTATTAATATATTAGTAGTGCCGGCCTCCGTGGCGCGAGTGGTAGCGTCATCTGGAGGAGGTCCCGGGTTCGAATCCTGGTCAGGCATGGCGTTTTCACACACGCTACAGATCATTCATCTCATCCTCTGAAGCATGCCTAACGGTGGACCCGGAGGTTAAAGCAAAAAATAAATAAAATATTTTAGTAGTATATATATATATTTTTTTTTTATTTAATATTTAAAATAACAATTATCATAAATTTATTATAACTGTAATTAAATATCACGTATTTTAACGAGAAGGATTATCTGGATGAAATTTATATCTAAAAAAAAAAGATGAGCCAACTGCTGGAAAAACAACCGGGATTAACTGAAGTAAAACCAGCATGATAACTACTACATCGGCTGACCAGCCGGTTCATAATGCCATTTTTAGAAGAAAAAAAAAAGTTTAATGATGATAATCATTTTTTACTACCATTAATATTTCAAGTTTAAACCACATTTAAACTTGAAAGATTACTCCTATAAAGTCTCAGTAAATTTCAACAGTGCTTTTAGGTAAATTAACCCATTAGATCTGGTTATTTACGAGTATTTGCAATATGTTTACAAAATGACAGAGTGGAAACCTTGCCCACTTGCTCTCTGATATGAATCCCCATTGAATATAAAATGACTAAGCTAAGTGTTCATTAAGTATGCCAAACATTTCGTAGAAATTAAAAAGTTATATCAAAATTTGTAAATAATAAAACCTCAATTAATAAAAGAAAAACATGATTTTAAAATAAATCATAATTAATACTTTTGTTAAAGTAAAATTTGTGGGTTGTAATTATATCAAAACACATCTGATTATTTATTACATTCTAAATAAACATTATTAACGAAGATAAAAATAAAAGATTTGTGATAAAGAGAATACAAATGTTACAAAAATATTAATATTAACGAACCTATATATAATTATTTTACGAGCCTATAGAATTATATTACCGTGATACTATAGATAATAGATAATTTATCCATTATGGCCATTCAAGTAACATAAACAAATTTTTAAAAATAAATAGATTCGTATATGAATGAAATTTCTTTTGATAAAACATATAATTGCAACAATTACATTTATTTAAACAAATAATGGTGAAAGCAATAAATAATAATCTAAGTCGGTGTTAAATATCTAACAGATATACAGGATGAGCATTTAATGTGAGGTTTCACGGAGTTAATTCATATTTAAAAATGACTACAATTCAATTAAAGTTTCAGTCGATTCTTTTTGCATTTTTTAACTGATTTTATTATTTGACTTTTGACTTTTTTTTCCTATAAATCCAGTTATTTATTTCCTTTGATAGTATATATTTTATCAATAAATACAACTAATTTTAAGGTTGCGTTGGCAATAAATAAGTATTAATAACCAGGATGAATTATTGACCGATAGATAAACGAGTTTTTATTTTAATTCGACGTTTTCACATTTTATCTGTTAGCATGTTAATAATGTAGTTATTAGAAAATGCTTAACTCAATTTTTATGAAATTTTGCTCTAGTTACCTTGTTATTAAATAAAATTATTGAGGTGTAGCGGTTTTCATAAAAATTTTCAATTTTGAATTAATGGTCAACAGATTTCTAGCCCTTGTATTTGAAATATAAGGGCTCTACGAGTGGTTAATAAAATATGAAGCCCAACTCAGGCTAAACAATTAACTCAAAAAAAATTAAGCATCCAAAAATAAAAAGAAAACCGTTGAGATATAGTGGAAGTACCTTCTTAACAGTGATATCCAGTTTCTAAAACCCTGCTTACGATATTACTGATAGTATATGATTAATTTTAGCATTAATTAAACCTCTTACAATCAATTATAATGACAACTTCGGTTATTAATTTATTTATTTTTCATTTTATAACTCAATAATTTTAAATTTATTATAAAATGAAAAAATCTATTATTGGTCAAAATCCATACCTGACCCGCACTATAATACTAAGTGCAACAGATCACCGTGAAAGGCGGCTATGAAGGAAAGAGTGTCAAGAGTAGAAGATGCTGCGTGTAGAAGATGCTTCAAGAGAAGAAGCTGCGTGTAACCAACATGTTACAAAAACATTTAAAAGTTACCTTTTCAATAATTTTACTTTTATTTATTCCTAGAACATCAAAATGAATTCATTAAAAAATGTTTATCAGAAACGAGAAATTAAGTACAACACTTCAACTGACTGGAATAATTATATACGTGACCCAGCAAATGTTAGAACTTAAATATTTTTCGATGGGTCGGGAATAACTGGTGAGATAGATCAGATGGATTATGCGAAAAAAAATCAAATAGTTCGACTTCTACATCAGCAATGCGTTTTTTCACGGGGATTTTTTTCTTTTAATAGTGTTGACAAGGTGTTTATTAGTCATACTTTTTCCAATATTTACAGCAGAGACACTACTTATACTGTGACTACTGGGAATGTATTCGATGAGATTAGAAACTTAAAGACAAGACATACACTTTACACATCATATTGTTTACATTTTTGTTTATTTTACTCACCAGAGTAAAAATTTAAACAGTACACCCACCAACCAGGGAAGAATACAAGAAGTTAAAAAAACAACATTCAAATATCGTATCGTTATTCAGTCTAAGCTGAATAAGATAAGCTATTAGACAGCTTCTTCTACGATTTTATTTGATAAAACACCGTTGAAGGTTCAAAACCGTTTTAATGTATCATAACAGATATTGCATCGTATTGGGTTCCATAGTATTTACACAAGCTACACCAATGTTTGTAGAAAATTTCCAAATGTTTCGGAGCAGACAACAGACTTTAATCTAGTTAGTTGCTCTCTGAACTGCTAGTTATAAAGAAATCATTACTTAGTCTAGAAATGTAGCCGATTTTCATTCTGCTAGATAGTTATGGCAATCTGATAATTTTTTTTTTTATTTTGAGCCAAAATCTATTATAAATGTTTAGGTTTGATTATCTTCCAACTAGACTAAATTAATTAATTATTATGCAACACCCAGGCAATTATTTTTAATTATCCATGAGGTAGAATCTGGAATATTTAACATTCATAACAGAAATAGCCGTATTTAACCAATTTACAAGTATTTTATATTAACCCCCCCCCCCCCCCCCCCAAAAAAAAAGGAAGTAAAAAAAAATGAGAAAAAGAAAATAAACAGATAACTCTGAATATATTTTATTTTACGATATGGACGTTTTGTTGGTTAAAGAAAGAAATATTCACCGGTTAAGGCTATCGAAGAAGACTCGCAATTTAGTAGTAAGAACATTATATACATAATAGTAGATAAATAGTTTTGAAACTACCCCAGAGGGCAACAGAATTTTAAAGCAGATACTCCATGGATTACATATATTTTCAACAAATATAAAGCATGCCATGAAATTTATCCAGTACCCACGAGACTAAAGAAATTTCAATTCGATTGGTAAAAGCAACCAAAAGTACTAAAAATTTATTAGATTAACATTTTTATTGGTGAGATTCATTTCTTTAAATATATTCAATAGTACTGTTTGGAATAATCTTACAGTTCTTTTTTTGTGTTTTTTTACGAAAAACATAGAATAATATGTTTACAAAGTCCAATCATTTCTGAGATGTAAACAAAATTAATTTTATTTTTACAAAAAAATAATAAAAAACTGTAAAAAATTTAATAATAAATCAGTCATTTTAATAAACAGGCCAGTACGTTTAATTTTACTATAATAAGTGAAAAATAACGTCAAGTAGACGCCAAAATGAAAATTCAATCACGAGAAGGTATCATGTTTTAACTATTAGGACTAATTTAATTCAAAATTCATCCTTCCCACGATAAAATCCACTGTGAGCCATATCTTCTCCGTTCTAAATATTATTATTATTATTACTACTACTACTATTATTATTCTTAATATTATAAAATAATCTACAATTAGTTTATGAGATAGAGGAGTGTTCGTTTTTAAAATTCCTCGCCTGTTGTGTTATATTTATGAATGTATAAGCTTTACCAAAAATAATAGTCACTTTTTCATAAAAAAATAACAATATCCACCACCTTTATCAAACCGGAAAACAGAACACTACTTTCATGTGACTTAATATAATACTTCCGATTACAGAAAAGGGCCATATTATGCTTTTGTATAATAATCTTCCGCCAATTTATTTAAAATAGCACTTAAATATGTTTGCTAATGAAACAAACATTACTCACGACGTGGTTTTATGTAGCGTGTGAAAATGCTACGCTTAACCGGGATTCGAACCCGGGACCTCCGGATGAAAGGTGGAGATGGTACTGCTTGCGCAACGGAGGTGTAGTTTTATTTAATACTATTTTTCCCCCTAATGTGTACGTTGCAGTCTGTTAAACTAGTGAACAATAACCAACCTGCTCCCGACGGCCCAATGAGATGATGATAATGTATATATGTAAATGAGTTTGTTTTGTACAGATTCAGGCCGACCACTCCTAAAACGTGAGGTTAATCGAATCCTAACCACGAAAGTACACCGGTAGTCACAGTCTAATATTCAAATCCGTATAAAAGCAACTAACCTTAGTAGGATTTGAACTTCAGAAACTTCGACTAAGAAAATCAGTAGTTAAACGACTGATTTGTGACGAGTTAACCACTAAACCAGCACGGTGGTCTAGTATTATTTAATACTATTAAAAATAAACAAGCAAAAAAGTTGTTTCCTCCACATTCATTTAACGAATAAATAAATATGTGCCCAAATTACTTTTATTTGTCTCTTGTAAATTGTGATTTATTTTATAATTGTTTAATACATTTAGTATGTTCAAATATGTACTTAAATATTATTTCAAGTATTTATAATTAAAATTATTCATATGCAATTTACCCGCTTATTTTTTTTTAAATTTTAATGATGTATTTTTTTATAAATTTTGTGATCAAGATTTAACTACGCTGTCCTTACTTTATCCAAAGGATACCAGCAAATGCTGGGGGTAGTTCATTTTCTTTATAAGTAGAATAGCATACCTACCCGTTCCTGTCGTGCCTTTATAGTTTATTATCATTGTTTAATAACATAACAGAAATGTTTTCATCCAATATATAGCAACAACTGAAGAAAACACAACATAACTGAGCAAAGATCTAACCCTATTTTGCACAAAAATTGTTTTACCCTTTTCTATATGAATAATAATAATATTAGATAACAATTTTTAAAGCTGACCTTGGCCTGGCTCATATTAAGGATGCTACTTTAAGATGTTTCTTATTTATTCACAATATTTCTAAACTATTGATGAAGTAATAAAAATGATTTAAATAAAAAAGGAAAATTAATTATATGCTAAACGGTTATAGAAATAAAGTTGTATACAAACAAAATTCTGAAAAATATTGTTAAGTAGATACAGCGGAATTTTTAAGATAAATTTAAAAAAAATACAAAACTTAAATTATATGAAAGAAAACAACAGAAATGTTGTTATAAATAATATAAATAATAATATATGTTGTTAATAGATAACTGCTACTGTTAGAAAGAATGTTTACCAAGTTAATAAATTCGTAGTATTACTTTTTCTTTATTAACCGTTACAAGTACTCTTTTTATAGTATTTCGTAAGATACTTATTTATTGTTGTTTTTATTGTCAATATTTATTTAAATTAAATTCTCGGTTTTACAATTATAATGTTTTTCATTAATTTTACCTTGCATGCTGATTATGATTGTTTAAATCTGAGATCCGTATTTTATTTTTATTTTTTTAAATTGTTTACGAGTGTTTTCTATTTACAATTTTATGAAAATTATATTTTATGAATTGTAATAGACTCTAATTTTACACTTATTCAGATAAAACAAAAGTTCAGATTGTTTTGAATTGCTACTTCAACTTATAAATTCTTCAAATTTGCTTAGTTTCCAGTTATATTTAAATTATAATTAAATAAATTTATTGTTTAAATCTTGAGAAATTTACGTATTTCTGATCTACTTAAGTGTTAAGTGTTTCTGATCTACTTATTTTAGTAGATATCTCCTCCGTTAGATAGTTGAAAGTGATTATGTACATAAGAATTGAAAACTTACAAAAAATATTTCATTTTCTGTAACATATTATTTACAGACGCTTTTTGTTACAATAAAACCTAAGCTTATTGCCGCTTTTAAATGCGTATAGCGAGGTTGTGATTTTTTTTTTATAAAGCAAAGTTTAATCAACTTTGTCAATCTCCGAGATCAGTATTTTTCATCACGTACGATTTTTAAATTTCAATCCCAATATTTCCAGTGAACATTTTTTTTTTATTCCAAAATTATTTCTAAAAAAAAAGATTGTGCTTGTTATTATCGTTTTCATGAATAAATAAAATATTTAATAAACAAAGAAGACCTAGTATGTGTAATAACGGATGTTAAAATTAATATACGTCATTTCAAACTTGCGTTTGAATGCGTTCAGTAATTTACATCTAAACTATTGGAATTAGTTTCAAAGTAGTAATTCAAATGAAAATTTTCTTTCACTATCTTAATTGGCCGGTATTTCTATAATAAACGCACCTTTTTGAAAAAAAAATTCTTTAAAATTCATAATTCGTTTACTTTTAGATATCTTCTGTTTTTTTTTTAAACCTGAATTTATAAATTTTATAATTTTTAAGATATATTTTTAAAAAAGCTAACATGTGCTGGCAAATTCAGTAGAAGTAATTTATAATTGTTTAAAAATGCACCATGTATGTTGATGTTATGCACCAAGTATGGGTTACCTAATGTAACTCCATATTAATCAATTCAGATTAAGGAAAAAACAAATATGCTTTTAAAATAATTTTTAGATTTGGTACCATAAGTCCCTTGCATAAAATATGCATAATACTGTCCTAAATATAACTCATTCCTAGTTTCAACATTTACACTAAGGAGATAAATTCTTTAGTAAATGTCAGTTACAATCACTTATTTGGAAATAAATATTAATTTTCAAATTTATCTTACGAATTAGGATTAAGATTAAATCTCACTGCTGCAAAAAGTGTCATCTTTTTTTTTGTTCCCGATAACCGTGAAAACTTCGAATGTTTACCGCAGTTCAAACCTCATCAATCTTACTACTATATAAATCACAAATTAAAAAAAAAAAGTGTATAAATAAATAACCTAAAACTTATTTTTCAAAATTTAGTCGTTGTCTATATCTATAGATAATAAGTATATCGATTGTCATTTTCTATATCGATAATTTTCTATGTCAAATATCGACTTCTTCAGACATTTACTATGCGATTTACTAAATTTATTGTCATTACCTATAAAAGATGAATCTGTATTAGTATTGTATTTTACGTAAAAAGAAATTGCTTTGATAATACAATTTAAGAAAATGGCGATATCAAAATATTTAACAAAGTTTTGATGGTTTAATGAATATTGAATTTCGATTTCTTTAGAAAGTATGTTTTACTAAATTTAATGTCAAATCCGAAAAAGAAAATGTCTAATCCGAGCGAGTGGTAGCGTCTCGGCCTTTCAACCGGAGGTTCCGGGTTGGAATCCCAGTCATTTTTACACGCTACAAATCATTCATCTCATCCTCTGAAGCAATACCTAACGGTGGACCCGGAGGTTAAACACAAAAAAAAATGTCTAATCCGGGAGTCGGCCTGGGTGGCACGAGTGGTAGCGTCTTGGCCTTTCATCCGCAGGTCCCGGGTTCAAATCCCGATCAGGCATGGCGTTTTCACACACGCTACACATTATTCATCTCATCCTCTGAAGCAATACCTAACAGTGATCCCGGAGGTTAAACAAAAAAAAAGAAAAAACTGTTTAATCCGGAGGCTACCCTTGAGAATTCATTTTCACGCGAATAAAGTAGCACTCTGTAGATTTTTATATCCTGAAGTAAAAAGTTCCATCAGGTTAAGGCAAGTCGATACACATAATCGGTATAGATTTGACTTTCGATTTGGTATTAGTACTTTTATAACGTCTCGATCGGCGAAGTCAGAGATAGGATGAAGAATTTATAATCGTAGGTAACGTGAATCAACCTGTGCCAGATCGTTCTGACAGACTTGGCGCTCTCTCGAAATCAAAATTCAATGTTCGAGGAATATTTTAGATCTCAAATCAGCTTTTTATTATCGCTCTGAAATTGACTATCTGAATTTGTTTTTGAAAACAAATGCAACTCAAACATGCAACCTGTTTGAACATTTGAAAATGTTCAAACAGGTTGCATCACTGAAATATGTTACCACTGCAATGCCAAAAAATGGAATGAAAAAACGCCTGAATTTTGGTGTACTGGGAGGCAAAGTAGTTGAATGACTTCACTATCCTCCTGGTTTCAGTAAAAATCTGATTCTGGAAATACTATCTTTATCTAAACATTTTAATTTATCCAATAAATTGTGAAGAGTGATAACTCTGAGAGTAACAGCTCACACGTAATTACTATAATACTATTTGCAATTTAAGAAGTTTTATAAGATGTAGCTCGGGTGAAACCGCAACGGTATTTGTATTTATCTAACATAGTTATTAAAATTAAATTAATTTTATAAAAATATATTTAAAAATTTATAGGAAGTAAGTAATATTTGTTTTACAACAGAGTTTTATCTGTAAGTTAACGATCGACAGTTAAAACTGACAGTTTCAATACTTTCAAGTCAAGAGTAAAATAAATATAAAAGGAACCATTTATAATAAACAATTGCGAGTTCACAACACAGATTTCTAAAACAGTTCTAACCGATAAGATTTAATTTAATTTAATTTAAATTGATAGTAATATTTCCAGTTTACTGAAGAAATTATATTAAACAGCTGATAAATATAACCTAAGAATCTTGTTATGTACGTTTAAATAACCTGAGACTATACTAATTAATCTAAATTTAAAATGGCAGCTTAACATTTAAAACTTTATTTTGAGAGAAATACTATACCAATCACTACTTGAGAAAAACATTTCTATTAAAACACCTATAATTTATTTATAAAAAGCGTTTACAGGGATATCAAAATAGGTCAGCGGTAGAGTTCTGGGATTTTAACCCAAGGATTTTTTATTCAAATCTCAAAAATTTAATTAGAATTTATAAAGAAATATATTAGTACCCAGCTGAATTTTCTATACTGATTACTCGTCTTTACGGATGATGATAACCAGTCATTTGCTTGTTTACGTTTTTCTGTAAGACAAAGTAATTCTAGTTTTGTCTCACCACCTACACAATAGGTTTTATATAAGAAACTGTGATCACTACATGTTTTGCATCTAAACTTATACATGTAAAATATTTTGAAATGATCAAAATATTTTCCAATAACGAAATTTATAAAAAAAAATTTACGAAATAATAAAAGTATTTACTTGATTTTCTTTCTTTATATTACCGTTTTAAAGAATCAATCACAATTTCTCTAGCAATCTACTACTGTAATATTTCCCAGACGTAGGATGATCACTAATAGAAAATGTTATTTAAATTGATTTAAACTTTTTTAGGAAACAAACTGATTTAAACTAATTTAAAAGTTCTTTTCCAGCGGGAATACTTTTCAACCAAATTCCCTTTTTTTAATAAAGAAATTTATGTAATATTTTTTTCACGATTTAAAAAAACACAGTGATTTATACATTAATATACAATGTGTACGAGCCTATATTTATTTCAGTTAAAAATTTCATAGGCGTACTATTAATAAATTTATGAAAATACTTGATATTAATTAATATGTTTATTTCACAAAATTAATTTCTCTAGTGGATGCTTCTGAGGTTAAGGAATAACAACAATTATTTTCGAGTAATAATAATCTACTAATTAACGAAACATCGAGTTGTATTTTCTTATGATTCAAAACAGAAATGTTTGAATACAAGTATTTTTTTATTTTTCCCCGATCTAAATTGTACATTGTTTACACACTTTAACAATATAAATAACTACACTTGAAGTATGAAGTTAGCAAAAAAGAATATTGTACATTTTAATTTTATATAAAGAAATAAGTATAATTATTATTACATTTTTTTTAATTACATTTATTTTATATTAGATAAAAGTTTTTCGCTTTCTTATATCAAATTTATTTAATAAAATAATTTAAGAAGATAATAATAATCTTCTTTGATCATCCATTGTATTATTCCACATCAATTTACTCGAGTGAGCAATGATAAATGTGTTTAATAGCAACACGATTTTTTTTGAAGGCGAAAAACGCTTTCGCGTTATCATCGCCCGGAATAAAAAGGTCTAATAAAGAATTAAAATAAGCGTAAATATAATAAGAAAAAAAATTATAAAATAAATAAAAATATAAAAAATTCGACTAAAAATTAAACTTTATAAACTCCGAAAAGGGGTGTAAGAGCCCCTTCTCGGATAATAGAAACACTAAGAACTAACGTAAAAACTATAACTAAACTAAAAACTATAAATAAAATAAAACTAAAATGTTAAAAATGAAATAAAACTTAAAACTAATATCACTAAAAACTTATAACTAATATCACATTCAGAATCTCAAAATACAATAAAAATTATTTAAAAGAAACATAAAAATAAAAACAAAAAACAGTATAAAATTTACTTAAACAGAATTTCACAATACCCGAGAGGGATGTAAAGGGCCTCTTCTCGGATAACAGAATAAAATACAAAACGAAAACATAAAAATTAAAGAAAAAACAGAAACATTAAAAGCTTTTCCAAAACAAACACTATACGCCACAATATCAAATTTTGAATATGACAAACACGGTGCAAAACCAGAAACATCCGGTCTAAAACTTCATTATCATTGCCCAAAAATTTAAGGATATTTCTGGGCAATTTAAATTTACGACGCAACGCCGCATAACATATGCAATCCACAAGTATGTGGTGCACAGTCATGCGGCAGTTGCATCATGCGCATAGTGGTGTGTGTTCTGCTGCATCAGATAATCGTGTGTAACTCAGATATATCCTAATCGCAATCGACAGTGGATCACTTCCTCACGACGAATTTTTCTGTTTGAGGAGTCCCACGGCAACACAGAATCTTTAATGTGCCGAAGTCGGTTACCAACGGTGGCCGTCCAGTCACCTTGCCACTTTGCTGGACAAGACTGTTTTATATAATTAATAAAGTAAGAGGTAGCAACACGAGTGGTGAAGGGAGGATTAAATGCCTCTTTAGCAGTGGAATCTGCCCTTTCATACCTGGAATTCCCATGTAGCTAGGAATCCAACAAAACGTCACTGGTGTGTTGCAATGACTCGACTCGGCGATTACATTATAGATATCAGTGACCAAAGGATGTCTACATCCCAATCCCGTGCGGGAAGACATCCGCCTTGTGATGCTTCTCCGGTCTCCACATCACCCCTCCGTTCCTAATCCTGATGGGCTTTAACGGGAAAAAAAAGGATGTCTACAGTAAAAATCTTTAAAGCTTGGAGTGCACTGCACGAGTCGCTAAAAATAAGGATACGACGGTATTTTGGGTTAACGATATTCAAAGCCTTATTAATGGCGTTGATATTTGATGGAACAGCAACATGATGTGTTATTACTTCTTTGCCTTAATTGGGCAGTTATTGAGGGTTAGTGATTTATTTAATTTATTACAAGTAAGGATACGATACGTACGCATTTAAACGAGGATGAGTTAAATGCCATGATAGGAGCTAAAAATGTCAAATACTTGCCGGAAATCGAATCCGAGACCAGCTAATCCGGTAAAAGTCAGCGCGCTAACCGCTTCACAGACTGATTGGCCATTAGTATTTAACGTTTTTCAATAATAATAAATATATATGTAGACATATATTTTTTTATTTATATATTTATTTTTTTTAATGAGATTACGGGCATCTAATGCTTTGATCATTTAACCCGATGGAATTTTAGTAGCGAATGAAAAATTTCATACCTGACCAGGATTCGAACCTGAGACCTCCGGATGAAAGGCCGATACCCTACCACCTCGCCATGGAGATAGAGGAATTCAATTTTAATTATTTTGAAAAAATTTAAATGTGTTCTTTCAGAAATATTATTTTTGTCTTGACTATTTATTATTTTTTTCTTTAGAAATAATTTGTTATTATCAAAAGCATAAAAATTTAATAACTTTAATTAAATGCTGATATTCGTGGTAAAATGAAAACGCATTCATCTTGTGGACCTTAAGTACAAGGTCTGGCTTGACTACCGAATTTTCATACAGTATATTCAAATTCCCATTAATAAGTTTCAAATACATATGTAAATTAATTTTTTTAAATTTATAATAAAAAATAACAACTCTCGATCATTATTAATTTAATTCATATTAAAATTATTTAATTCACTTTATATAAAAATTGTTTGAAGCACAGATTTTCAGTTGTTATTAAAAGAAAACATAGACTGTTACATCATAGGATTTTAAGTACACAAATCCTTTGTAATAAGTCATCGCTTAAACAAACAAACAAAAATTTAATGTATTAGGGCTATTAATAAAATTTTACTACAAACTCTAGTTAAAAAAAAAAAAAATTTCACATAATGATTATAAAACAAAACCATTTCATTTACGATTTTAAAGAATTAATTATTCAATTTTTTTTTTAACTTTGTACAGTTAAAAAAAATTTCAACTAGTTGACATAACATGAACAGTCAACCAGTTGACTGTGCATGTCATTACGTCCTTGAGAGAAGTAAAAGAAAATTTAGGTTTTCGGATTTTAACGGAAATATCCATTTTGACCGTCCCTCATTCCATTTTGACTAGTTTTGGCATGACGTCTGTACATACTATCTGCAGTAACTAAAAACGATTAGCCGTAGGATGTTGAAATTTTGGATTTAGGACTGTTGTAAAATCTAGTCGTGCGCCTTCCTTTTTGATTGCAATCGACTGAACCAAAGTGTCCAAAACAGCCCAAAATCCAAAACATTTTGATTTTGGACTTTTTCTTAACTGCAATAATAAGCCCTTATTGAGAGCTTTTCAATAATATATCATGTGATACTTATTTTCATTGGTTCCAGACTTATAATCAAATAAAATATTAATTAATGAATCGTTTGGATCTTAGGGGAAGGTACATCGGTTCGAATCAGATTTCATCTCCTTTTATTTTTTATTTTTAATTTAAATATATTGATTTATTAATAATTAATTATTAACCTCTCATCGTAAAAAAAAAAATGTTTATGATGAAAATTCAATAACAAAAAAAATATGAAAAAATATCAGAAGTTTTTAATGAAATAAAATTTTATTTCATTTTAAAAAAATGTGTAAATGTAATTTAATAGGCGTACAAGAGATTCGTGTGTAATCCACATCATTTTTTTTTTTTTTGTTTAGTGATATTTTTCATAAGAGGTCAATCAACATGAATGAACATATTTTATTAAAATTATTGTATATTATTCAGATGAATAGGTGGTTGATCATTTCAAAAAATATATAAGGGAAGAATCCCTTATGTAATTTTCCAAAAGATGATCTTTAAAGAATAAATTATTGTATAAAATTATTACTTACTAAATTAAAAATTAAAACTTCAGTCTCTTTGATATTTGATGTAATTATATCATTCATTATTCTAAAATAATAAACAAAATGGTACATACATTAATGCAACGTTAAACTAATGGAAATTTTACATTTTTGTTTAGAGAAGAGAATTAGAGAGATACGAGCTTTTCAAAAACTAAGAGAGTTATTTAATAAATCAATTACTAATTACAAATAACTATGTCAAGGTTGAAAGAAAGTAAATAGAAAATATTTGTTCTAATAATTTTATTATATAAATTATTTATTTATTAGTTTAATTATATTTTCAAGTAATTAGAGAAAAAATGAGTTTATTTTTATAAAAACTGTAAATTACCGGAAACTATCTCCAGCAAAATTTTACTGGAAATGATCCGAAATAAAGGAGTACCAAACAAATAAATCCCGAATTGTGTGCTTTTAGTGAATTATTCGTTACGTATCCATATCTTTCGAATTATTTCTTGTTAACTTATCTAGGAGATAAAATAAATTACTTATGTTTATCCATGTTCGAAATTAAAAAAGACATTTATATATATATATATATATATATATATATATATATATATATATATATATATATATAAATGTCTATATATATATAAATGTGTATATATATATACACACAATTTCTTTTCCGTCAGAAAAGAAGAAGAAACAAGGAGTAAATGAAAACAGAAGAGATGTAACGGATCAATTAGATAATAAAACTAATGCCTCACAGTCTTATAAAATGCCATGCTGAAGCACTGAAGGTTATATCCCTTCTACTATCATACCTGCTGCTTAACAATGTGCTGATCTTTGAATGGGATAGTTCCACTCCCAATCTGAACATTACAGCCGCTTTATCATTCTTGATAACTATCAAATCTGGCTTCCTGCTTCTTGGTTTTGTATTAAATAAATGCTCTTTGAAGGCTCTGTTGAAATAAAAACCCCCCTCAGATTCCAACGGAAATATCCATTTTGACCATCCCTCATTCAATTTTGACTAGTAGAATATTTAGAATATACTAATAGAATATTAGTCATATTCTACCCAACTATGTAATCAACGATTCTATTCTACCCAACTATCATATTTTTTCCCCAACTGATTCATGATACCAACTCTAAAAAAAAATCGTGAAGAATCCTATGTGAAAACAGGAGATTTGTATTAGATTCTATTTTGTTTTGGAAACCTATAAAATATGTGGTTATCTCGTCGAGTAGAACATTACGGATAGAGGTTGTAATCGAAATTGTTATAAATAGGTGTGTAGGAAGAGATACATTGATTGACGAAAATATTTATTTAAAAATTAAACTTTGTCACCGAATTTTACATTGATAAACTCAACGTGAGCCTGGAGGAAATCGCAGACTGGATATAAAAACTTACGTGAAGTTCATATGTAATCGCTGTTAAAAAATCTTAATGTAACTGTAGGATCTAATTATAAAACGGTTTAAATTTGAGAAACTGATTTTCCAAAGAAAGAACACAACCCTACTGGCAAAATTAGGTTAATTTCAATTTCTAACAATTTTCACTCGTCGATTGACTCCGTCAAAGGTGAAGCTTTATAAATCATTCTGTGTTCAAATGGAAGCGTTTCTAAGATGTTACTGTGCCAGATGAAAATAATTCCAATTTCCATTTAAACATTTTTTCACAACAGTGTACACTATTTTCAAATTAAATCTCTTTTATCGACTGCATTCTGCATTAATTTAATACGGTTAATAGATAACTGAATCTTTTAATTTTAGTAAACTGTTTTTATTCCATTAGTATAAAATAAGAGTATTTAATTTATAATTATAATACTAATACAACGAATATTACTTTACCTTACTTAAAACATCCAACAATAATAATTAACGAGATGTACCGGGTGATTCATAAAAAATTTCACAATTTTAAAAGCACACAAAGATTTATTGAGAAAACTGAGAGATTCGGTTGAGGCTTCATTTCGTAGAAAAACACATCAAGTTGGTCACCCAGTATTCACTTTGGTTCGATATGGCTTCCATTTTTAACGCGATATACATGCCACCTGAAGTCGATTTCATTCCAGATTGTAGCCAGCAAGTCGGTCATTACCTCTGCAGCCGTGGCGATAATTCGAAGTTTTAGCTCAATAAAATCAACAGGCAAAGGTGGAACATAAATTTGATCTTTAATGAAACCCCCACATGGAAAAATCTAGCGGGATCAAATCTGGGGAACGATGTGGCCATGCAATTGGACCTTTACGACCGATCCACCGACCTGGGAATTGAGTATCAAGAAAATCTCGGACTTCTAGGCGGTAGTGAGGTGGTGCCCCATCTTTCTGTTAGTAATAGTGTCTATCTTGATCATCATTGCTTAACTGAGGAATTAGAGAATGTTGAAGCGCGTCCAGATAAACGACACCATTGTCGGGTTTCATCGGTAAGAAGACACCATTGTCGGTAAGAAGAACGGACCGTACAGTCTATGTTTGCTTAGGGTTTAAAAACATTGACCTTAGGGCTATCACGAATTTGATGCAAATTTTCATGAGGGTTTTCGCTACGCCAAATTCGGCAGTTAAAGATATTCAGCTTGCCACTGATGTGAAACCTTGATTCATCACTAAAAATTACATTGTCCAAAAATGTATCGTTACCTGCAATCTAACATTTCCACAATAAACTGCAGCCTAGCAACTTTGTCGTCATCTGTAATGTGTTGAACAACGGTTTAGTTTTTACGGCTTCAAGTGCAATCTTTTACGTTATAAGCACCAAACAGGAATGCCAGTCTCACGTGACGCAGGTCGAGTGGATTTCTTCGGACTAAGTGAAAAGCTTTCTCTAAGTTCTTCAGCAGAAGCTTCAGGGACGCGTGAGATTTTATATGTTTAAAAGAACAACCTGTCTCAAGGAAGGTTTGGTGCCAAGAGATAATTGTATGGTAGGAGGCTTCCTACCATACCTCCACGAAAACGTTGAAATGCAATTGATGACTGAAAATCATGAAACCAAAACATACAGTAAGCATGTTCCGCAACAGATAAGTGTATCCATTTTTAACAATGTTGACAGCGCTAGTGGCCGAATCCAATGTTTATGAACTATGAGTCAAAACCAGATATGTTTTGCTGTGAAATGAGATCCCAACCGAATCTGTAAGTTATCTAAATAAATTTTTATATGCTTTTAAATTTGTAAAGAAATCTAAGTTTGTGAAGAATTGGTAGAAGCCCTTTTTGAATCAGCCCGTATATAAAAATGCCGTATAAGCCGTATAAGAAAATGTAAAGGTTATTAATTTAAATAATAATCAAATAAAATAAAAAAACATTAAAATTATATTTAATTAATCGAGTAATAAAAACTATACCGGAAAATAACCTGTTAGCTACACCAATTAGCTAGTTGATAAAGTGTTAATCCGTGGATTAATAGAGTAATTAATCTCAGATTCAAAACCTGTTACGTGAATTTTTCCTGTTACGTGAATCTCAACAGGATTATCACCACATAGCATCATAAAATACTTAAAACACTTTAATATCCAATAATCACCGATAGTATTCATAAATAAATAATACTCAACTAATGTAAAATTGTAATTTTCTTCATAAACATGACCTTGTCTTTTAACATTGGATTTAATTATGATAAAGCAGATGTATGTAAAATCTACACATTTACATAATATGATAAAAAAAATTTCAGAAACACCGCAATATTTTAAACATGAAAAAATAATTACTTTACAATATTTAACGCCTGAAAGAATTACAACGTTAGTAGTTTTAACGCTTTAAAAAAAAAGTCAGTTTGTCTCTAGTCAAAAGGAATTCTAAAATAAATATTTGTGGAATTTTCCACGCTATAAATCTAATAGTAATATTTCACAACATCGAAATTACTATGTAAGGAGGTATACTAAAGGAAAATTAGTTACATGAAAGTCGTGAGTTGTATGAGGCAAATTTAACACACAAATTTATTTTAGAAGACTGAAAAAAGCAAAGCTACCAGTTCTGAATGTGTTGATTTTGTCTATGTATTTGATAATGCAGGATGTAATAAAATATTTAATAAAGGAGAGAGATGTTTGTAAACTTCATATGTTACATTTCGCATTTTCACAGTTGCTATCTAAAATATGGATTTAAAACAAAAACCACATTATTTATATCTAGAATGCTTATTTTACAAAACTGACAAAAATATCTTATATTGGTGCCTAATAAATATTATAAATAGCCCAGATAATACGGTAGAATAAAATAAAATAATATTTGATTATACCTTTCGTAAATAACAGAAGATTAAAAGGGTAAAGTTGGCACGTAATATTCCATAAACATTCAACCAGAACTTTTTTCTCACTTTTTTTTCAATAAAAAATTAAATATATAACATTTGATCAAATCAATCTATAGCCGATTTCAAAACTTTCAAAATATCATTATGTATAGCTGCGTTTCTCAACCTGGGGTCACGATTTCCACGGGCGATATGAAAGGAGGTTCGCGAAATTAGGGTAAAACTTACACGTAAACAATAATGAAATCATTTTATGAGAAAAATAATCATTTATTATAAAAATTTTACTTACAAGTACACGTGTAAAGATAATTAATGAGATGGTCGCGTTTATTTTTCATTTGAAAATTTCTCCATACGTGGTTCTATATTAGAAACACATAAAATCAAATTGTTTTCAAGTGATAAAAGATGATTCCTATATTTAGTTTTTAGCGCAACCAAAGAAGAAAATTCCTTTTCTTAGAGGTAGGACGTGGCGAAAGGGATTAATATTTTCAATGCATCTGTGACTAAACTTCCATATTCACTTCGAAGAGCAAGCCAAAAATTATCTAAATCTTCAGATGTAAATTATAACGTTTAATAGGCACACATTTCGATGAGCTGGTTGTGAATCTCAACTGGTAACTTAGCAGCTGCAACAACGTTTACACTAAATGGATTCTGTACCCACTCTTCGGGAAATCATTTTTATCTTTCGGGAAATATTCCGCCAACTAATTTTTAGCTCAGTATCTTCACGCTATTCAAACTACGTCATTAATAAAATGTGTTTTTCACATGCTTGTAAATTCACGTTCAAATCGTCTAAATGCGAAAATATATCAAGCAGCAACATAAACTCATTATTCTGTAAAAACATTGAGAATGGTGTTAGTTTATCCTGAAAAATTATTATTAACTCATCTCGCAATTCAATTGTACAGAAAAGAAGAGATTTTTTTCGCCCGTTTCACTGCATAGTTTAGCAAACAGCTTATTCTGTAATAGTCGACTATTAAGTTAACCATTTTTACAGCTTTACAAAAAATTTGTTTCAGATTTCCCGGCATATTTTTGTGGGAAGAGCATGTCTTTGAAGGTAGTATTGCATATATTCTGTCATTGGTACAAGACGATTGTCTAATTTTTCAGAAATTCACTTTTCTTTCTGTTACTGCCTTTCCACTACCACTACACACTGCAATAAATTTTGCCCAATCTATGAAAAACTCTTAGTAACTTCATAAAAATCATCAAAAACACATTGTTTTGTTGCATTACCGGGTACTGATTTGCAAAACAACATATTTTCTTTGACTGTTCTGTTCCTACCGTATTCATATCTCACAAACCATAAGAACTGAGAAATGTTTACCACAACTATTGACTCATCAAATTGGATAAAAAAAAATTCACTTGAACTCACTTGCTCAGTTATCTGATCACGAATATCGGCAACCCTATCATCGATTCTCCTTGATGTTATTTCGTTAGAAAGCGGAATTTTTTCCAATACTTTTGCTTCTTCCACGCCTATTAAAATACTAACCATATCAATTGCAGTAGGCAATGTGAGGTTTTCTGCGCGATCGTATGGATTTCGAACATCTTAGCTACACTTAATCCTACGGTATAAGATGCTTCAAGTGTAATTTTGTCAGTATGGCATGATTTACAAATAATAGCTTGTTAATTTCTCTTAAGTATATAATTTTCTTTTGAAAAATCCCAAGAGTTTGCTTTTATGATCCGGATATTTAGTTTCTAAGAGTCAAATTAATTTTGATACCTTCATGCTTTCATCGGAGAGGACTTAAAACACAGAACGCACTGTGGTTTTCCATCCAAGGAGGTAAAACCGTAATTTAAATAACTTAATGTACAATCTTGTATTTTTACCAACCGATTCACTGTCTGTAGATGGCCACTTCATTTTTTTTCCACAAATTTATCCATTTTGCATAATCTAATGCAAAAATAAATGAAACTGTTACACTGTTTCACCACCAACTAAAAGACCAAAACGTCAATTATTATTTTCAATGAAACTACGTTTTTAAAAACTTAAATAAAGGCACCAGACGCCCGCTTTACATTTGAAACTTTAAATGTAACTTTAAAATGTAATCCTTTACGCCTCTTTTGTACTCTTGAGAGCAAGAAGTCTTCAAATGTATCACATGCATGTTCGAACATGACAACCTCACAGCAAATATTATGCAAGCAAACCAAATTGCAAGGACATATAAATTTGGAACCTGTAACCTGCTCGCGTTCGTACACTTTATACATGCATGTTCATACCCGTCACTAAAAACGCTGCTAAATAGTTTTAACTAGGTTTTATTGGGTTGGTATTGGGGGGGTTGCGAAAAATTAATTACATTTTTTTTTTTTTTTGCTTTTTGGTGGTTGTGGAGCAAAAGAGGATGAGCATCACTGATAAAGTCTAAAAGAGAATAAAGTCTAATTAATATGGTCAGTGTCCCATGTACAGAAATAATTGATCCTAATTCGAAGAAAATCGGTTTGGTCAATCTTGATATATAAGCCCAAAAGGAGTGATCACACATACGTGCATAGATTTGTTGTTTTTTTTTTGTCTAGACGAACAAGTTGGGCCCTAAAACGTAATTTTCTAAAAACGTTCATACAGCTATTCTAGCTATATTCGTAAACAAACGAAATTTATTTACTCGTGCGATATTTTATTTTTTACTACTTAAATGGATTAATTACATATTTCCAATAGAAAATAACAAAAAAATAGTTAGGAAAAAGCTTATTCCACAAATTTTTTAGAAGTAACACTGCAATATTTAGTTTTTTTTTAATTACTTATCTTTCTTTTATTAATTTCACAGTAGTTACACTGGTAACCGTTTCTGTTTTAAAAATACATTTTTAAAAGTATCCTTTTATTAAAGTACGAAATATTTCATTAATTCTATGTAAATTTTACATTTTTTTTTTCTTTTAATTAATCTTTCTGATAGATTAGCAGTCTCATTTTACTGCTTAACTTTTTATACCAATTCTTTCAAACGCTCATCTGTTCATTTATTGATTTCTAAAACTAAAACCTTTTAGCATTTTCAAAATTAAATTTATGAATTCCGTTTGTTTACTACGTTCAAAGTCTCTTTATTCATGGTAAAAACAATTTTTTTTCATGAAAACTCGCATACGAATATTTACATACAGCTTATCTACAAAACTCATGGCAAGTGAAGAAAATGGAATGAATAAACGAGCCATTTACCGTACTGTACCTTTTTTATTTATAAATAAACGGAAAATAACGACATTATATTTTATAATATATAGTGTCGTTATTTTCCGTTTTCATATAGCCAGTGTTAAAAATAAGTAAACATTAGTTGAAAGTCTACTTTCAACATCATATGCTCTAATATTAAAAATATAAATCTGTATTTTCATTTACTACCAATGAAGATACAAATTTCAAAATAAGCTTACAAAAAAGACACACATATTTTGATATAATAAAATTATTAATTTAAAAATAAACTCTATTTAATTATGACTTACTGGAAAATATCAAACCTAAATCTCTGATATATATATATATATATATATATATATATATATATATATATATATATATATGAGTTCGTTTTTTTTACTTAATTTAAAAGTCATCTGTATTGATTTTAAAAAATCTATAATAAAATTGGTATTTCTTTTTTCTTTTTTTTCTTTTTTGCTTGATGCATAATTGCTGAATAAGCGAATAAGTTAATAAATTTGGAAAAAAATTTACTTTTTATTTTCTATACCTAGGATTCAGCTCTATATTTGTAAATTTTTATTTTTTATAGTAAAGATTTTGAATATTTAAGAGAAAAACAACAAAGTTGCTACAACTAATGTTACAAAATATTTTGTTTTATCGAAGAGTAATTTTCTGATAATTCTTAATTTAAGTACTTTATTCTAAGTTATTAAAATTTATCTTAATTTTATTTCGTATATTTTTCTTGTAAAATTAATGTTTGGGGGATTAAAGTGAAGGAGTACGAATCTTATGAAAGGTTTCAAACTATTTAGTATCATAAAAAATTAAAGTAAAATATATAGTTACTTGATATTAGGAAGATTATTACATTATTAATTGATGAATTACGGAAAAAGATTTAGGAGAAAGAATAATAAATGTTATTATTGCATTACTAACTATTGTTTTGGTTGTGTTTGTGTAATTTAGGACTCTAACCTGTGAAAGTTTTCCTTTAAGTAGTAAACGACATGCAACATTTAAAACAACAATAAAAGCTAGTGAAGAAGAGACCGGAACAGTAAGGCAGGTAAATAAATTATTTGACTTTATATTAATAAAATAAGCATAGAAAACCTAACTTTATTTGGAAAATATGTAATATCATTATTATATTAAGAGAATCTTAAAATGCAAAACCGGCAAAAACCTTTCCAAGTTTATAAGCATTATTTCACCTTGCAATTTTCCGTAAACCATTTACAATATTTTCAATAATTTTTAAAAGTAAATTCGGTACTTTTTTCGAATACTGACACCATTTGTTTAAATAATCAATTTATTTTTTTTTTAAATATACTAATGCTATTTCATTAACTGCCTCAAAGGAAAATAAAATAAAAGTAAGTTTCATTATCCCGATGTAAATTCAAATCCGTATCTGTATTTAATTTATGACAGTCTAGAGTATGTATTACCACCTACAAGTGTTTCTGCGTGTTTATCGAAAAAGCAGTATAATTTTACTGTTGATGTTTAACGTGCATGTTTGAATTTTGGCGACTAACGAACACTATGCCGTTGAGTTTCTGCACCTGCTGGCATTCTAGCTTGAACCAAGACATATAGCAATGGACACGTTTTGCATCTTTATAAAACTGACAATGTTTGTTTTGTTTTTGTTTTTTTGCAGTATTTGTCGTAAAAATGGCTAGGGTTTCGTTGTTAAATTTGCTAACAGATCGATTCAAGCCCGGCTGAATGCTATCAAAGACAACGTTAACGACGGGAGAATATTGTACTCTGACTCCCTGCAGAGGACGGCTGAAGGTGTTTGATGCTCTGATAGCTAGAGTAGCAACCCGGTTGACTAGGGACTTGCTTGCGTTCTTACTTCGCCAAGATAGGCGTTTTGGCACCAAGTCCCGATTAGCTTAGCTGCTTGTTTGCATTCATTTGTGATGAAAGTGTGTGTGGAAGGGTGAAGGTATTGACCTCGTTTCCGAGGGCAGATCACAAATGAGGTAGGTGGTAGAATATGTTAGAAATTCTGTAATGAAACTGCAATCTGGGAGGGTGAAGGCATTGACCTAGTTCCCGAAAGTAGACCAGATCGGAGTAAATTAGTGTTTGTCTCCTTGTAAAATTGTACTTAATTGTTTTTAATGAAATAAGGAATATATCTGAGGTATTTATAAGATAAAATTGTTCTTGTTGCGATGAAAAATTTAAAAGATATGAGAGTAAAATCTAAGATGATTGTAGTAAACTCAGATTAATTTGTACTTGTCGGTCCAGTCTAGCTTTGAAGTTTATATAATGAATAACTAATATGTGTCCTTCGGAGTTAAGATTGAGGCGCGGAGGTCGTGCTTCATGCGATGGTTAAATAGTTAGCCTTCTCACCGGTTAAATAGTTTAGAGGGCTACACATTAGTGTAGATGAGCGAAAATGATTGAAAGAAGCGTACAGCGAAGGCGATAACAAAGTTGAATTAAACAACGGTGGAAATATCTACCGAGGCATTTGCATCGGAGGCATCCTGGCGAAGGCCTAACTGATGGCTATGGTATTAATCAGAGTTAGAAAGTCTATAAGACAACCTCCGAGAAAGTACATCATGGCTAGAAACGGAAGGGGTTGTGTGGCAACCGAAATAATCACAAGTTGGGTGACTTCCCCGATGAGGGTCAAGATGTACTCGGGATTCCTGGCATGGGTACCAAAGCCATGGACTGGAAATGGAAGGTCCCACCATTATGCTGTGAATCATTGGTTCCATTACGTTTATTCTCATAGCGGTGCTTATACTGTAACCATTGAAGGATTATGCGGATTGCTGAATCCGCATAAAAATGACGGAATAAAAATCACAGAGGAACTGCCCGGCACCACGTGGAATCCTACTTCGTCTTATTCATGAAGTTCGTCCACTATACGAACCCGTTCCAGAAAAATATTGAAGCAATAAGGAACACCTGGTTGCCAGAAGTTGCCATTAACAGTCAGTAAGTAAATTTTCTGTGATCGATCACTTGAAATAATGCACTAGCACGTAAATTATTAATAAATAAATTTGTTCGAAAAAATCACGATTTGAAGCGGACTAGTGCTGATACCGGTATTCGATAAAAGTACTTTATATTCTAAATAGAAGTATTTGAAATATTTCTTCATTTTATAATGTTGTATTCACAGTTTAAGATAAAAATGTAAAGAAAAATTTGTCGTTAACAGTAATTCACCACCATTCGTGCGAAAGACTGATCACTATACCTTTGAACACATCCATAAAAAAATTCAGCTAATCTAAGTACAATATTACAGTAAAACTCGTAAACCTTTCTGAACCAAATAACTTTACTTTTGTTAAATTTTATGAAATTATAGAGAACTGAGAACGTGAATGATACTTTTCCGCTAAACATCATGATATCGGAAGTTAGACATCATTGAATAAAACTCATTTAAGTAGTAATGGTAACAAAAGAAAAGCATTCTACATTAGCACATTTTTATATAATTCAAGACTCATTTATTGAAAAACAAAATATATTTGGTAAAATTGATTTTAAAAAAATAGTTCGATAATTTTTACATATTTAATTGTATGAATAAGGTACATTCATTTCTTACTTTCATTTGAAAATAAAGGATTTTGTGATTTGAAATCACAAATTCCGGAACTGGTAACCTTTCTTGTTGATAATAAATATGGGCTTAATATAACCTAACAGAATCTATTTACAATAAACATTACGCACTCTAAATAACTCAAATACACGTAAATTATGTTTATATTAAAATTTTATAAAAAATACATAATTATTGTTTCCCAAAATTAGAAAAATTAAAAAGCTGTACATAAAGGAACTCTCACTAATTCTAGCCGTTTAACTTTCACACACTGCGTAAAATGATTCACAGACAAAATAACTACAATTTTGTAATGATCCAATAGTGCAGTAAGAAAGAAGTGGAAAAATTATATTTGCATTTTTCATTTTAAATAATTTATTATGGCAGAAAAATTCGATTTCAAAAACAGAACTTTGATCATACTACCATGATTCATCATAAAATAAAAAATAAGAATTAAAAAATAAAAGAACAATATTTGCTAAGTCGAATGTATTTTTTATGAACATTGTGTCAACATTATTTCATTACCGGCAAATAACAGTCGAAAAAGAAAAAAATATATTATAAATTATTTTTTTCCTTTACATTCTATGTATTTTAACGAAAAGGTGGTTCACTCAGTAATTTTAATTCATCATATTTTTGCATAGCTAGAACACTGATCAAAGCTTTATTTCGTCCTTACGCATTCTAAAGGTATATCTATACAATCACGAAAAATAACTAATCTAAGTAGCAGATCTGGTCTTCATTAACAATTTTTATAGGTGAACATACAGAAAACAAAGCCAAGCTACACTTCACATCTCATTGTTCAATTCATTGTTCTTGAAGAGATTAAATAAATAAACTGAGTTTCATCCCACTGACCAGATGAAATAACGCGAAATAAGAGTACTGAATTTGAGAAAGGAGGTTAAAGATATAAGAAAAATGAAAGAGATGGAGAGGAATTACTTGCCAATAAAAATTTTGACAATCATAATTAACCTGAGCTAGATCAAGGTATCATCTTTTTATATAAGTTCAAAAGCAAGATTTTATCAATATTAGTTAAATGGAACACTAATCTGCCAATTCTGAATGCCGAATTCTAAAATAATAATTTTAATAAAAATTAATAGAACTTATATTTATACACATTGTGTAATAAGACTAACCTCATTTAATAGACTCAGAAAGAGAACAAGGGAAAAATCGATATATTTCTATGAAAGAATAATTTTATATTATTATTTAATTTGTAATGTAGAAAACTGGAATTTTTATGCCCTGGTTTTGTTCAAGTTCTAGATAAATGTTAATACAGTAAAATTCAACATTCCAAAAGTAAAATTTGAATTTAACAGATACATTGAATAATGGTAATTTTCTCTTTCATTTCCTAAATAGGCACAAAAAGAGGTCTGTATTACAATTTTTTTCATAATAATACTGGAAGAAACTTTACTGATGAATACGAGACGCAAAAACCACTCAAAATTTTCAATTTTTCATGTTGTTGGTCGCTTAAATTCGGCATTGTTAAAGGGACTTAAAAGAAGCAACAAATTGGGAAATTTTTATAAAAACCCATAAATAATCATGACCGCAAATCATGTAAAAAGTATAATTATAATTTCTAAATGCATACTTCTGTAAAATTAAAAAAGTTTTTTAAGAAGTTCCCAAAACAACAATAAACAAGTTTAATAAATGTCCACAATATTTAGGGTGGAATGTATATATATATATATCATTATACCAGACGGTAAAAGAAGGGTTAGCTATTAGAATTCTCACTGCAGTAAAAATTAATACAAAACAACCATGTTAAATTCGGAAAGCCACCGGAGACAATGTTCGTCTTGCAGTGTACCGCATCCATTGCGGCAGAGGAAATTTTCAGCAGTTTATTTAATTGCTTCTAAATTGGTTTTATTTTTTGTTTGTATTTGTTATTTTTATAAAATAATTAATTGTTTTGTTTTGTAATAATGAAATTTTTTCGTTTAATATCTAGTTAAATTCTGCCTCATTTTGATAAGTTTCTTTTAAATCTTACGACTGTAATTAGTTTGTCAACTTTATTCTCATCATTTTACTACGAATAAAAATGTTCTACCAGTTTTGTTTACAAATTTATGTGTTTATTACCTATTTAATAAATTTGGTTTACGCCAAACATAAAATAGTATGTTCTTCGATACCAATTTTTTGTATTTTATTCCAGATCTCTCGAAAACTAATAAAAATATATTTCTAGGACCTATTTTTTTTTCAATTCTTCAAGTCAGATTTCATAAAAACCACTATTACCGTTTAATTTGGGTACCAAGAATTAAAAATTATGGTTTAATTTTACATAAGCCGGAGAAATCAGGGCGAAATATTTTGCCAGCCGACAATCCCTAATTTCCGTTCCTATTTTTATGCGAACTTTTTTCTTTATTTTCACCAGCGAACATGCCGTGAAAATTTGCTACATTTTTTTTCATGAATCATCTTTAATACAGACTATACACACACAGACTATACAGTACATAAGATTTTTTTTTTAATTTTTGTATTTATTTCCTTAATGGATAAAATAATATTTCTATCTTATTTAATCGTTAATATATTATTTATTTATTTTTTAATGAGATGGCGGGCAGCGGTTGCCGTAATTATTCAGCTTGAATGGTAATTTATACTCAATGAAAAATTCCATGCCTGACTGGGATTCGAACCCAAGACCTCCGGGTGAAAGACGCCACCACTCGCGCCACGGTGGCCGGCAATAATAATGTATTATTATGATTTAAAAAGTAAAATAATAATAAATTAAATAAACGTTTTTTTTAAAATCGTCATCACGATCCGAATTTACACAGACTAGATATTTATTTCCACTATTTTTTTCATTTAAACACAATTTCACTTTTTGAAATCAGATCAGTAATAAGAGAGCATAAATAAATAATTGGAAACGAAATGCAAATTAGGAAATGACTGAGAAGAAATTTTACATTTAGAATATAATCAGATCAGACAGTTTTGTTCAATCAGCAAGTGGAACGCAACTTGTAATTGATTCAATCCATTAAATCCTATTTTTTTTTTTTTTTTTTGTATTCATAAAGAAGAAAATTAATATAATCTTCATCATATTTATCACTACTGTGATGATAATATAAATAAGATATTTCAGAAATGTTTTCCACTGTAACAATATTGATAAAAATTTGCATGTTTTCTAGTGTAGCTAACAAAAAATTACCTTAATTTGAGCTGTTGTAAGTAGCAATTTTATATATATTTAATATATTATAAATATATTTAAACAGCAACTTAAATTATGTAAAAGAATAAAAAATGCATCTGAAAAGAATGCTTAAAAACGTTTTATTCTGTAAATTAAAAGCAGTATTTTTATCAATTTTCGTTTAGGTATTTCTAAAACAATAAATCGATGTAACAGCATCAATATAATTTTAAACAGTACAATGTTTAGAATCGTCTAAACAATTTTAATAATAATTTTAATAATCTAACTTATTTTTTCTGTATCATGACTACGAATTTTGTAATGCAATAATGAGGAAGGTATCTCAACGTTTATTCGACTAATAGAATAAAATCTGTTCAGTGTTTTAAAGGTATTATTTGAAATCAGACCATTTCATTTCGTATCGTACCATGAAATAACAAAATTACAAAGCGGAATTTTATGAAAGCATATTTATGATTTTGAGTTTGATAATAAAAGAAAAATTAGGGGAATTTGAAAAATTCAGTATATACAATTTTCAGTCGTTTTTTTGTATCCTTAAGTCAAAATAATATTAAATCTACTAAACAATTATTATTAAATATTACTTATTATTTAGGCTACTAAAATGAAATGTTCAGTCAGAATTAGCGACTGGGATGTCAACAGATAATAATTACACTGTTCTCTATATACGATCAGCTACCTAAAGTACGCTAAATTTATGTATATTTATTTATATATTACGTTTTAGTGCATGTATTACACTCAAAGTAAGATACTCAGACTACAGCCTCTCGTAATTTAAGTGTTTTACAAGTACCTCAACCAAAGGAAAGACTGGGACCAGATAGTATAAAACAACTAATTAGTGTACTCAGTCCTGTTGTGAAACAGCGCATTATATACTCGTACACTTCTTCAATTCTGTAGAGAAACCGCAAACATTTGCCGATAGATAATTCCGTTTTGTACATGTATATTTCACAATAATATATGCTTAATGATATGTTTGAAGTATACGTTAAATTAAGCCTATATAGTCTATTCAAAAATTCAGGTTTACGATAATTATTAAATGTAGGCCTATTGCTAGTAGTTTCGTTTTTACAATCAAACCACAAAGCTTATAGCTTAAATACGCTTTCATAAGCTGTCATAGTTTAAATATTATTTTTTGTTCAATTACCAAATGCAGATACTACTGCATTTAAGATACTATTGTATGCATATAAATAAAAGAGTACAGCGTGCGCGCGTGTGTGTGTTCCTGGTGAACACACACATTATTATTATAGACATTGATTTCGGAAAAATGAATACCACTCTGTAACTAGCATTATAATGCAATCGATGAAAACTAACATTTTTAACAAAAAAGTAACATGAATCAAGTTTCGGAAGGGAAGGAAAAGTTCCCTTTTCGATAATGATGGAAATAATTAAAAAATATCGATATTTATGGAATTATTACCTAAAATGTCTCAATTTATAAATTAAGCGATTACTTAAAACTTTTCCCTCTAACATTTTTTTCTGAAGTGATTTCTGGCCGAAATATTTTCCCAGGTCAGTCGGCCATATTTTTCAATTTTTCCCCCTTTTCACTCCCTTCCGAAACCCGATTTCTGTTACTTTTTGTTAGAAATATTAGTTTTCATCGGTTGCATCATCATGCCAGTTACAGAGGGGTAAGATGTTTTCTGAAATCAATGTCTACTGCTTCTAGTAAATATATATATAAATACGTATATGTAGCGTTATAATTTAAAAATTAATCGTGAAATTAACAATCCTAAAATTGAGAATTCTTGTAAATATTTACTCAATTGTTTTGGAATACATACAAAATGGCGTAATATAGAGCTGTCCGCCAGTTGGTGTGGCGGAGTTATATAAACTTCTAAAACAAATTTGTTGTTGGACAGGTTATAAAAAAAAAAATAATAATGTATTATTATTATATGAAAAAAAAAGGTTTATAACATTAACAAATGCATATAATAACCATATTTATTCCAGTACCCCCTCCCCCAGCCAACCCCCCCCCCCACCGCGACAAACGAATAAGCCCTACACCACGATTTCACGGAACGAAAATCTTAAAAAAACATCGAGAATATACCGGTATCTTAAAGTGCAACTCATATGATGAAAAAATAGATAAATACAAAAATATTCAGAAAGAAAAGCATTTAATTCGTTCATTTAAATTACAATATTAATATTACATTAATAATTAATTACCATAGGTACTAGTTTAGTTCAGAATCGGTAGTCCAGTAAAACAAAAAGAAAGTATCACGTGGAAAAGGATCATTTCAATACACTTTTTAATATGGGATTTTATTTTTAATTAATCACTGTCACTGGCAATGTCTGTAGAAGAGTTACTGGTAGTCTCCACGTCGCTCTGCTAAAGGTCCTTACTAATTCCGAGGAAATAGATTCCCAAGCATCTTTTAGACAAACACAAATCTGGTTAAAATCTGGGAGTTTGATTCTTCGTGTAGGCGTCAGAAAAATTATCATCAGTCATCCATTTACTGTACAGTTGTTTTAATGCAGATTTGAACGGTTTATTAATGCAGACATCTAGTGGTTGCAACAGACATGTCAATCCGCCTGGAATTATTACTTGGTCATAACACCCTTTTTTAAAATGTCTTTCACTTAATCAGTCGTATGCCCCCGATAACTATCCATTTCTAGCATACCGGAAATTTTTTTATTAAGTAAATCTCCTGATCTGATCTAAATACACATCTAAATACATACGCACCCGATCCAACCTAAAATTAAGGTATCGTCCATCCAACCTGATTCCTGTGCTCTGATAATAACTCCATTTACCTGTACGGTAGGAAGAGTTTTTCTTTAAAAAAATGTACGGAGGTAATTTTGATCCATCAAAAGTAATGCAAAGCATAACACTACACCTTTCTTTTTCATCACCACCAGTGCGAATCGTAACACATTTTTCACCTCTTTTGTTTACGGTTTTGTCATTTCAAAATATACGGGGGTTTGATCAGCGTTTCCTATTTGATAAGGTAAACAGCTTTTATCGTTTCAAAGATTTGTGATAATGTAATATTCTTTGTTCATACTCGTCTGGATGTCGTTGAGAAATGGTCGTTTTTCCTCTTATTCACAAATCATTTCGTTCAAAAAGCCGTGGATGGATAGGCTTTAAAATCAACTTTATTCACTGATTTTGCAATTTCACGAGCATATGATTGACACATTTCTGTCTTCACAGCATAACCCTACTCCTTTTTTCCATAACAAAGACATACAATTTTTTTTCTATGTCTGTGTATTTTTGTTTTAAGCCACGACAAGCCCTTATATTACCAGTGCCTTTCATCAGAAGTTACTTCTTCTTACGCCACTCTCAAATGCAAATTTCATCTACGTCAAATTTTCTTCCTCCCACCCGTTTTCCAATTTTTTTCAGCGTCTTCTATAACGAGCAGTTTTTCATTTACTGTGAAAGATCGTAGACGCTGTTTTTTTTGGTATATATTTTAATGTCGTAATTAAAATAAATCACCGTATAGAACTTTACAAGATAAACTAAAACGATAAAATGCACATTACCGTCCACATATACAAACATTACAATGACTATGGCGAATACACAAGAAGACGATGGGTAACTGATAGTGTTACTGTGGTGTCATTAGAACCGGATGCAGCCTATACAAAATGAATCAGTTTTATAAAAATGCTGTAACTTCATTCCTATCGATAATAACAGGATGTTAATAATTAAGGATGAATTCTGTATAAGCGGCATCCAGTTCTGATAAACGAAAGCATAATGTAACTAACTATGTTTACGTGATTGAATTTAGGTACTTCTAAGAAAACGTTTACTTTACATAAATTATCCTACCTAAAGGCTATGTTTCAAGTAAGCCCCGCCCCATATTTTTTCTCTCCAATACCAATTAAAAAAGTGCGGAGGGTATTCGAATAAATACGGTAGTTCAAAGTATTTATTCATTACCTGTAATAATCTTAAAAATATTAATGGAAAGTGGTACTTTTTTTTACAATTTAAAACGATTTTAAATATTTGTTCTTCCTAATAAATTTCAATAAAATCACCAGAAAAAACATACTTTTAATTAACATTTTCTTATTATTTTTTTAAGACGAAAAAATATTATTAAAAAATAAATAAAAATAAAATAGTAAATTTCATTTTGCTTAATACCTTTTTCTTTATAACAAAATTCAACATTCCAACTGTTTTTCTAAACAATAAATTCGTATATATTGTTTTAAAAATATATTTTCTAATAAGTCATTCCTTTTTTTGGAACTGAACCCATGTTTTCATTTTTGATATTCACAATCTCTGCTAAAAGAATTGTCAGTAAAGGGAGCAATAAAAAAACACACTGTAACTCATTTGATTTAAAATAATTAGGAATTGGAATCATGTTTTGAAATATAATCATTTCTTTGACTTGGTTTACAAAGAATTTAATTGTATACAAACTACTGTGTAAGTGAATTAACTGATTAAGAACCAGTATAATTTAAAAGATTACCGGCTCAATAAACAAAAGAATAGAAAAAATATATAAAGAATTTTTGAGACCTGCATTCAGCAGAAAGAAAAAAGCAAAAAGACTTTTTAATAATGGAATAAGATATAAAAAAGACGCTAAAATGAGATTACAGTGTAGTTGTAGATTAACAGTGTAATAGTTTTCTAAGCTAAATGATTTTATGAAAAATAAATATAGTTTTACCCTACTTTAGTTTGTAAAAAAAAACAAACATTTTACGTCAGTTATGCTAGAGAAAGAATGTTTTTTTACGAAAAGTACTTTATTTGTTATTATAAGACAAAAGCTTAAACTAAAAACAATTTTATTTATAAAAACTTTTTAATTTAAAGATTTTTTTCTTATATTTCCATATCCAATACAAACAGATTACGTCTTATTTAAAAAATAATGATTATATTTATAAGAAAATTTTCAAGGAAATAGTCTAATATTTTATTTGACACCTATCTTTATACAGTATTGTTCATGATTCATATACGACTAAATTAATAAATAAAACACTACGTCTATGGCATTACATTTTTACTTAATTAAAATAAAATAGTGAAGGAATAATCAAAACAGAATATTATACTTTTCAACGGGAAAACAAACTTTTTTTTATCTATTAACGAAAAAAAAATTGTTGTAGCATTAATGCTACTCCTAACAATTATTTCCACGTCAAGTAGAAATTTACATAAAAAAATAAATAAAATGCTTTTATCTCATAAAAGTTTTTTTATTAGAAATAATACTTAAATAAATGTGAAAACAGTAACGGAAAAGGTTGTTCATAACTCTATCATAAAATCAACAATATTTTGAAATAAATAGTGTGTATGAAGCTAGAAACCACAAAAAAAAGTGACATATATTTTGGAAGTAGTATGGAAATTTAAGCTTAAATTATATGAGATATTTTTAAAATAATCAACTTTTAAACAGAAATAAAAGCAAATAAAAAAGAGATAGAAAATATTATAAAGGTAAATACAACTTTACGAAAAGAGGAATAAAAAAAAATGAATGAAAATAAGAAAAATAATTTTATAATAGAGACAATAATAAGAGATAGTAATTGTTTTTTAATTTTTCAATTATTTTTTTACTTTAACTAGTTAGCTAGTTAACTAGTTATTGGTGTAAGGATACTGTAACGGAAATATTTAATCATCAAAGAAGTACTGAAGAAAGAAGAAAACATTGCTAACGAAAAAATGTTAAATGCAAAACAACTTAAAATTAACATACTAAACTAAAAAAAAAGATATAATTTTATTCTATTATTTAAACATATAATAAAAAAAACAACAGCTTAATTAATTGACCGACAAAACTTTATAAAACCTTTGAATAATTTATATTCTCTTACATTCCATGTAAATATATAAGCTGAACACAAAGAACAGGATAATGTTTAATAAAAGAGAACATAATAAAACAGGTTAAGGAGATATATATATGACATTCTACTTATGATAATTACAAAATTTCGTGGACTGCGAAATTATTTGTACCTAAAATAGAAAAAAAAATGGATTTTAATCAAGTGGATGTAACCTCACGTTTTTTTTAGATTTATCTTCTGGAGAAATTAAGTCATAACTGTTTTAAATTTAATTTTTATCATATTAAAGAAATATTTTATACAAAAATCTGGTTTGTGAAAGCTTTATTGCTTTTTTGGAAGAGAATTTATGGCTAGGACATTAAATAAATGTGTTAGGAATAAAGATTACTCCATGAAAATATATACAATATTTGAATCAAATCAGACTGGTACTATGGCTATAGCACCAAAGCATGTACAAGACTACACTTCATTTACATTCATACATATCCTCATTCATCCTCTGAAGTAATACCTTACGGTGGGTGGTTCCGGAGGCTAAACAGAAAATAGAGAGCCACCAAAGCATCTGGATAAAAAGAGACTATTACATAAAACCATGTTTTCCATTCAGGTACCTTAAAACGCAAAAATTTCAGAAAAATCTGAAAGCTGATATTTTGAATTTACAAAAGGTTTTTGTTATTCTAATTATTAATATAAATACAAATATATTAAAATACCTCCATCGATGAAGATTCTTTGCCATTCACTGGAGAATAAGGAAAATAACCATCAATCTGAAAGAGAAAATAAATTTGAATTAATTAATATTAAGATTTGTGTTTCGTGGCGGAATGGTAATGTCTTTAATTTTTACTCAGAAGATTCTTGGTACAAATCCTTAGTAGATTTGGCATTTTTTCACGAACTAGAAATATTACGCATTTAATGGCAACACATAATCCTAGAGATTTATATAGAGAGTTGATCATTAAAATAAATTATTTTGGTCTTACGAAATCCAAGTTGAGGTCTTTTTGAGATCGTATAAGCAAAACGTAAGGTGCAAAAAAGGATTCCTAAAACATTTATTCTCGAGAAAACATCCCACATAAGGATAATTTGGGTAAGTGAAGAATAAAGTGGGTAATGATAAAAATATTTTCAACAAAATAATCTCATTAAAATTAAGCTGTTTTTTTTCTCAATAACAATTATAACTACAATCGGCTCTCCTGCGAAGCCAAAAGTTTTCTGACAAACGAAACACCTGCAGACACGATCTAGCGCCAATTGTAGGTCCTGTGGGGCTAGGCCAAGGTCATCGTTAACGACCAGGATAGCTGTGTCATCGGCGAACATGGTGACGATGCAGTCATCCAGGGCCGGAATGTCTGCAGCGAATATGGATTACAACACAGGGCCCAACACAGATCCCTGAGGGACACCCGACCTAATCTCAAAGAATCTTGAAAACTCGTCATTACATTTCACCTGAGCAAAACGCCCCTCAAGATAATTCCGCAAGTAGAGTTGAGAAAGTTGTAGCTTTTACTTGTAGAGTAAGCCAAGTGTTCCTACCTTATCAAAGGCCTGTTGGATATCTAAGAACCCCGCCGAGCAGAATTTCCTTTCCTTCAGACACCCGCTGATGGCTCTACGGGATTGTTCGATTGTGGAATTGCCACACCTGAAGCCAAACTGGTAGTCCGGAATTATCCCCTTACTCCCCAACAATGGCCGAAGCCTGTGCAGTAATAGATAGCTTCTCAAACAATCTAGATACGACTGGTAATAAGCTAATTGGTCTGTAAGAAGAAACTTCCTGTGCAGGCTTCCCTATTTTCAGGATCATTACCACCTGCGACACCTTCCATTCCGCTAAGAAGTAAGACGTCCGTAGAACAGCGTTAAACAGATTCCTTATGTACTCGATCCCTTTAAGGGGTAGCATGACAAGCATTTTGTGCGTTACTAAGTTAAAGCCCGGGGCCTTCCTCAGTCGCCTTCCTTGGTTGATTAGTTTTAGTATCTCCCTTGCAGAGACCGGTTTAATCGGGTAGCTGATTGGCATTGGGCTCTCAAGGAAGTGGTTAACATCCCCATCACCAGAGCCCTCTTCATCGTGGGGTCGGAGCGTTACCTCTAGGTATGAAGCAAACAGATCGACCTTCTCCTTGTCAGTCCTCGCTCACGATCCAGTACACCTCTGTAGGGCGGAGCTTTTTCCTGGATGGGAATCGTTGTGGTCACTTCGTACCCTTCCATAAGAAGCATCCGTCCCCATTCAGGTGAGAATGGTTTCCTATTTATTCCTTTAATGGCTCGTCCCTTATAGTTCTCAGCAACCTCATCAGCCTTCGCGCTGTCCTATTAAGAAGTGTTCTGTCTTCCGGCCTTCTGAAACGCTGCCAATTCCGCCGATGATGCCGCTTCGTGATAATTAGTTCTGTCACTTCCCTCGGAGAGATATTGTCCCTGGCTGAGTGCAAATGTTCAGGTTTAGACCACCACGCTCCCTCCTGCATGTCAAATGGTACGTCGCGTAATCAATATCCCCAATGGTATCGAAGGGGAACGGGTCAGTCAGTTTCTTGTTGATCCAGTCCTGGAAAGAAACTCAATCCGTTCGTCTCGTATGAAGCATAAACCTCCCTTTCCTCCTCAGCACCGTCGTGATCAATGTAAGTGGAACGGACGAGTGGTCCGACGATGAATCATAGTAGTTTTCCACCAGAGTGTATGAAGATGATATACCCGATGTGACAAAAACGTTAAGCAAATCCAGGATTTTCGTCAGGTCCGTAGGCCAGTATGTCGGCTGGAGTCCCGATTCTACGTCCAGGCGCAGATTCTGGACACACTTCCTCAGCATTCTATCTCTGCTGGTTGTCAAACGGGAACCCCACAATCGGTCCTTCGCGAGTTTCAATTCGCCTTCCGCCGACGCTTCCTCTCCAATATCACTTGATATAGTCTGCAACCACGGTAGTTGCCGGATGGTCGCGCAGATTGCAGGAGTCTTCCTGTCCTTCCGGGAGTAGTCAGCTGTCCAAAGGCCCTCTTCACATTTCATGCAGCGGAAAGACCTCACAAAATTGTTCTTAGTGTGCCCATATTGATGATACCTGACGCACTGCACGAGGCCTGTAGGATTCCGTGGCGTCTAGAATGACACTCTGCAATTGGCGATTTACTCCTATTCAAAGATGGTCTTATTGTTCTCCTGTAGCTTCAGGTTTACGAAGAAATTTGATGTGAGCTCTTTAGTCACCCTGTGGCGTGCAGTTATCAAGTCCTTCACCCGATTTGGGTGAACATCTTGAGTGAGTGTCTGTGGGTGCGCGTCAGTACGTGATAATTAAATTACTTGCTTCATATTATAAGTCGAAATCAAACGGAATGAAATTAATTATACGTATCTAATTTATAAATACTTAAATAAAGTTAAAATGTAGCCATAAAAAATAACGCACATACTTGTATTACCAAAATAATTCGATATTATAACAGATTAAACAATTGTAATAATAAAATTATTAAAAATAGAAAGAAAAAGAATGAGAGAAAAATTATTTCTAATATCAGAAAAACCAACAAAATAATATACATAAAATTAAAAATTAAAAAAATATTATTTGTGTTTCTATTTGGTTGTTTTATATTGTGATCAATTTTGTATGGTATTTAACTGCTGAACTGGAAAATAACATATTCAGAAAGCGTAAACAAAACCTATAAAATAAAAAACTTTTAACCTTACCAAAGAGCGTTGTAATGTGATCTACAACTCAACATCAAACTTTAACCTAAGTAATGCCCACTGTAATGTTTATTCAGTTTTCCGATTTAATGGAAAAGAGAGTGTGTGTAGGAGGAGAAATAAGAAGGAATAAGAGAAAGAAAAGTAAATGCGTTTATTCAATTCCATTTCATTTTTATTTTATTCGTATCTTGGTTAAGGCCTTAAAAAATAAAAACGTATAGGTAGCACAGTCCGTTTTATCTACAGTTAATAAAATATAATAGGTAAGATATGTGTTAAAATCGCTTGCAACACGAACATTCATTAATAGTAACATGATAAGGGCGTGAAAGAAGTATACATGATGTTTTTTTTTAAACCCTGCTCCCCGGGGCCGGATTTACAGCTAAGTAGGACTCAGCCCGAGAGAGTGTCCTTATACTCTAAGGGGGCCTCCTCACCCACCGGCAGTATGTCTCCGGCACGGCATGTCAACTCGCCCGGTCGGATCTTTTAAGTGCCTGCCTCTAATGCCTAAAGGACAGTAACCGGGCTCGACTATCCCGTTCCCGGGCCGTCCGCCAAAGACCGGGACTCGGTCATAGACATTGCCCGCCTCAAACCGCAGAAAGGAGAGACCAGGTCCGGCTATGCCGTCCCCAACCCCACCACCCTACGGCCGGGATTCAGTCCCGGCCGTATTATTCCCATCCTATAAGCCCATGGAGTTCCCTCCCGATTATTGGAAGCCACACACCTAGGCATGCAAACCCTCACGTGAGAGTTTGCATGCTGTCCACCCTTCCCTATGCTAATGTCCCCTAAGATTTTATAATTCTCAGGGCGTCAACGTTTTTTAATAAAAAAATGCTTCATTTAAAGAAAGACTGTACACCACATACTATTCTTCACGAGTCTTCGATTATTTAAAAGTAATATTTTAATATTAGACTTTATTTAATTCGCAAAGTAATTAGTTGGCAAACTAATTGTTTCACGCTGATTTTCAAACCGATTAGTTCGCATACTAAGTAAATGGTTTACTTATCAAACGCACAACCGTTGGTGTACCTAATTAAATCAATCGTTTAGTTTGCGAACTAAACGGTTTGCGTTCACTAACTTACCTTCAGTTAATGTTCGCAAACCAGTAATTTGTTGCTGGAACAGATGAGTATACCTTCGTATATCTACTTAATTATTTATATTATTTTTTACAGAATTTCAACATAATTAGTATTTTCTATATTCTATTTCATAATATATAAATTTCTTCTTTGATATTCATAAAGTGTGAGTAGATCAGTTTTAATGGAGAGCAGCCAGTGTATATAAAACAACAATTTGTTCTTGTAAAAAAGGTTAACCAGGAAACATTAAAATTTCTATAAAACAATCATTAATAAGTGTATTAAGTAGAAAAATACTAATGTATAAAATGTTTTATCTCTATTTGCAAATTTTATTTTATGAGATAACATGGTCTTTAATCATGGTACAAGACCTTTTTAAAAGTTATTATTCCCTAATATCATAAAATTTTATCTGAAGAAAAGCTTTTTTTCGAAATAATTTGTAATAAACATTTTTCGCACTTAAATTATCGTTTTCTTTTTTTATATTTGGTTTTCGGGATCTTTATTTTATTCAAAAAATTTTATATTTTTTCTTTAATGAAGCTTAACATAATTGAATTTTCGTTTCATATAATTAATTATTAATGATACTTAACACGTAATTTAAACAATGAAACGGTTAAAGCAATTTTAACAGGGTTTCAATTTGTTCAAAAACACACAAATGGCAATCTGACCATTAAATCTCGCTATAGAAATCAAATTAGCGCAGTACAATCGAAATGTAAGAGAAGACGGGTAACAACATTCACTTCGTACTTAATTCTGCTTCCACAAACACACTTCAATAACGTGCCAAATTACAGAACTCTAAACATTCTCTTCGTAAATGAAGTTCAACACTAATCTCCTCCACTGTTCGCTCCTAATTCTTTCTTATTTCACTGTTTATTTCTCTCTTCTATTTTCTCACATATTTAACAAACGTACCCATGAATACAAATGTATACACAAACGCAAACTAATCCGTCTAAATTACTTTTAAGCGAATCATACAAATTATATCTGATTTAATTTAGTATTAATGCCTACATTACAAACATTACCGCATCTTAATAGTGATAATACTCTACTGTATAAGAAAATAATCTCCAGAAACAGAAACGCAATATAAAAAAGTCACACTGAGTGTAACAATATATTTCTGTCAGTAATATATATTTTCTATTACCACTACTTCATATATTTACTTTTATCCATATTTTAAATGTAATTAATATAAGTGAAATTGATGGTAAAAAGTCACAGAATTTGGTCGATAATACTGTAAGACAATACATAAAATGAAAAATAAAAGAATTATAAATAAAAAAAAAAAAAAACGTGTTATACACATAAAAATTTTAATAACTTTAAAATTCTTCCTGCTTTAATGAAATCAAAGAAGCTACCTCATGCTGTTGTTATATTTATTTGTAATTAACAATAATTCAGTCACGAGAATGCTCACAATTTTTATTCAATATGAAATTATCAGATTATCTAATAAGCGGAAATTTAAAAAAAAACCGACAATTAATTTTTGAAAGAAAAAAAAATTTCCTGGCTCACCAGAAAGGTTTTCAATTCAATAATTTTAAGCTCTATGTTTTTGTCTTTGAAAATTCAGGACCGCATGCATCAACATTTCTTTTATTATTAAAATATTCAGTAAAATTGATTTTAAATAAATTAAAATTTTTTTTTAATCTTTAAACTATTTTTCATCCAATATTCCAATCTTTTTTCGGAATTTTTATTCCCCTGATGGCAGATGACGATGTTAAAAATTTTAATTTTGCGAAGAAGGTTTTTTTTCATTTTTAGAGCACCCAGATTCAAAGGAACCATTCAAGCAAAATAATTTCTAAAAAAATAATCCCTAAATAGATATAATAAATTTAAAAAAGTGAAATTTTTAAAACTGTTTAAAAAATTCAAAGATGGAGCCGTAATTGTAAATAAGTAAATTGTAATTTTCTAATAAAAGGAGGTGAACCCACAGGGTTGGTTTATTGATGAACGCGTCTTCCCAAATCAGCTGATTTGGAAGTCGAGAGTTCCAGCATTCAAGTCCTAGTAAAAGCAGTTATTTTTACACGGATTTGAATACTAGATCATGGATACCGGTGTTCTTTGGTGGTTGGGTTTCAATTAACCACACATCTCAGGAATAGTCGAACTAAGATTCTACAAGACTACAATTCATTTACACTCATACATATCATCCTATGAAGTAATACCTGAACGGTAATTCCCGGAAGCTAAACAGGAAATAGAAAGTAAAAGGGTACGAAAAGTTTTAGTTAATTTATTTTTTTCAAGAAAGTAAACATCAAGAGCCATGAAAAATATAAGATTTTCACATTTTAAATGTAATGGGTAACTTGCGAGATGGATTTAAATTAAAAATATTATGAAAATAATTTTTTTATAGAAAGATTATTTCTTGTTAACATAAGCGATTGGAGTGAGATGGACAAAGAAAGTTTATAATAATTTGAAAGACTACTGATGTAGAAAATATAAACATATAAATATAAATTTAATAAAACACAAATAAGAAAAAAAATAAATAAAATAAATAACATATACATATATATTTTTAAATATAAAGTTAACTCCTCCAATTCTGAAGTAAGATATAGCTAAAAAAATTATTTAATTTTTTTTATATATGATTTTATACATAATCATTTTTTGAGGCGTAGTGAATATTAAATACAAATTTTTGGTAATTTGTGATCTTGATAAAAAAAAAACTTCAATTTCTGTAAGAACGGACACTTTTTTGATTTCTCTTCTTTACTGAGACAGTTCCCCAGTAAAGGTTTGAACTTATACTTCGGCCATAACACCCCATCCCTTTTTCCAATTTTTACAAAAATGAATATCTTCTTTCCTCCCGAAGGTATTATCTGTCTACGAAATTTGAAAAAATTCGGTCATCGGGGTCCAGAATTATAAAATCAAATACAGGCCAACACATACATACCTATAGAGGCTACGAGTAGGCACAAACATCCTGAAAAAAATAGTCATTTGTCCTTGGAAAAATTAGGATAAAAACCTTTTTTCCGCAAATTACTTCCAATCTATAAAACATTTTTTGAACTTTTTTTAACATTTTCTTAAGAAACAAAACTTAAAAAAGACCAACTTTTTTATACTTCCTTTCTGACTCATCTATTTATACTTTCCCATTATGGATTAGCTGCTGCTGTAGTAGCATACATCGTTATAGCCGGATCAGTAATAATCCAGCGACGTCACTTAAATCTAATGACGATCTCTACTTCCAATGCCTTGCACAGCTGAAGCAATGTTGTAAAAAAACAAGACAAACAACCTTAGGTTAAAAATAAATCAATGCATTTGATAATCAGTGAATCAAAAAACAGATTACTTCTAAATACCGCATGTGGTATTAAATATACGTGATATTAAATACAGTGATGCGGTTATACTTGATATTACAAACAATAACCAGAAAATGAAAAAAAATAACTTTTTTTAATTTTGGTATGGAGGCGTAACAGCGACTCTACGATGTGAAAAATGCAATGTAAATTTCTTCTATAAAATCTATATATATATAAAAATGTTAAGTTCGTTTGTGTACGGCTTCAAAAACTCAAAATGTTCTCCACCGATTGAGCTCAAATTTTAGCACAATATATAACCCGCATCAAAGATTGTTTTCATCTATTTTTAATAAATCTATCTATTTTTAATTTGTACATTTTTAATTTGGAAATGTAAACAAAGGAAACCCAATCAGATCAATCCAAGATGGCCGCTGTCAAACACAACGACCAATCACAAAGAGCCCGTATGGCCGTTGCCAATGTAAACAAAATCACAACTGATTAAGTAACAAATTTCTTTGAATTATATTTAACAGCTAAAACATCTGTATTTTATTAAAAAAAAAAAAAAACACCAAAACAAAAAGAAAAGCCACCAAGAAGGACAACCGCAGTTGGTGATGATATGAATGATTTATAGCGTATAAAAATTCCATGCCTGACCGGGATTCCAACTCGGAACCACCGGATTAAAGTCCGAGACGTTACCACTCGCGCCACGGAGGCCGGCAAACATATTCGTTAGGAGCCGAATAAAAACATGACTTACCAATATGGCGTTGTGTGTCAAACCAATTTTATACGGACTATAATTACTTTTAATACGCGAAACCCTTTGCAATGATTGAACATTAACTTAAACATCTTCAAAAATTATTCCTTTTGAACTAAGCCACATTTTGATATCATTGTTTTTCTATAACACGGCTGGAATTCTTTTCGTTTAATGATAACAAGCGTTGTCGAAGACAATAACCGAATTCTCTTCCAAAGGACCAAATACATCGCTAAACTATTTCTAAATTATTCAAATTCGTGTAATTTTTTTACGAATCGCGTTTTTATCAAAATCTCACCTTTTTCTCAATTGACCTGCGAGGTTTTGTTTTCTTTGGAGACCGTAATTCATTAGTAGATTCATACTCGAGAATCACGTTGTACACTGAAGCAGCACAACTTCTACTTACGTTTGCAGTTTATTAATATCTGAAATCATTTGTAAGCATTACTCTGCGTTTGTAAGCATTTAAATTAATGTGTTTTTTCGCACGTCTTAAGGACTTTTTTTCGCAACCCACAAATCTTTATATTTAAAAATGTTAAGTTCGTTTGTGTACGCTTCAAAAACTAAAAATGTTCTGCACCGATTGAGCTCAAATTTTAGCACGATATATAATCCGCATTAAAGATTGTTTTTATCTTTTTTTCGCATCAGTCAGATACCCGCGACCGCGAGAAAACAGTTTTTTTAACGGTCAGTTGTGTACCAGTGACCGCGCCATCTGCCGGAAGCGAGGGGACACTCGCCATACTAGCTAACGACAACCGCAGTCACATGTGAAACAATGCCTGTTCCCAATTACATTGTTTATTAACAAAAAAAACAAAAAAAACGTATCCACTTGCATCTGATTCAGATTATTATACAATCTGAATTAAATATTCACTTTAATCGAGGTACTTTTGTGTGAGCGTGTCGTGATTGACCTGCGCCTTTCACCAAGCTCTGAATTTATTAGAAAACAACCAACAGTGGGATATATGTATTAATGACGCGTGCAACACTGCACATCCAAACCAAATTCGCGCATTATTCGCAATTATATTGACTGCTTGCTTCCCTTCATCTCCCACAGAGTTATGGGAAAGATATCGATCACATATGGCTGAGGATATTTTGCATAGAGTAAGCCTAGAAAATACCAATATCACCATTTACAACGAAACATTGATAAATATTGAAGACAAGTGCTTAACTATTGCAAATAAAGTTCTTAGTCAATTGGGAATGCCAGCACCCACCCGAGCTGCGATTGCTTCATTTGATGTGGATTTACGCCGTGAACAGAGTTACAACATTGGTGATGTTCAGTCATATTTCCAATCAAACATTCCCAAATTAACGCGTGAACAGAAAGGCATTTATAATCGCATAATGCAAATGATATATGACGGTGTTGGGGGGACCTTCTTCTTGGATGCGCCAGGAGAAACTAGGAAAACATTCCTCATTAGATTGATTCTAGCAACGGTTCGATCAAAAAATGACAATTATCCTGTTGCGGAATATTAATCAGCCAAAACTCTACAACGGCACGCGTCTTGCAGTTAAGAAATTGATGAATAACGTAGTGAAAGCAACGATTTTAACGGGGCCTTTCAAAGGTGAAGATGTCCTCATTCCTCGAATACCCATAATCCCGACCGATACATCATTTTAATTTAAAAGATTGCAATTCCCAATTTATTGGAATTTGCAATCACAATCAATAAAGCTCAAGGTCAATCTTTAGAATTGTGTGGTTTAGATTTAGATGCGGAATGCTTCTCACATGGGCAACTGTATGTTGCGTGTTCCCGAGCCGGCAAACCAGATAGCCTTTAAATATACGCAGACAGTGGAAAAACAAAAAATATTGCAAAATTAAACTTCTATGAAACGTATGCTTTGTTTTGTTTCTCATTTCTCATCCATGCAACCACAATGTGCCACAGCGAAGCGTGGCGGGTAGAGCTAGTAAAATATAAAATTTAATGTTTATAAATAAATTATCGAAAAATATTCTATAGAGCTCTTTTTTTTGAGGGAGGAACTAGTCGTAAATTTTGTAGATTTGATGCATCTTTCAATATGCAAGACATTAATGTTTCCATTTAATGAAAGAGAATACTTTCGTTGCCATAAGTACATTCGGAAAGTAGTGGCATTAAATACATGTTAAAGTAATTCGTAAATATAATAATGTATATTAATCAGTAACTCACGTTTGTACTTACGCGATACTTCACTCGTACAAGCCTGAAATTTTCTATTAAAAATGTTATTATGACTTTTAAGAATGAAATTATTAATTTTTTTTATTAACAGTTGCTAAACAGAGAACCTTTAGCTTTTCAGTGTACTACATAATGCTATGAATAAAATTTTTTATTTTTCAACCGATAACTAATAAATTGGTTAATTTTTAAGATTAGTTGATTTTTAAAATTTGTTGGCAAGCCAACACGGAAATATTTACGGAAATATTTGACTGTGTTTACGGTTGTTTGTGAGTAATTAAAGTGCCTCCGCTGATCAAGAAACACGTCGACTGTGAAATACGTGGTGTGATTCCTTTTCTTGGTGCTAAAGTTGTGAAAGCGGCTGAAATTTATCGTCAGATCAGTGAATTGTATTGAGTAAGTATTATGAGTGATGGAATGGTACGAAAATGGGTTAGTGCTTTTAAGGATGGTCGCCAGAACGTTCATGATGAGGAACGGAATGGACGACCTTCTATCATTATTGAAGATTTGGTGCAGAAAGTTGACGAAAAAGTGAGAGAGAACAGACACTTTACGATTTCTTCGTTATCTGAAGAGTTTCCTCAATTTTTAAGAAGTGCTGTCTATGAAATTGTGACCGAACGCTTAAATTATCGACGATGATGATGTCAAAGCGACCGCTTTACAATGGTTATTAAATCAGGCGGCAGACTTCTATGACGACGGTGTTCAAAAGCTGGTTGCAAGATACTAGTGCCTTAATATTGGTGGCAATTTTGTAGAAAAACGTGTTTTCCTTTTTAATTTCAAAAGGTTCTTATTTTAAAAATATACCTCGTACTTCGGTTTATGTGTTGTTGTCCAATATTGTAATATATAAATTGGTATATTAAAACAGTGTGTCCAAAGAATGTAACTCAGTATGTTTCTCGCATAATTTTATATTTATCGAAGTTTTAGTTGAAAATTCAGTAGCTGCTTTAAAAAACAGAACTCCTGATAACACGGTATAGATAATAGAAAATAATACGATAAATGAAACGTAATATTTAAAATTACACTATAAAATAGCGATTACGATACAGAAAATTGCAAAAAATTGCAAAATTTGCACTAAGATTACCTCGTAGTAAAATTAATAAATGATTCCTATTTAACAAGATAAGGTAATTTTTTAACATTGATTGTTTCAGGTTATCAAGATGTTGGTCCTCATTGTTGTAGTATTTGTTATATGCTGGGCACCGCTTCTAATAGATAACCTACTAACAGCGTGGGAGTTCCTACCATATCAGCGTACTGGTGTATTAAAACATATGTACACATTTTTTAATCTAATGGCTTATTTTAACAGGTAATTAAAATAAAACAAAATAATTAATATATGTATAGAGCAGAGTTTCTCAACCTGGGAATCGCGATGATATGATAGGGCGGGGGGTTGCGAAGTTAGCCTACAATTTTACGTGTAAGCAATAATGAAATAATTTTATTATAAACATTTTCCTTCCATTTATAAGTAAGTATACGTGTTAAGAAAATAAATTAAAGAAATGGTTGCGTTTGTTTTTCATTTAAAAGTTTCTCCATATGTGAATCTATGTCAGAAACAAAAAAAAAGCAAATTGTTTTCAAGTGAAAAGACGATTCTTATATTTAGTTTTTAGCGCAACCATAGATGAAAAATCCTTTTCACAGTGGTAAGACGAGGCAAAAGGGATTAATATTTTCAATGCATTTGTGACTAAACTTCCATATTTACTTCGAAGAGCACGACAAAACTTATCTTCAGACGTAAATTATAGTTGTAACATTTTAACGGCAGACATTTCAATAAACCCACCGGATTGGTCTAGTGGTTAACGCGTCTTCCCAAATCAGCTGATTTGGAAGTCGAGATTTACAGCGTTCAAGTCCTAGTAAAGCCAGTTATTTTTACACGGATTTGAATACTAGATCGTGGATACCGGTGTTCTTTGGTGGTTGAGTTTCAATTAACCACACATCTCAGGAATGGTCGAACTTAGAATGTACAAGACTACACTTCATTTACACTCATACATATCATCCTCATTCATCCTCTGAAGAATTATCTAAACGGTAGTTACCGGAGGCTAAACAGGAAAAAGAAAAAAAAAGTAAAGAAAGACATTTCAATAAGTTGGTCGTAAATCTCAACCGGTAACTTAGCAGCTGCAATAACGTTTTCACTAAATCGATTCAGTACCCGTCTCTTCGAGAAATCATTTTTATCTTCCAGGAAACATTCCGCCAACTGAATATTTAGCTCACGTAAATACATCTTCAAGCTATCCAAACTGTGGTAAATAATAGTGTCTTCATAAAAGTTTTTCTCAATATAATTTGAGTAGAAAAATATGAAACGTTTTGCTTTGAAGGCGAATAATCCAGATATTAAACTTCTTAATAAAAGCGCGAAATTTATTAATCATTGATAACATTTTTTTATCACGTCCTTGTAAAATCACATTCAAGTTGTTTAAATGCGAAAATACATCAGCTATAAATAAGCCAACATCAATACATTCTCATTATTCTGTAAAAACATTGAGAATGGCGTTTGTTTATCCTGAAAAAGTATTATTAATTCATTTCGAAATTCCAATAACCGGGTTAAACAAAACTTTGTTTCCCCCGTGAAAATCACCTGTATGGAAAAAAAGAAATTTTCTTCTTTTCATTCATTTCATCGCATAGTTTAGCAAACACCTGCAGCTAGTTTTAACTAGGTTTCATTTGGTTGTGGCGAGTTGCCACAAAATATTCATTATAATTTTTTTTTTTTACTTTTTGGAGGAGAATGTAACCGAAAACATTGAGAATCGTTGGGATAGAGTAATAAAATTTATTAAGTTTTTATGGTTAGTACATCAACTTTCATGACGTAATTCCCCTTTTACTCATAAAGGGTTCTTTTTATCAGGTTTCTATCTAGCTGCGAAAAACTTAAAAAAAACAAAAGCATACTAAAATTTACCAATTAAACAGATAGTTAAAAACAAAATTAAAATAGTGAACAGGTTTTTTTTCCTTTACTGAACAGGTTTTTAGTTTATTAGCACATAATAATAATAATAATAATAATAATAATAATAATAATAATAATAAAAGATTATTTTACTGATTATGTAAGAGAATTATTCTGATAATAAGTATTAATAATTGAAAAACGCTCAGCAGACTTAGCACGCTGGACACATACAGCTTCTAAAGCTATGCGTAGTATGAAGAGCATTCTGTATTTCAATTGTTTTTTTCTTGTATATATTGTTTTTTTCAATAAATCCACCACAATTAAATATCTAACAGAATGTTCATTTATTAAGTGAATCTCCTTTTTTTTCTTCTTTTTTCTGGAGATACATGTAATGAAGTTTGATGATGGAGCTGCAGTGACATATCCTTCACGTCCTTCTCGTAACAGCTCTAAAAAAATGTTTCTGGTATTCAGCAGATTAATTAAATTTGCATGACCGGATTTAATGCTTGATGTAAAATTCCCCTTCCATAGAACGTTTTTTTTTTTTTTAATTCAATGAAAACCAAAAAAAAAAAAGAATTATACAAATATAAAAAGAAGAATTATATAGAAATAAGAATTATACAAACATAATTATAAAAATAAGATTTCGAACATAAGAATTATTTTAAAGTTGCTGTAATTTGGATAATGAAAAATGTAATATTATTAAAAAAAAGACGTTACATTTATAGCAAATATAATGACGTGTAATGTTCAAAAAGTAATAATATAAGATTAAAATAATAAATTTCTTGCGCATAAAATATCGTATATATAAAACAAGTTGTAATGTAAAAATAATGATAGTAAATAATAGTCGTATTTTATAAATCAAAATTATATTTTATGACCCAGAAACTTAAAATTAACCAAACGTGAAAATATTATCTGAATGGAATGTTAAAATGAATCGATAAATGGAAAGAGCGCTAGAGTAAACACAGAAATAGATGCACAACACACTGGCGTATCTAACAGCAATCCAATTTCTTTTAGAGAGAGAAAAATACCTTATCATATTTTTTCATAGACAATACTTTTTTTTCATTTCATACGTAACATCCAATTGTTTAAATTTGAATTTTTATTACTTCTGGATTACAAAAATAGATGTTCTAAAAAAAGATAATATCCTCCAATATTTTAAGATAAATTACGATTAAAGAAAACTGCCAGGATTTATTGTTTACGTATTAAAATATTCTTACATTGTAGTAACTTCTACTTCATAAAACAATGGACGCAGAATAATGTTAAATATTAAATCTGTAGGCAGAAGAAGACAATATAAGAAAAATGTCTTAAGCGCAATACGGATTAATTCGATGATTTACAAAACCTCAACTTTTACAAAACCTCAAACAACGCATCTCTAGTGATTCTACAAAGATAAGATTTTAATAGACATAAAATTCATAACAGTAATTAAAAATGTGATTATCTTTAAATTAGAATCGTATTTATCACAAAAATTAAAAAACATTTTAAAGTTTTCTTATTATTATTATGCTTTTACGGCCAACATGGGACCACTTAAGTCAATTTTAGTTGGATCTTTTCTGAGAAAAGCGTGTTATTTTACTCTTTCGAGTTGCCCAGTATTTCTTCATCCGTTCAGATCTTGCTTTCTTTTCTTCATCCGTAAACACCCTCTTCGTTGTATTTTGTCGTTTGTCTGTCTTTTGTTTAAATCTAATGATTTTATCTTTTAGCTTTGTAATTTTTCCAGTTTTATTCTGTAGGTCAGTCAGGGAAATTCCCAATTCTTTCATATCTTCTCTAATTTCTTTGATCCATCCTACTTCTAGCTTTTGGAACCAGAGCTTTTCAATGATATTTCTTGACAGTCTTGTTTGCGGTGTCCTTATGAGATGACCGAAGAAAGAGATTCTTTTTTTCCGCATAGTATCAGTAACAGGCTCTATTTCTCGATACACCACCTCATTTGGCACAATCCACCATTGGCCTTCTTTTTGGTGTTTTTTATTGATACACGTTCTGACAATTCTCCTCTCTATTTTCAGAATTTTTTCAATTCGGTTTTTCTGAGTGATTTTGAAAAGAGTCTCGCTTCCGTAGGTGACTTCTGGCTGTACTACAGTTTTATAATGTTTAAGTTTTGTTTTAGCAGAAAGGCATTTTTTGTTATATGTTGACCAAGTTAATTTTTGGGATTTAATCATTTTATTTGTCCTGTTTTGCCATGTCACTTTTTCATTTAAATTATAAGTTATTATTTCGCCTAGATATTTAAATTGTTTTACTATTTTAATTTTCTGATTGTTTACCGTAATGTGCTCTATTACCAGAGGATCTATGGCCATTAGTTCAGTTTTTTCGAAAGAGATATGAAGCCCTATCTTTTGTGCTAGGTTTTGAAGGCTCATGATTTGTGTTTTGGCTTCTTGAATATTATTTGCTAAAAGAGCGAGGTCATCTGCAAATCCTAGGCAATTTAGTGTGATGGAGTTTTTCTTAGTACCCATTTTTATATTTTTGGGATTTATTTCATACCATTTTCTCATGACAAATTCAAGGGCGCAGTTAAAAAGGAGTGGTGAGAGGCCGTCTCCTTGCCTCAATCCAGTTTTTATGTAGAAGGGTTGAGAGAGTTCACCTCTGAATTTCACTCTGGACTGGGTATTGGTTAAATTAATTTTATCATGTTTACGAGTTTAGGGTGAAGGCCCAGGTTTCTTAGAATATTCAGCATGGATGGTCGGTGTATACAATCATAGGCCCTTTTAAAGTCGACGAAGGTGATTATTAGTTGTTTTTTCCGTCTTTTATATAAGTCCATCATAAGTTTTAGGGATATTATTTGCTCCGGGCAACCTCTCCATGGCCTAAATCCCCCTTGGTATTCCCCAAGTTCCAGTTCAAGTTGGTCTTTGCCCAAGTTCCAGTTCAAGTTGGTCTTTGCTTATACATAAGTTTTCTTATACATAAATTTTTTTGTGAAATAAGATTCATATTTGTTGATTATTATAATATAAAAAATAAGTATTAGTATAGTATAAGTAGATTACAAAAATTGAGATTTAAAAATGGAATAGATTAATAATTAGTTACGTTCTCAACAAAATGAATTAAGAATGTGTATTTACAGATATGTAGAGAGTGATATAAGTATGGAAACCGGCATCATATTTCAAAAGAGAGGGATTCTAAAAGGTAGAACAAGCGCAGATATACATATGCATAACAAGAGATAAATATTAAAAATTAAAAAAAAACAAGACTGCCAAAAAGAAAAAACAATATTAACAAGCACTACTCTTTAATACAGGATAATTATTAATATAGGATAAAAAAAAAGAGCGTGCGGGTGACATTTTGTACACAGTATATTTTCTTCAATTTTTTTTTTTTTTCATTTATTTATATATATATATATATATATATAGAAATTTATGTAACCTATGAGACTCCCGGTAACATACAGATTCCAACGCAGGTCTTACAACTTAATCGGTTGAGTCGTTGAGGTGCGCTACTGTAAAAAAATATAATACATACACACACTCTAAATACATTACACTCCTTTTCGAGCCGTCGTGTAATTAATACTTTACTGCTGCGTTTGCAATTTCTGTCCGCCATCTTGGATCCTCATTGAATCAAACTTTTTTTTTATTTTAAATAGGAAGGTACATGATTATGGATGATTCATGATTTTAATCCAAAATTTTACGATAAAAACGATGGCGAAAGCCTTTTTTCCGATTAATGGGCAAATTCTTTTTCACTTAATTAAATTAAATGTTATTATAATCAAAGTATATCAGTAAAAATCAAAGTAATCATCTAGTCATTTAATTTTTCGTTGTGTTGTAAAATAGTTATTATTAGTGTTATCACAGTGTTTGAATCATTAATTCCACATTAAAATTTCTTTTCTTTTTTTATTTAATCTCCGGGACCACCATTAGGTACTACTTAGGAGGAATGAGATGAATGACAATTTATACCACGCCTGACCGAGATTCGAATACGAAACCTCCAGATGAAAGGCTGAGACGCTACCACTCGCGCCATTGAGGCCGGCAACAATAAAATATTAAGTTTGTTATCGGATACGGGGCGTTTTATTTCGTTTCATTAGTACCTAAATTTTTCCGTTTTTGCAAGTTTGATTGCTTATAACTCGAACATGAAGGTATTTATCGAGAAACGGTTTTGGCCATAAATTTTAAATTTAAAAAAAAATTTAATTTTAAATTTCAAATTAAAATCATATATCACATTTTCACCTTTTAACTTAAAAATACGTTAGATTCGATTAGATGAATCTAAGATGGCGGACAAAAGGACAAAAATTCAAACATATCATAAATTAATAATTTTGTAACTATGTAGATCCGCAATGTTTCTATTTCCTAGTATTCTTCAGGTTGAAATATGAAGCTATTTCCATACTGAAATATGGAAACCAACCCTGTGTATATGTACAGGTTATTTTCCATATACGTATATATTTAATGAATAGACATTTACGAGAAATATTGTTTAGTATCAGAAAAGTTATACTTTTATCAGAAATATGAATTATTACAAACTGCAACATAAAATATTTTTATCACATTTATAGGTTTTCAATATATATACATTATTTATAACTTCATACGAAAATTACTTTTCCAGTTTATAAAATAACCAGGAATCACAGAGGTTATACTTATTCCCTCTGTCTTAACACAAAATATAGTTAACAGGTTACTATTTAACCTTTCAAAAAATAAATAATAAAAAAAAAAAGCTAACAAATGTAAATCAATAATTTCTAGCATTTATGAAGCATACATTTTACTATCCTAAACAACATTTAAAAAAAATCTTTTAATAACGTTTCTTGTTTTTCAAATATAATAAAATATGATATGAAATATCAGAAAAATATTAAACCGGTAAAAGTTGAAAATTTTGTGAAAAATTTAATTCTGTGCTTAAATAATACAGGTCCAAAAAAAATCATAAATATCAAATACTTAGTGACAGGGATATTTTACCTGTATCCCAGTGTTAAGGGTTGTAAGCTCTTACTAGTCCCAGTCCGATAATAGCTATTTATAAAAAATTAATGAAAAATTTTCAGTCTGACAAATTGAAATAATTGAAAAGAGTTTCACAACTCTGTTATTGGTAATGGGAGTTTTAAAATTATTTTTACCCCTATAAAAATATTTGAAAACTGTTATACTCTAATAAATTTCCTATTTTAAAATATTAAAAAAAAAAATTGAAAAATCTAAATTAAATTGAAAAGGATTTTCATTGTTATAAATTTACCGATTCACATATTAAAAGTACAGAAGTGTAAAATAATTAATATAAATTTCACACTAGTTTAACGTTTATTAAATTAAATCCTTTTCTAAAATATTCTGTTGTAGGATACCTATAAAATTTTATTAAACTGACGCGCAAACTTATTTTTTTATTAATTTAATAAAAAATAATTTTTAAATTAAACAAAAATTCATTCTAACTTTTGTGACAAAGGTACTATTATCAAATCTAAAAATGTCATTCCACAAAAATGTAATAAACAGATTTCGAATGAATAGTTGCTATACAATGGATGATTAATAACAAAAAATTATAATACACTGAAACTTTTATGGCTAGACATATTTCTGTGAAAAACTTTAAATAGTATTTTTGCAGTTGTTTTATTTTGGATATGCTAAAACCCAGACCGACAAACAAAATTTTCATTAAGTTTAGCTCTTTCGTGTCACAGCATCCGATTCACCACTTAGAAAAAAAATTAAATCAATTCTCTGAATAAAAATGATGCTACATAAAATTTAATGAATATTATTGGAACCGTTCCTGAGATATGAAAGACATTTTAAATGCAAACTCCCATACATGTATAATAAATCTTTTAACCAGGATACTATTTTCCTGTTTAGAGGTGCTCAAAAAGTAGAGAAATACAAAAATCTGGTTATTTTTTTTCAATAATAACTGTTTTCTTTCGTTAATATACTCGTATATTACAGTTGAAAAGTTCATCTAACAATATTTTGCTGAAATACTATAATAAAAAAATTATAATTATGTAAATATTCAGGAGATCCCTGCATAAATGCAAACTACAACCCGCGTAACTACTATAACTTAGAACAGTAAATTATAATCCAACTATATTATACTCAGAGCCATGAAATTTAGTTTTCTAAAGAGGAATTTTTTTTTTTATAAATTGAGGGGTTACTATTAATCAACTGATATTATTCTTTTTTAAAAGGGCTTTTTTCTTTCTTTTTGAGATGACGGGCATCGACTGCTTTGATCATTAATGAGAATGGAAATTTATTTTGACCGGAACTTGAACCCAGGACCTCCAGATGAAAGACTGAGACACTTATTCTCAGCGTTAGTCAATTGATATAATCCTTGGCCATGATTTTTTTTTTAATTCGTAGTTCCTCAATATGATGGTTACTTACGATTTTGGTATGGCCCGCCTCGTACATTATATTATATGGTTTCAGCCTAAGAAAATGAAATTTGATAATATTAGAACCAGATGGAAAATCTAAAGGTGGATTAAAGAGGTTGATTTTATTGAAGAAAGTTTATTGACTGGAACACTCTTATCAAAAGATTATATAGTAAGTAGTGAATGAAGCCTTGCCAAAATGCACAATGCAACCCGCATAATTTCCATACCTCAAAACAGTTAATATTTTATAACTCGGATATTTTTATTTAATTTCAATGTCGCAAACAAATACCAGTTAAATCATTTAATTCCATTCTTGTAATACTATTTTTCTGAAAATCACTTAAAAATCATCAGACTATTACGGATTAACAAAGATTTATTTTAGTCTACTCCACTTGAACGTCTTCCCGAGTTTTTTACCTTACAATTAGGTCTTAAATTTATTAAATTTAAATTAGTTTAGTTATTTTATATAAAACGTGCAGTTTAAAAAAAAAATCAACAAAATGTAAACTCAACATGTTTATTATATAACAAAATCAAAGCAGCAAAAATCAAGCAGTTAAACACATTTTACGACTGGTTATAGAAAAATAGTATGCTAAAAAATAACAAATCTATATATATATATTTAATTTGGATAGAAATTGCGAAAATAGAAATAATAAAGATAAAAATTATTCATAAAAGAAATTATGGATAAACTTTCCATTCAAAGTAAAAACATTATTAATTTTACGAAATCAATTTTCTTTGCCATTCTCTCAATATCTTTCTCTCCCACATTTTTTCTCTAAATAATCGTAACAAGCAACCTTTCTTTGTACAATTATTTTTATTATAGGGTTTTATCATTTCACTTAATCATACATGCTTTTTCACACATCATTTGTGTATTATAATTTGTGCATTTGTATATTTCACGTTTTACATATGTATATTGCTTGAGTAATTTATGAATAATTTTACAAATATTTCTGATAATCCTGTTATATCCCCATTTATGAATTTATACATGAAATCAAATTTCTCTATTACATGATTATTTAAAAATATTTTTTTTTTTAATTTACTTTTATTCTTCTAATATTCTGCAAAAAATACAAAATAATTTTTAATACCATTATGATTGTACAATTAAACAAATATTTTTAGAGATTTTTAACGTACCAAACGAGAATAAAATTAAATCTTTCAAACTAGAAAAATCACTAAGTGGGAAACAATATTACTTATATTTCTACCGTGTGCGATAGAAATATGATAAATGAAGACAACAAAGAAGACTGATGTAAAAAATTATTATTTTTTTAAATCAATATATTTATGTCAGTTTCTTCGATTAAATTAAATTAAAAAAAAAATGGAAACAGATCAACAGTTTTTTCTGAAAATAAATCTAACACAACATTATTAAAAAATTGAATTCAGTGCTTTACGAAAAATCATTCCTTTCTGCATTTTTAAAACTCTTTTTAAGACTTTTTTAGTGCATTATTTAACAAAGTTTTAATCTCAAAATTTTTAATCTAAATCTAACTTTATGTATGTATGTATGCTTTTTATCCTTGTTTCTTTTTATACGGTAAATCTTTTGTCAATATGCTTTCTTTTTAACCTTGTAATTTGTTTGAAAACGTTTCTCTTATTTATGTTATTAAAAATTGACGAAGGTCTTCAAAACACGTAGTTCTAACCTTACAATTTTTTGATATATTTTTTCCCTATAAAACGTTTTCTCAAATCGTCCTCTATCCCTCCTTCCGAAAAAAACGTAATTATAGTTTGTTTGGAAATTTTTTTCATCAGTATAATTTGTTATTACATCAAATATGGAAGTAATGATGAAATTTCTTCTAACATCCTCATTAGATGTTCTATCCCTTCTTGTTGTTTCATATGCAACAAGAATATCATATTATATATATATCAACATATGAAGGCTTTGTAAAGCTGTTCTGTTGCATAAAAAAACAAAATAAATAAATATATTTATTTTTTTTTTTACTTTTAAGACCATAAGGGATCACTTTAGTTCATTTTTTTGGCAAGTTCTTTCTTTTCTTGCTGATTTGTTGTTTTTCAGCTTTTCTTTTTTGCCAGTAATTTCTAAGGGTTTCAGATCTTCTTGCCCTTTCTTGATCAGAGTACACCCGGCTTATTGTTTTCTTGGGTTTTGATAGGAATCTTGTTTCTTTATTTTTTTAATTTCTCATAGTTTCCGGTTTTCGTTTTTAGGTTTTCACGGGTTATGTCTAATTCCTCCATGTCTTTCTGTACTTCGGATAACCAGTTCGGTCGGCTTTTCTTGTTCCAGAAAAGTTCGATTATCCGTCTGATAAGTCTGGTCTCTTTCATTCTGAAAATATGTCCTAGAAAGGAAATTCGCTTCTTTCTAAATTTATTAGTTATCGGGATGATCGTTTTGTAAATCGCTTCGTTTGGAATAATTCTCCAAATCCCGTATTTTTAATGTCTTTCCCGATGCATCGTCGTAGAATCTGTCTTTCAATCTTTTCCAGTTTGTCGTTAAACCTTGTCTGGTACGGTCCTAATATGGTTTCCCATCCGTAAAGTATTTCTGGTTGGCTAACTGAATTATAATGTCTTATTTTTGTGTTTACGGACATGCATTTTTTGTTATAGATGTTTTGTGTTTTTATTGTGGCTTTGATGAGTTTATTTATTCTTTCATTCCAGTTTGGATTTTCTTGGAGGTTGTGTGTGATGTTTTCCCCAAATATTTAAAGTTTTCTACTAGTTCTAAGAAATGGTAAAAAAATGGCACAAAGAGGAATTTGTGCCATAAATTATATATTTATTTATTATATAATTATTTTTATTATTTGAAAATAATTCTGGCAGAACTTCAATTATATTTAAACAAGTACCTTTTCTAGAAAACACTTTCTTGGCTTGTTATTTTTTGAAAAAAAAATCGAAAAAAACTTAATCATCTTTAAAAAAAGTTTATACAGTTCACAGAAAAAACTTGTTCACCCTCTTCCAAAAAAAAAAAAGTATATAAAAATAATTCTATAATTATAAAATAAAATTAATTAATTTCATACTTTTCCCATATAATAATAAAATTTTGATTTTTAATATCTTTCTTTCTTTTTTACAGCTGTGTTAATCCAATAGTATATGGATTCATGTCGAAGAACTTTCGAGAAAGCTTTCATAAAGCATTATGCAGATGGTGTAGAGGTCCACCAAGAAGAACGTTATCTATGTCTCAAACAAGAACCACTTCCCTCAGGTATGGGGAACAACACATCGTCCTTTCAAGGTCAAATATAACTTAAGTACTACACCTACTGAGTATTACCATGCTCTATGTATGTATGTTGTATGTGTCCCGAGTGTATATGGGCGAGCACAAAATTAGTTATTTATTTATACTACAACATTTACAAAATATTTTTAATTGTTAATGATTATTAGTCTGCATGATATACAGAATAAATATAAAAACATACGCATATAATATAGACGAATTCTCAAAATTGCAATACAAATAAATAACAAATTACATCCAATGTAAAACAAATATATACAAAGCAAAAGGACAAGAAAAAAACAATAAATGACAAGTTAAAAAATCAAGAGCTGTTTTTTTTTCAGATACAAAGTTTTACTTAAAACAGTATTTCTGAATCAAATAACGACGTAAATATTCAATAAAAGAGATATTACACTTTTGAAATATTTTTTTATCACGTGAGTACTATCAAATAATTTATTAAAAAACTTCTCAATTATTACTTTTTATTGATTTCTTTTTTTCAAATACATCATTCTGTGAATATTATGCATGAAATTATGTTTATTGTTGTATGATTGTTCACCGGTATTAATATATAAAACTTATCACTGTTGTCTTTTTTATTATAAAATTGTTATACTACAGTCAGAAAAAAATTATACTTGTTTATGACGTGACATGATGGTTGATGTATTTCTACATATATTACATTATATATATATTTCTTGAAATGAGAAATGAAATTATATTACACACATCCATAATAAATCATCAAAAGAACAGGTCCATCAATAATTCAGGAAAAGTTAAGATTATAAAATGAACCTTAATATTATTGTGGTGAAAACACGATCTTTCCAAATCGTAGGACAATATTTTTGTAAACCCAGAAAAAGATCAAATGTGAAATGTTAATATTCTGTAAAAGAAAATATCTATACTTTGAACACTTGATAATTTATTTAAATAAAAAACATTTTTTCTGCATATAGTAAAATTGCATTTTTCTGAAAAAAAATTATTTCTAAAGTAAACATAATTTTTATTTTATTAATATTTCTGAAAGCTGTTATACGACTGATATAAGAAACAATACATCCTCTACAAATGATTAGTTTGTAATTAGCTTTAACCGCTCTTGAGTCGTTAGCATAAATAACAAAACCTATGGGACCAATTAATGAGTTTGTGGTACACCAAAATTTACTCAATAAATTATCAATACCGCACGAATAATCTCCAATTATTCTGTGAAAACGACTTGAAACAGTGTAATTTGAACATAATCATAAAATCTTATAATTCAAATTTTTTATCCGAGGCATTGAGACAATTAAAGGCTTTTCGTTGAGTTAAAAAATATATATATATTCTTATATATTCTACATATTATATAGGTAATATATGTATAGTTTAAAATATAAATTGAATTTATATAAAGTATATATTTATCTCCCTCTCTCACAATATATATATATATATATATATATATATATATATATATATATATATATATATATATATATATAAGAGAGAAAGAGAGAGAGAGAGATACACACACACACATCAAATATGATTTATGACCAAAAAGCTTTTGGAACAACATTTGTTAAATTATCGGTTAGATGACAATATTTTAAAATTGATTTGATAATAGAAAGAAGCGAAAAGGCCGCTCTTCCAAAGATCCCGGGTTCAGATCTTCCGGTCAGGCATAGCACTTTTCATATTCTAAAAAATTCCATTCAGCTAAATGATCAAAGCAGTCGACATCCGTAATCTCAGAAAAAAATTAAATTCATAAAAGAAATTCATAAAAATCTCTGGACAGCAGCAAAATTACATTTTAAAGTTTAGTACACAAGAGGACGTAAAGAATGGTTTAAAAGAAATATGAATAAGAAAAACCGAGAAAAAAAAATTAACTTGTAGCAAATATACATATATATTTACACAAAATTAAAAAAAGTACATGTTAGAAATTAAAAAAAAATCTTATTTATTCATTTAGTATTTTTTGTTAACATAATTTATTAATTATCGTGATTAAGGAGTAGAAATTTACATACTTGACTAAAAATACTTATTTCTTTCTCAACATGCACACATTTTGTTTTGAAAATCTTCATACATACAGTATGTAGTTATTCTAAATTCAATTCGATTTATTCTACATACAATATCTTATAAATATATTCAATTAAGTTACACTTCAGTTATTTCAAAATTATCGATTAAAATTATCGAAAATAAACGAAAAACCATTTCGTTTACAATTTCAATTTACATTGACTTACCCAATCAATGTAAATTATGGAATTTCAACTACTTTAAATTACATCGCTATGTAAGAATGTATGATTATGGGAATTAGAATAATTTCAATAATTTAAAAATAGAATTTAATCGTTGAACAAAATTATTTTCTTATTTTACAAACAGTAGCAATTCGATATATTTTTCCGAAATTTTTAATAATGTGCAGGAATCATACAAATCTTAATCTTTTTTTACTTTTTTACAATCATCATCCCAAATTAAATAACAGTAACAGACGTAACCAAAACAAAAGTAAAAAATTATTTTTTATATCTACGAGTAACAACTTTTTATTACGGTGTACATTAATTTTCAATATAACATTTATAAATGTTCTCATTACATTAACAATCAATCTGAAAATTATTATTATTTTTATTACATTTTATTTATTTTAATTAAATATTGGTTTTTATAACGTTTTATATGTTCCAAAAAAGTTAGTATATTAAAAATTAAAAACACCCTGTTTTTAATATACATTAATGAATATTTTATAAATATCTCTATCACCCGGTTACTATTTGTTATACAACAAAAACTGATATACGACTAAAAAGTGAAAAGTTTTTTTTTTATTCGGTTGTTAATGACAGAAAACGTTTCATCATTTTGATACAAAAACCAAAAAAAAAAAAAAAAAAACGACCAGAACTGGGAGTAATCATTAAAAAGTAAACAACAATTTTTTTCTCTTTTTGAAAGCGTTTCTCATTACAAACCGGGACTATACGTATCAAATGATTTAACGAATCATGTTTATTTTAAAACATTGATAGTAGGGTTATTAATTTTTTGATGAAATCTACGGGATTAAAAATCAATTTTAACAAACTTCTTGGTATTCTAGTCTAATAATCGCTAAATTTTAATTAAATTGTATAGAAAAATTTAGTATAAAAACTTGTAGAACGTATTCAAGATAAATGGAAAGAATTATTTTCGGATGTAAAAAATAACTTCTTACTTTCCTGGCATCATAGCTCTAGAGCTATATTACAAGAAGTAAAGTCTATTAATCAGTCAAAAAATGGGATACGAATGTTTTTACTTTTTTTGACGTTTCATGACCCTCCCTTTTTCTGTTTTGTCTCCACAACAACCGTAAGATATTACTTCAGAGGATGATATTATGAATGCTGCATTTCATGACCCAGGAACCCCAAAAAAGGGATAATGTTCGTACGTACATATATACGTGCTTTGGAGTGTTTGAAGCTTAATAACTTTTGACTGAATTAATCATTCTGATGGAATCTTGTACAGAGTTGTGTATATGAGGAAACTTGTTAATAAAATATTTGGGATCAATATCTGCAGGAAATGGGATAGATATAAATTTGGGGTCAATTTTAGAAAAAAATTTCAAACATGACCACTCTTTATAATAAGTTGAGTGTACGGTTCTCGCCATTTTTTTTTAATTTTGCCCCAAAAATCGAAAAAAACTATCTTTTTATTTTACATATTTTTTAATCAATCTTTCCAGATGTATTCTTAGGCATACTAGTAATAGTCAAGTGATCCAAAAACATACTTTGGGGGAAATATTGGGGTGCGGGAGTCGAGCAAGACTTAATAAATCGATTTTTTTTAATTTTTCAAAATTTTTTTGGTTTATTTAAATTTCTAATAATATTAAAAGTCTATTTTAATAAAATTTTAGTAATAATATTACATTAAAATTTCATCATAATTCTCACCCACAAAAAAAAAATTAAATCTTGGTAAATTTTTGTTAGTTTTATATTTTTAGTGGATTTTTTTTTTGTTTCTTTCATTTAACTTGGTATATATAGAAAAACCAAAATAATTTCTTGGAAGGTGATTTGGTGGTGGGAGAAGCAGAAAAGGTTTTGGTGGGAGAAGCACAAAAATATTTTAAATATCGATTTTTGAATTTTTAAACTTTTATTGGTTTATTTAAACATATAATAAGAATGTTACAATAAAACTTCATCTAAAATAATCCCCACCACAAAAAAAAATCTTTTCATATATAATTACTTTTCCACGATATTAGAATAAATAACCAATGTCAGGAAAGTATTACAACTTTGTTGTCAGCATGCTTTGACTGTCATTTAAAATATAATGAATAATTTTAATACATCTGAAATTTGAGTATTTAATTGAACAGGATTTTCCTTTTTCTTCATTATTCACCAATATAATAACTCTTTCTAGTAAATTTTAAAATAACTAAATGAATTAAAAGTTTATAAATCTCCCTTAAAAAAAATCCCGGTTTTTTGGCCTACTTCCATTTTTTTTTTTGCTTGACGATATCACCACATAAGCTTCAAGCTTGTGCGTAGAATATGGAAATGTAGTGTATGAAAAATGCCGTGCCTGACCGGGATTCGAACCCAGAACCTCCGGATGAAAGGCCGAGACGCTACCACTCGCGCACCGGAGACCGGCGCGATTGATATACATGTATTACTTTTAACTTTTTATTTGACTGTACCATAAGAAAGATGTAATTATGTGTATAGGTTTCTTATTATTTTTTGTTTCTTCTACAACTCGAAAGATTTATCCAAGAAGCTAGTCACTAACTTTTGATAACCATCACCAAATTTTTTTGAAATTATTCATTCGTATTAATCCGAAGACTTAAAGCAGGATTTAAAAAAATAATTACATATTACAGGGTTCGTTAACAGCATTATGTTCACAAAATTATCATAAAAATTTTAAATACATTATAATAATCATGAAACTATTAAAAATGTATTAGATATTTTCGGATTTACGTACGAGTTTTGTAATTATTTAAATAAAATAAAATAATAACACCCTAGCAATATCTCCAAAAGAGATCGACTATTTCAAACAGACTCAACGGAATCGTTATTCCCAGTAAGTTTAATAGAGTGAAAAAATAATTCATATAAAATCTTAACTCTAAAATAAACACCTCAATTAAAACGGAAATTCATATTTTTATGTATATCTGAACGAAAAACACACAAACTGGTGAGCACCAAACAAAAACGAAATACTGCATCATTATGTAAGGCCCTTCTGAGACAAATAACGCATTTTTTTACCAGTTTCACAAAATTTACAGGACTTTCACTGTTAAAAGATAAATATTTAAAAATAACATTGTGAATAAATTATAAAATAATTAAGGGATGATAGAGAATAAAAAATGTTCTGTATTGAGTAAGCAAAAATCATGGTCTTATTTAAGTCATTTTTTACACTTCAAAAATGATATTGAGTAAAACACTCATAAAACTATTGATCAAGGATAGTTTAATGTACTCGCATAATTAAAACTTTTTTCCTACCCCTTTTTGTTTGTGAGATGTGTAATGCTTAAAAAATAACTGGAAACTAAAATTTCATTGTTTCTTTCCTTGCTACTCTTAATTAAATAAGCAGTAACATAACCCACAATACAAAAATTTTATTTAATTTTCTTCATAAAAAAATAGTTTTAGATTCATTATAACACTTTTTCATTTATATCATATGATCTACTATTTTATTTTTATCTTTATTTTTTTGCCAATCTCCATAGTGGAGCGGTAGCGACTCGCTCTTTCATTTGAAAGTCCCGGGTTCAAATACCGGACAGACATGCCGTTTTTCATGGGCTACCAAATTTCCATTTTATATTCCCATGCACAGGTTTCAAGCTTATACAATGAATTAATCATACAGTTAAAAAAATAAGTCAAACATACTTTAGTAGAGCATACTGAGGTATCTACCTCCCCAGGAGAATTTCCTTCATTACGATTTCCTCTCACTTTGAAAACTAATGATGCGTTAATACTATTAAAACAGAGAAAAATATTTTAAACATATTACAGAAAATTTCATTTGATTAAAGAACGAAAAGAAATTATAACAAAAAGAAATAAATATTCTGAATAATTAAACAAATAATAATTTTTGAAGAAAATGAAGAAAACAATTAAAACACTGACCAATTAATTCCACGTTAGTGAAACAATGAAAAAAAAAAAAAATGAATGTAAAAAGAACAATATTTCAACATTTTTATTAAATATTCAAGAAAACGAGAAAAAGTGAACAAATATGTAGTTGTTGAAACACTGAATTTACTATTATATATATATATATATATATATAAGAAGATACCAGTACATAAAGGGATTTTGAATATGGGTGATTTTATTTCAAACAAGTCAAGAATGTTATTCAGAGGATCATCTTCGTGAAAATAAATCTTACAAATCACCTATACTCCCAACAAATTTTTACCGTGCATATAAATAACACCAGCATCTAAAATCCCATATTTTTTTCTTTCCACTAGGAACAAATACCAATAAGGATTGAACGAATACCAACACGTAACTTACAATGTAGAAAATATTATATATTTCAATATGAGTACAAATTGAGAATTTTATGCATGTCATTTAAATCCCTATAAAATAATAGAAAAAACATCAATACATCATCTCTTTGTACCTAATTTAGTCTAACCCTTAAATCTGCGGCAGAAATAAAGAAAGCATTTTCATAATTAAAATATATTAACAAAGATAACACTGGATGACAGAACTGATAAGAATATTTTAACTACGTTTTTAGAATTATGTATCTACATTTTCTTTACCCCAGCAGTTATCGGTAAGCCAATACCAAGTTAATCCAATTATTTCTTTACGTTTTCTAACAGTTATACAGAGCGTTCGGAAAGTACGCTTTAGAATTTTATGGTGCATTCTGTTCTTTCGGCGTTAGGTTGTTTGTCCTGTGGGTTCGTTGCACGTTTCTCAGTAATAAGCCAAGACATCAATGATTGAATTATGATTAAACGTGCTTCGTTTCGTTTTGTGTCGCTTTTTTATCGGAGTAGATAATTGGGAGAAACCTAACGATTCTTTCGGTAAAGGAAGGCATTTTTTTCGTTAAACACGTCTTTCATGAAGGTGACAAGCATACTAATTTAATGAAGCAAAGGTTTTCTGAAAACTTTCCAAATACTCCTGTTCCTCACCACAATGCAGTTCGAACTCTTATTGAAAAATTTCGGACCACAATCACTGTTGAAGACGCTGATCGAAGTGGAAGACCACCCAAACTAAACGAACTAAAGCTGCTTGATATTTCGGAGGCTATAGCCGTAAGTCAATACGTATGTTAGCACAGCAGCAAGAAGTAGAACTTTTTTACCGCATATAAAGCTGTAAGAAAAGAACTGAGACTTTTCTCCTACAAAGTAAAGTGTGTTCAAGAACTGAAATCTACAGATCATGCCAAAAGACTATTGCAAATGGTTTAAACGTTTTATTGAACGAAATTCCGTAAGTCCCACCGACATTACGGTTTTACAAATGAAAAGTAGTTTCATCTGGGAGAATATATTACTTCACAAAATACACGACTGTGGTTGCCAAATAACCCTCATGAATTACAAGAGCAATCTTTACACGAGCGAAAATTGTGTGAGTAGGACGCGCATTGTGGGGCCAATCTTTTTTGAAAATACAGTTAATAATCGTTATTGTGTTGTTTTAACAAATTTTGTTAATCAGTTAACAGAAGTGGTTTGTTAGTCAGTTAACAGAAATCAATCACGGTTGGTTCCAACAAGATGACGCCACAGCGCACACAGCTAACAGGTCAATGACCTTTTTAAGAAACATCTTTGGTGAACGAATCATTTCGAGGGTTTTGTGGCCTGCATGATCGTCCGATCCGATTTCCCTAGATTATTTTCTACGGAGGGCAGCGAAATAAGCAGCGAGTACACACGATTGACGAACTAAAAGCCGCGAAAACGGCATACGAACGAGACATTCCAATACATCAACTGGTTAAAGTATTTAAAAACAAATGCAGTATTGTATTGATGTTGGAGGAGGTCATTTTCAACACCTGTTATAAACTACTCAAGTTATTGTAGTATTAGATTATATAAAATAATGAAATAAAAATACAAAGTAAAAATTAAGAAATTTTCATCATTACACTTCCATCATTCCTGTGCACAGCAACTTTTCGAACGCACCGTATTAAAATTAATTAATCAATACACTACTTCGTAAAACTACTATTCCTTCCAGCAAATAAATCTCTATTACATAAGTGATCTTTAACTGTCATATTTATTGTAGATGTATAATATTCCTTATACATTTTTACATGTGTAAAAATGAGAATTAAAAATCTGGATTTAAGTAACATTTTTAAATTAAAAATATTCGTTTAAATTTTATTATTTTTTTATATATATATATTTTTTAATGTGGGTATTCATACGAAAAAAACTTTTGCAAGAAACGTTAAGGCGACAAACCTGCGTATGAAAAAAAAAGGCAAAGTAAGAAACCAGGTAAAGAGATTGTGATACGTAAGCTAAGGCTATCTAAAATTTTAATATATATGTAGTCTTTTTCTCGGAATTTTCTACCAATTTTTCCGTAAATAGATACAAAAACATATTACTTATTAGTCTATGAGCCATACGCTATATCAACCCATTACTATAATGATGAGAAAAAATGAAAAATATTTTTCATATAGATTATATAATTTTTAATTTAAAAAATTTTTCAAGTTAACTTTCTGGTAAAAGCTTATAATAGAATCACAAAAAGAAGTTTGTCTACAAATTTATTAAAAGGATAATAAAAATCGCTCCGTTTTTTTCATAAAAAAAATCACTGCCCTAAGGTTGAATTTTTAACCTCCGCCTTTTGTTTAAAAGTAGCGGACAAAAAATGTTCAAATATTTATTAATATAAATAAATAAATTTTACAAAAAAAAATTAGATATGAAGATGATTGTCATCCGGATTTAATGATCGAAAAATATAACTGGTAAAAATATTACTTAAAAACCGATTAAAAGTCTCTAGTGTTTGTATGTTTATATATATTACTTACTTTACACGAATTATTAAAAAACTGAATCGAAGTATAAAATAATTACATAAAACTGGAATATAACTTTTAATAACTGTTTTAATTTAAAATAAATAGAATTATTTTAATTAATAAACTTCTGATAAAAGGCATATTTAGTAAGTTTTGAAGGGAATTTTAATAATGATTTAGTATATATATACACATGTAGGCAAAAACTACAGGAAAGTTTTTGCGAAGAAAATTTACTTTACCATTTGCGCCAAGTTGTGAGTTGATTAGTCTTGAGGGCATCAGTTGATTAATATAAATGGTAAAGTAAATTTTCTTCTGATTAGTAAAACCATCATAGTACAATGAAAATATGTATTCTGCAAATGAAAATTAAATCTTGAATTTAATAATTTTAAAGTAAAGAAATGCTTTAATTATAAATGAGTCAGAAAATGATTATAAAATATAAATATTAAGCTGGGATTAGCTGATCCCCAAAAAAAAGAAGAAAAAAATTCTACTTAAGTTAAATAAATTGTTCAACTGTTTCTGCTGTAATTATGTTATCGTAATGAAAAAAATGTTGTAACTTACGTGACATAACATAAGATTCAAGTCACCTATGAAACTGGCAGAACCATTCAAAAGATAAAAATAACTTTCCGTGCCAGATTTATTAAGAAAATAAAAAGTGAAGCAAAATCCCGGTTATCGTCTTCACCATGCCAAACTATTGCATACGGCATGCCAAGGCTATCGATATAAAATATAAATGTTTAGTTACATCTTATTAAACTAAACATCTTACACAGATTTTTAGTTCAATAAGCAGAACTTTCACTAGGTTCACTACAGATACAACTAGCTGTACAATTAACATCATTACGTTTAGTGAAAGAAACGCTAGATTGTTTTGATGACTTACATGCGTCGTATAAAGGTTGTAGATAGGTTAAAGCAACAAATAATATACCCCCGTCAAAGAAGAAACAGTACGTTACATACATTACTCGCTCTCAATATTAATGCTACTGAAATATATCTGTTACTAAAAATCAGTCAGAATTTTTTTAAATTTTTTTAATTTAATTTATTTTAAAATTCTATATCAAACAGTTTATTAGTTTTACTGGAATAAAATAATTTAATAAAGCTTTTGTTATTATTTAAACGAATTGCAAATTAAGCGGCAATTCAGAGATTAAATTTTTCACAAAATACGTTCAGTAACAACAATTTCATAATTTCAAAAATTTTCTAACGGTCTGGAGCCTCTAAAGCTGACAAGACAAGTCACTTTACTGTCAATTTCTGTGACCGCTCATCAGTTTTTAAATTATATATATAATTCATTCATGTAAAACCACTTAAAATATTTATAATAAAATAAATTGATAATAGTAATAGCAAAAATTATAAATAAAAGTAATAAACTTAGGTCCAACTTCACCGACAAGTATCATTTCAAAGACACCAAGACGTTACAGTGATGAAACAACTCCTGATGCAGATGGACACGTCTTGCATCCTCGACCTCCGGGCGCATGGCCGTACAACTCGCAGGATATATATCGAGGCTCTTGCTTACAATCTTTACGCACGTGGCCGGCCTTATCACACGTAAAACAATAGCCGCTTCGATCCGCGCCATTACAGAACTTGGCCCTGTAGCCTGGACTCCAGCATCTAAAGCAGAAATCGTAGGAGGTACTCCGCGTCATCCAACAGGCCACCCACTCAATGCGAACACGCCCGTCAGACAGCAGTTTGTCCGCAAGGATGGGCGGCACAGCAAATGTTACTACTTGCGTCGAGCCGTAAGCCGGCCGCATAGACAAAACGTCTACAGTGACCGACTCACCAGTTATTTTAAGAATTTCGCTGAGAACTCATTTTGCGTCGTGAGAGTATCCACGTTCTTAGCAAGGGCGTGGACCCTCCTACCACCCCTTCCAGCTAGAGCCGTAGTAGCACACTTCACTTTTTCGGCGATATCTCTGCTTAACTGTTCGGCCGCATCACCATCGGCTCGCACACGGAGGTGAAGAACCTTCCCTTGGCCCTTCCGTACGGAAAGGACCCCGTTTCACCCGATGATATTGCACCCTTTACGGAGCGGCGGTAATCAGCCTAGGACCTCCCTTCGCCTTGACCACCACCGTGGTGGTGGATGGCCCCGCCGGTCGCTTCTTGCTTTGCGGCAGCAACGCTGACGACGGATGCAACAAATGATCAAAATGCTACTTCCCTACTCACCTACACATATACTCATCCGTGCACTTTGAAAACTGTCCGATCCGCCCAGGCGGCCCGGCCCATTGAAACAGACCGGTCAATTTTGTCCATCAACCACCACTTGGGGGACTGATCTGCAGGTGAAAGAGGCCATCCCACGATCCCCAACCATCGAGTCGATTACTAAAACGTAATCCGTTCTTCAAGATCTATTTTAAAGGCATCATCCTAGCCAGATAGATCGCGGGTAGCCGATCAAGGACCTTACCCACCCTCAGTCTACCGGCACGAGCCAGGTCCCGCACCCACGTAGCCCTCTGGAACATCATAGCATTTTGATGGTTGTCGACCCCATCCACCATATCAATCATCCAGTCAATCCAACAACTTGTTCCAATTCTGTAGCATCTTCTACTAGGGCTGAAGATTGGAAGACCTCTTCAGGTCAGCCCCTCAAAACCAGCCGTTCGAGTTCTGCGCCGGTGACCTCATCATCGATCACCCGTCCAAGCCATGTTCTGCCATGAGCCCCCGTCCGGTGTCTGTGAGGCCACATCCGTGATGATGAAGTCTGTGTGGCTTCATCCACCATGTCCATTTGTGCAGGCCGCCTCACGTGAGGCCCCATAGTTGTATCATCAAGTACGTCTTTAAAGATTTCCACCATACGGGCAATACTTTCCATATTGCGGGAGAACTTCCATATTTCCAGCTTAATTATCGCGTTTTGGCAAACCGCAATAATAACCACGAATACTTTCAGCAAGAAAAACGCAACCGCAGTCATCAATAATATTTTTAATTGCTTTATTTTAACTCACAATTTTTTTTCATGTTTGTCCTCAAATCTTGCATCCTTAATTTAACACTGACATCCTTCCTGACATTGCCGAGAGATGAAATTTTGAACAGTTACTAAGATCGGGTGACAATACAATATTCTACCAATACTTTTGCAAACATCCCACCGTACGGGGGTAAAAAATAGCAAAATCTGCAAAACGGTTATGCGGAGTTTTAAATCCAAATTAACCTACTAATTAAACTCATGCAATGAATGATAACAATTTTATTAATGTAAGACTTAAAAGTATAAAGCAAGTTTTAAAAATTTTTGTAATATTATTAAGCTTAATAAGACTTAAATTTTGGTAATCTTTTTTAGAGTAGTTGGCTTAATTTTGTACTTATGTAAAATTTAAGTGGTAACCAATATTTTTAACATCACTATTAAACGAGCATGGTAACTGCGTCTGACAAATACATAATGAAGGAAAAAATTCGAAAAATAAAGATTATTTGATAATCATCAAACCGGTTACTAATTAAAAGGATTACATTACAGTAACAGCATAACGCAAAAAAATAATTTTAAAAAAATGTTGAGTATCATTTATTAGCAAAAAACATGGAAATAATAAAAAAAAATGTATCTTCAATTGAAAATCAATTCATTGATTGTGTAGTCCAAAATTAAAAAGTAAAAGAAAGCAATTTAAAACAAATTTAAAAAAAATTATTTGAAAAACAGTTAATAACTAATAGTGATAAAACATAAAAAAATAATATAAATAAAAAGAAAACGTATATTGGAATACTGAATAAATAAAATTTAACATTTTTTTTTAATGATAAATGTACCAAATATATTTTTATCGTATATTTTAATGATATATACATCAGAACCTTAGTAACGCAAGGTATATGCTAATTAGACAAATAAATCCTCAATTTTATTTTACTATCCTGCGCCCAATCTGGACGTACGGTGTGGAATTGTGGGGAACGGCTAGTACTAGTAATGTGGAAATTATACAACGATTTCAGAACAAAGTAGCGAGGGTAATTTCCGAAGCTCCGTGGTTCACGCGGAATGATGAGGTTCAGGATTATCTGGAGCTCCCATCGGTTCGTGAGATTGCACAACAGCGCAATGTCAAATACCTGCAGAGGCTTGAGAACCATTTGCAACTTTGCAATTAATCTACTCGAACCACTTTGCAATTAATCTACTCGATAACAGCAGAAACGTCCGACGGTTGAAACGAACCCATATACTCGACTTAGGGTCTGCGTAACAGTTTGGAATCTAACACCGTCAAGTTTAGTGGTGTCGTATCTAATTTCTTGTTACTCCTCTTTCTTTTTCTTTTTTATATGTTATTAATGTTTGTTTTGTGGACTATATGGTGCTGAAATTATTGGTTTGTGATTTATGACTGAGCTTGAAATTTCATATTTCACTTTTAAGTTTGCTTACACCTGTTTATTGTGTATTATTTATTTTGGGGGTTCCTTAAGGACCTTCTTATCATGTGCTTTTGTCAGGAAACTTACTTATGGCACTGAAGGAGAGCCGATTGTAATTATAATTGTTATTGAGGAAAAAAAGAATTTTATTTTACATTCATGAAGCTCTTTAAGCCATTTGCGGTCAAAACTATCATGCTGTGACAAATGTATGGGTTTCTTTTTCAATTTCTTACTTACGAAATGAATATATACCCTCTTTTTATAAATTTTTTAAGGTAACTATTGAAACGAATTGTAGTGAGAAGGTTTTTCCGTATTGTATTTCCTGTTAGATTCCTTCATGGAATGTAAGGTAACATGATACGAATGATTCCTCTGTAAAATCAGGAGAATCCGGTTAAACCAATATTTGTGAAACAAGTAATAAAAATAATTTGTTAATCATGTAAGTGACAATGGCTGTATAAAGGAATGAAAGAGTTTAGATTGTAGACGGTAATTTTTTTCTAAACTGAAATGGTTTGAAGCATATTCTATGGATTATCAAATTATAGGCCACATTAGGTGGAGTTTTAAAATATTATTGTAAGATTCAGTAATAATTTTAGAATGAAAACTAGTCATAAAATCATTCTTATTCACTATATTCATTTAATCTCCCATTCACACCTAGCTTATTTCGGAACTCTTTTCAAATTTCGCCCCACTTTTCTATTCTTTTTTAACGATATATACCTTTAATATTGAGAAATATCATAATTCGTTAAAAGTGCAAGCACTTCAATGATTAGATAAAATTATTTTGGCGAAATGAGAGTATAATTACTTTTTCTTTGAATTTCACATCCAACAAAAAATCAATTTTTTTGATCAATCATATTATTAATCAAAGTAGAATAACATGTTCTTAATAATTGTGAATTAACTACGAACTTATTGTCGTGTATAATTTGTATATTTAACGTTAATAAGATGAAGTAGCAAGCGTTGGTTATATATGGTTAGGTTATGTTGATATACGCACGATTCGTTAGTACAAATCAATATAATCTAACCAAACATAACCTATGCTCGCTTTGTTTGGTAATGTCTTCTAATTACGTTAAATTTACAAATTATATAATACAACTTAATAACAAGAGTGTTATTTAAACTAAATTTTTTTTAGTTTTTTTTTTGGCTGTGAAATTCCGAAAAAATATTTTTAAATATAACATTTATTACAAATTATAATTACAATTACTTTTATAAACACAACACGATAATTATTTTACTAAAAGATAATTATACAACAGGATGAAATTAAATATTTTGGGGAGAAATTCCGACAAAGTACCCTAATTTTCACACCCCAATACCTTACGAGAAAAAAATTTACCGTCCACCAAAAAAAAGTAATCATGTTAGGGGTGAAAACTATTGAGCCTGGAGACTAATAACGTGAGAAATCAATCACCCTTGAAAATAGCATAGGTAATCACCGGAATAAGATGATTTCCACGCCAAATTAAGGAGAGTAAGAATCAAAATTATTTCAATCTTCTTTACTCATCCGAATATTCAATTACATAATAATATACTACTTGCGCTGATATTCAACCATTTTTAAATTATATTCAGCCCTACAAGTGACACCTTCATTCTATTTACCTCTGGAAATAGTTAGATAATGATGATCATTGCTCTTAGCGAAAGCAACTTTGTTTCTTACAGCATGCGTCATAGATATTTCCCACTTGTATGTAGTAATTTAAAGACTTAGTCATATTATTTGGTAAAATTTGTATGAAAACGGTGGTAATTCTTTCTCAGTTATAAATGCACAGAAAACTTAATTCCTCATATTCTTTTCCAAAAAGTATGTTATATTTGCTTGCATTCAGTAATTAATTCATCCTTTCATTTAGGATTAACCCGGTTGATTTTATTTACATATTTATCTGGGAGGAAGGGTCAAATAAATATTAGTTATTATAAAAAGGGTTCTACTTGTTCAAAGAATCTGCGTAGGCGATCTACTGAAATATTAGTGCATAATATAAATGCTGAAAAAACATCTCTGAATAGGAAATTACTCCAAGACTCAGTATAAACTAAGTCATATCTAAAACTTTTGTGAAATCAAAACCTCTCGCAAGCCAAGTCGTATAAAACTACAAATGGTGTAAAAGGCTATAAAGGTCATTTTTATACGTAAATTAAAATAAAATAATTTTTTTCCGACGACAAACAACGGATTTGTATATTTTCTTTTTTTGAGTAGACTTGAGTAGTCTGGAAGTACTAGAGAATTAATGTTTTCAAACTTCCATTATATTTTCGTTTACAATCCATAATTAAATATTTTCTCATTAAATATGACAAAATGAGAAGATCTGTCATTAAAAACGAGAAGGAATTTTAAACTTACCTTTAATTTTAACCCCAATGATTTAGTTGAAATTCCTACATTAATATCTTACTTTGAGATTTAAAGTTACGCCCACAATTATTCCTAGGAACAGCTAATCCAACCCTGACATATCTTAGTAAAAACGTCTATTGATAGGATAAAAATAAAGTAATAGAATCATCAAAATAAGGACCCATCATACTCTCCAATCTCCGTGATTAAATTTTGAAAAAATATCTTTCCTAATATTGCCTCATTTAGAGAAAAAGGAAAAAATATGTCAATAAAAGATTGAAAGATTTGAAAAATATGTAAAGCATTTTACTCTACATAATTGGGAATAAGAAAAAGTGGTTCAAGTTTAAGACCAATAATAACTGTTCAAAATGGATACATATATATATATATATATATATATATATATATATATATATATATATATATATAGTGTTTTTCATTACTTTTCAATGAATTATGATATTGTTCTTTTCTAGTGAAAACGCTTTGATGATAATGATTAACCATCGATATTACTAATTACTTTTTTGAGAAACACCGTAGAGTGTAGACAGGTCAAACCGGAAGCAACTTTAATAAAAAATTAACACTTAAAATCCCTCGACGGCAACATAGAGTCAACATTTACTAACCACTTCACAGATCCAATCGAAAACCCACTAACACTGGACAACCTAAATAATACGTACACTCATATAAAAGAAAATCACACTGTAACATGTTAGAATATTATAAAATCATAAACATACAAAAACACGTAACAACTATTAACTAAAATACAATATAAATCATAAACACTTTTCGATCATATTATTAATATCTCTGTGATTAAAATACGCGCAATCAGAAATATTAGCCCATGACAGTGTTAAAAAGCAGGTATCAGTGTACCAGAGAATGGTAAAAAATATGACTAAAAGTTCTGAACTAATTTAAAAAAAAAAATTATTAGTTTGGTTCGATGTGTCGTTAAAAAAAAAAAATCTTCAATTACTATCACCGCCGACCATCTGGGCCTAGAACATAAAAAGGTATTACGTACGTAGCAAATTAATTTTTAGTAATTAAAAATTTTTAGGAAATAATAATTAACGCACAAACCTTTTAATAAGCTTTTCAAACTCTTTCCTTTGTAACAAATTGTTATAAAAAATAGATTTTGGTATGAAGTTAAAAAAAAATTCATACCTACTTTTAAAATTTTAGATTTTGAATTTTTGGAATTTTTAAACCAGAATACAGCACGATTGAAACGGCGCCCAAAACAAATAAACTTCCACTTAATGTTGTTTAAAATTTAAAAAAAAGAAGTCTTTTTTCTTCTAAGTCTTCTTTGTGCGCCTATTAAATTACATATACACATTTTTTTGCTGCACATTTGCATTTTGCTTTGCTTATTTGCCGCACATTTAAACTCATTTCATTTGATAGTGAGATACTATTTTCCAATTCTTTAATAAAGTAGACAGTTACTCAATTGCATTGTAGTGGACACCACAGACATCATATTTTTTGTGGTGTTCGTATCAGCATTTTAGATTAGTTCATATATTAATTTTGTTTCACGTCGCTGAAGTTGTTATATGGTGTAAGTGACAACGTATCGGATCCGTAACCATGGGGACACATCGGTTGGAATCTGATTTCATATACGTATATATATTTTTTTAATTTAAATATATTGATTTATTAGTAATTATTAATCTGTAAAAATTGTCGAATTAAAATGAAAAGTACATATAACTTAATTTTTCTAATAACTTTTAATTTTTTTCACTTTTTTTTATTGTTATTATAAAATTATTTACTGTAACTTGTTTTTTTTTTTAAATTAGAGGTTAATTATTAAATATTAATATTTAAATATTAATAAATCAATATATTTAAATTAAAAAAAAGAAAAACATTTGAAAAAATATATGTATATGAAGTCGGATTCGAACCGATGTGCCTTCACCTTGTGTAAGATCCAAATATTTCGTTAATTAATAATTTAATTCGACTATAACTCTGGAACCAATGAAATAAGTACCACTTATCGTTGAAAAGCTGTCAATGAGGGCTTATTACTGCAGTTAAGAAAAAGTCCAAACCCAAATTTTTTGAGGATTTTTGGCTTTTTTGGACACTTTTGGTTCAGTCGATTGCAATCAAAAGGGGAGGTTAACATGTTACAAAGTCCTTAATCCAAAATGTTAACATTCTACGGCTAGTCATTTTTGAGTTATGCGATATACATACGTAAGTACAGATGTCACGCCGAAAACTAGTCAAAATGGATTCAGGGAATGGTCAAAATCGATATTTCCGTTGAAATCTTAAACCAAAATTTTTCGCGATCACAATACTTCCTTTACTTCGTACAAGGAAGTAAAAACTATAAAATATCGTAGATTAATCTACATTTAATCTCAATATACATTTTGTAGATTATCAAAACCCGGGATTATGAGAATATTATTATTGCTATTTTTTAAATCCTTAAAAAAACACACATACGCACATACACGATTATATAACATAATACATAACCACAATTAGAAATAAACATAGAATCACTACCATTTTTCCAAATTTTTTTTACACTTTACTGTGAAGAGGTGTCCGTAAAGGTCCAGTAGGAATTGTTTTCATAGGACCTAAGTCCTTGTCTTAAAATAGCAAGTGAATATTAATCACTAGAGTAAACGTAACTTAAGTTGTAAACTACTTTAGACGCTAACTGTTTAATGCAAAGTTTTAGATTGTCAAATAAGATTACAGACACCTTCGTTATTATTATAACACACGAAACAGTGGAACAAAGTCAACAAGAATTTACTTACTGTAGTTTAGACCTTAAGTCTTGATAACAGAACTAAACTAATTGATCAAAAAATATTTTTACGCATTACCAGATTTAACCTAAAAATAAATGTAATAATGTAATTATAAATTTTACGTAACTTTTTTCATATATAATTATCACTAGTCGCAAAACATCTGTATCTAGCATGTTACATAACTTTTCTTACTGTAATTTGAGTGTTGATTTCAAATATGCTGTAGAAATTGTGTTACCACATACAGATTTTACGTGAATTGTAAATTTATAATTTTTTTTTTTATAATAAACTCATTTTGATCGACTACTGGTTATAATTAAAAAGGTTTCAGTTTCTTTTTTTTTACTTTTAAACAATATGCATACATGCTTAATAAATAAATATATACAGAGTATCATAAGAACACGTACAAACATGTCTATAAGATGCCTACTACAGAGCTTAAAATCTTAGTCTAGCTTCACTTGTTTGTAATGTATGTTGTGTTTCACAGAGTTATTAGTGTTTTCATATATTTTCATAAAATCTTTATAACAAAAAAGTGATTTTTCTTGTTTTTATTTGCTACAACATGGCTTCTGCAAAACTTCGTGGATATTCAAATCATCCAGACAATTTTTGTTGTCTGTGGTAAATTTACGCCTAAATCTCAAACAAAGATTATTTCTTTGTTAAAAAACAAATTTTTTCTTAATTGTAAAAACAACTTACAAATTTTATTTTGAATGTGCACAGAGAAATCAAGATAAGATCTGGGCGTTTCATGTTATTTGAATATCGTACTCAGTAACACTCCCTGAATGGTTGAAAGGGCGAGCCATGCCATTTGCTGTACCGGTGCTTTGGCGTGAACCTAAGGATCAATTCACCGACTGTTACATTTATATGACAGATATATTTGAATTTTAATTAAAAAATAGAAAGTTCATGAAATATGCAGATGTATCCTCAGCTCTAAAACCGGTGCCACAAGGAGAGGAGTTACCTGTACCTATACCGCCTTCTAATCCGACATTGCTAGAAGAAAAATCTGAAAAAGAAACAGGTAATGTAGTGGATGTTGAATAATCTATTCCTGTATCTGATGAGAAATCCCCTCATTTAATTCAACAACATGAACTTAATGATTTAGTTCGTGATTTAAAGTTATCAAAGCAGCAAGCTGAACTTCTGGGTTCTACACTGCAACAATAGAATCTTTTAGCGGAAAAAATAAAATTTTCCAAGTTTAAAACACTAAATAAAACACTGTCAACTTATTTCATTATTAAAAATTCATTATGCGTTTGTACTGATATCGATGGTCTGAGGAAAGAGCTTGAATGGAATCATATTCCTGAAGAATTGAGTACTTTTACTGACTCTTCTAAAGGTTGCATGAAAGCAGTTTTATTGCACAATTGTAACAGTCATCCACTCCATTTGGTCATGCAGTCGGCATAAATGAAAAGTATGAAACTATGGCATCACTATTAGAAGTAATAAAATACAAAGAGCGTACGTGACAGGTTTCCAGTGATCTGAAAAGTGTTGCGTTACTTCTTGGTTTACAAGGTGAGTTTACGAAATATTATTGTTTTCTTTACATTTCGGAGAGTTGTGATACAAAAAGTCATTACTAAGTAAAGAACTGGCCATTGCGGTAGAACTCTGTGGTTGGTGAACAAAATGTAAAGCATTTATCTTTAGTTGAAAGTGGTAAAATCATACTACCACCACTTCACATAAAACTCTGACTCATGAAAAATTTTTTAAAGGCAAGAAAAAATGGACCAGAATTTGATCGTTTAATCCTCAAATAAACTTACTATTGAAATAAACTTACCGAATGTGAACTACCTGTATTTAAGTCCTTCACAGATGTTGTTGGTTGTTTTACAAACAACAGAAAAGACGAAAACTATTTTTTTTTTTGGGTAATAAGCTGTTATAAATCTACAAACGTCTAGAAAATAGGATGTCGTTAAATATTCATTTCCTACAATCCCATATAGACTTTTTTCCGAAAATTTGGGCTCTGTCAGCAATGAGCAAGGAAAGCGTTTCCACCAGGATATTCTGACCATGGAGCATCGGTACCAAGGAGGATGGGATCCTGGAACGACGGGTGACTATTGCTGGTGTTTGTTTATAGAAACTGATTAAACATCATACAAGTGAAAAAATTTGTCAATACATTTAAAAAATTAAAGGTATGACAATTTCTAAGATTTAAACTTTGATATTTTAAAGACATTCCAATTATTTAGACTTTAAGAAAATGTCTCAATTTTAAAATTGTATTAATGTACTTCAATTTATCTGTAATAGTGAAAATTTATTTTAGTTTTGCCCCTTCATAACAACCAGTTAACGTACGTAGAAATAATGAAATATGACCCAAATACGATTCTAATCCTCTCAAAGCAAAGCCGATTAAAAATAAAACAATGACAATATACATTCAACCTCTCATATCACAGATTAATCTTATGTTTCACCACCCCCACACATTCCTTCAGTAAGTAACTAATCTAAATATCGTATTTTCCTAACCAATCTCATTTACGAATACGATTGACCAATCAAAAAGTAACTACTTTACACCATTCAGTATTGTAAAAGGAACTAACCAATTACTAGGCAGTAAATTCCAACCAATCATAATCTCTGTTTTATAACCAATGATAAGGTGTGAATAAAACTTACCAATTGGAATACGACAAATTTTGACCGATAAAATACGTACCGTTCATGAATGCTTATAACAGTATATTACACACATTACAAAAATTATATTTTATCAGACACAAAGACTGAGAACCATCAAGACAACAATTAATTTAGACCAAACACAAGAAAGAGAATTGTCATCGCCAATATTTTATCCGATAAGCATAACAAAAATATTTTTTACCTAATCCAAATTCATTTATGATTTAATATTTATAAATATATATAATATATATATATTCAACCGACTGTATACATATATTTTAAGATTTCAATTTAATACGTGAAACTGTATATTTCTATACATCCAGTACTTTTTGACATAAGCAAACAACAAACTGTTTAAAGTCGTTAGATTAAGTATTGTCAGTTAAATTTTTATGTACTTTTAAAAGCAACAGCGATATCTTTAACATTCCAAAGAATAGGAAATGTATTTTCTTGGAAATGAGAATTAAATTTACAAATTTATAGTTCACTAGCAGACCCGGCAATGCTTCGCTATTGCAATATTTGCTATATATTCAGATATATATAGATTAAATTAACACAATTGAAAGTTTGATAAAACATTAACAAAAATTATCACGACGAATTTCACAAAATTTAACCTTTCACTTTATCCCTTTTTCACTTTTCCATTTCCCTTTTCCCCTTATCGCCATTTTCCCTTTTTCTATATTTCCCTTTTACCCTTATCCGCTATTCTTATACTTCTTTCCAATTGTACATTTTCCTCTTTTTCCTTTTTCCCATGTCTCATTTCCCCCCATTTTCCCCTTTTCCCTTTTTTATTTTTTCCCATTTTTCCGTTTTTCCCCGCGCGTAAATCGGTCCAGTAGTATTTTAGTCTATAGAGGAGATATATATCAACATTGCATTTTATATATACATATAAAATCAATATACATATATATATATATATATATATATATAGAGAGAGAGAGAGAGAGAGAGAGAGAGAGAGAGAGAGAGAGAGAGAGAGTGAGAGAGAGAGAGAGAGCGAGTGAGAGAGAGAGAGAGTCGAAAAATTCCAACAGCATATAGCGGTGTTTATCTATATTGTTTACCGGAAAGGAAAGTTGATCGATAAACGAGGTCATGTCACAAAAAAGTAAATGTTGCTGATTTTATACAATGATACGGAGAAGAATTTAGTTTTTACTAAACAATCGTGAGAGGTAGGAAATGAACCCTGGAAAGTTTGCATTCACCTCGCAAACACTACCCGATTGAATGATAACTAGTGTCGGTACGTTTAAAAAACAGAACCAACAGGATTGAAATATATAGTCTTACTTGGTAATCAATCAGTAACAATTCAAATACAATAACGGAAGTAATTATCTTATTAGAAAACTTGCTTTATAATACTTTGAAAATAATTTTACATTTTCTTTATCCAGCGATATAAAATTTTAATATATGAATTTGACTAGAAATATATGTACGAGTATCTCAATAATATAAGAATATTAAGTTCACGTTTTTCCAGTCACTAGTAGTATATTGTATCTTTAGGTAAATTATCGACATTGTAATAAATAATTTTTAATATTTTTATTTTTTAATAAAAAAATTACGTTAAATATTTATTTGTACTATGTTAGAATTTAATAATATCCTTATTTTTATTTTCAATTACTCCTGTTTTTAAATCCGAGATTATCATCCTGTCATATTATATTTAATCTGTATTTACGATCTACTGCACCCTAATTGATTCATCCTATTGGTTATACCGCATGGACATCTTTGTAAACACAGAAATACTACCTGATAAATTTCTACTTAAAAAAACAAATTACTTTGCAAATGTAATGGTTTTTATATTCAGACAAACGTGATAGCGAATTGGATGTTACATTTTGAAAGTCATAATCTGAAATAAATTGGTATAATATTTTAATAAAATTTTTACAGCTTATGAAATTCACAGTAAATATTCAATCCTTTTAAGATTTCCATACAGGTAATGTTTCACGATAAGTTATATCATTTTCGTTTTCAAATGCAAGTTTATTTTAACTGGTAATGTTAAAAATACATTTCGTAAAAATTTAATAATTTTTGATTGGGATACAGATATTCACTAGTTTTTAATAATATTTTTCCTCTCTATAAGAATAAATAACCAATGCCAGGAAAGTATTACATCTTTGTTGTAAGCTTTTTTTTCTTATAATTATTAGCATAATTTTCTTATATTTATAATTATAATTATTATTTTTTTCTTATAATTATTGGATTCTATTTAGATATACTTCAGAGCTCTTCCAAATAATACGAAAAAAATGTATACTATTCTGAGGGATGTTAACTTAACTATAGACCGTTAATGTAAGTTTATATATAGTTGTTTTTTTTTTTGTTTTTTTCAGTTATATTACTGAGCGTTTTAAATTATAAACTTTTGTTATTTCAATAAATATATTGTAAAATAATTATTTATAAATATGAAATAATTTGATTGCAATTAATTGAAGATACTTTTAATTTTAAAATTGATAACATAATTAAATACAGTAAAACTAATTTTATATTGAATGTTATGAATTTTATTTTCGTTAATCATAATATATAATTTTATTAAAATTACAAAATTGAATCTGTAAACATAAAAAAATATGAAGGAAGGAGAATGGTGCCCATATAGAAGACAATTTTTTTTTATTTTGATGCATCAAAAACACATCTCCATTTTCACTCAACGTATGAAAATCCTGTTTTTTCGTAACATTCTTTTTATAGTAACGTCAGTTACAATCGTTTGATTTTTTTATATCTTAGCTGACGTGTTAAAATTGAAATTGACGTCAATAACATAGTTCGATTTTCTATTGAGAAGAATTCCATTAAAACTAAAATAAGTATATTACAAGAAATATTTTATTGTTTTTGACGTGACAAATAGTAAAAAAAAAGTACACAATAGTTAAAAATATACAATCTTCAATATTTCTCATCGCAATAGTTTATAATGATAATGGGTTTTACCATGATAATTATTTTCATGGCTCCTTAAAATATATTCACTAAACAAATAATCAGTTTTACGCTAAAGCGTAAATTACCTAAAACTAGAATTCCTATGTTGAAATTTATTTCGCAATAGAAAGTAGTAAGTCGAATATTTATTCAGAAATAATGATTATAAATAAATAAGTAGTTTTATTTAAGGGTTCTATGTACCCGTACCTGTACAATAATGTAAAATAAAAATCATAATTTAATGAAAATTTAAATAGTATTTTGAAAATTTGTTACGTTTCTTAAATAATTATTTTAATAAAATCTTTAAAAACTGGAAATTTATGAAAGCTTTTTCGTTCTCAATCCTAGTTTGTTTTTATTTTAACCAGTTATCATATTCTCAAAAATGAGTTTTGGAAATGGTTTGCTATTTCGTAATTATGGTAAATAATTAGAAAAGCCTCCCAGGTTTAACAATTTTCTACACTTACTACGTGTATTTTATATATATTTTATGCTTTTCATCAATTTATAATGTTTTTAAAAATAAAATTTACTAGGAAATATTACTAAATTTTTTACTATAATTTCACAGGTATATTTTACTTATTCGAGTATAATTTTTTTTTTTTTTGTCTTCAGTCATCTGACTGGTTTGATGCAACTCTCCAAGATTCCCTATCTAGTCCTAGATACTGTTTTCCAGTATAAATTATTATACTGCTTTCCATTATAATAATTTTCTTGAATTTTCACAATTAATCGGACTGTTATTTTGAAAAATTGTTAAAATACCTTCAGCTGTATTTCTAACAACTGAGATTTGTATTTTATATTAATTTCGTCGTAATATTTTACAAAAAAATTATTTTTTATTTATGAAAGTAAGGGTTAATTCTGAAAAAAGAGACTGCATTTACTAGGCTATAGGAAAATACTATGTATGAATTGGTACCTGGAAAAAAAAATGTTGGTCTAAGCAACAAAGAGATTGAACTCTTTCTGTCGTCTCCAATAGTAAATAATGTGCTGCATTCATAAAAACAAAATTAAAAGAATGTTTTTAAAATAAATAGTCACAATAAAAATTTAGCTCGAATAAATGCTATACCAGTTATTCATTAAAAAAATAATAATAATAATAAAAATGCCCTGAGGGAGTTAATTCCCACGTCTGGAACACACCATATACGTTCCACGTCCAGGGAGGCAACAGCTGTACGTAAGTACAATACACACAGAAAAGTGATCATTTTTGACTTGTCCTCCATTTTCAGGTTACTATTTTGGATTGGACTGTCTCGGCCACGTCCAGATCATATACATTTAAAAATTTTTAGAAATGGACTTATACCACTAATAGAGCTGGTGATAAAGCAGCCAGAGTCCTTGTTATTGCAGATAAAACAGACCCTCTTCTGAAAGCTCTCGCGATGACAAGCAACTAGATAAAGTGCCCAAGTATGTCGGTGCGTGTGAGCCCTAAAAGCTTCGGTCAGGATATGTGCCGGTTCCACCGCAGCACCCGGTCTGACCTCCAAGGTTAGTAGCCCTGGAGTATGGGAGGGTTACCCTAGCGGCTAGCCTTGCTACAGTAAGGATAAACTTTCATGCAGAATCATGAACGATTCAACGTGGCAGAGGATGCAAATAAACACTCTCGTTTAGAAACAGCCGATTTACCAGAATTGAAGAAGAAACGAAGTAAAGATACAGACAGATTTAAAAATTATTTGAGGAGTCGACAACCTTTCTTTATTAACAATGCTCTCAGATCAAGGCATCTAGCGATTATGAGAAACAATGAAAACCTCCAGAAAGTCAGCCCATTCTTAACTGCTGGGAAGATAACAAATTGTGCTGTTGGTCCTGACAAGGAAATTCGAAAAATTTTCTGCGGTTTGTACATCGATACCGTAAACAAAAGTCAAAGCCAAACAGTTTTAAACTTTAAAGAAGATCGATAAATTCCGTGTGTTTGTTCAACCACACAGTATTCATCAAAAGTAGTTGTTTTCGGTGATCTTCTTAATTATACCGAAGAAGAAATAGTGGAGGAAATGTCAAATCAAGGGATTCAATGCCGCAGGTTAACCACGCGGCGGAAATTATGAAATTCTTCCTTCTGCGTCGCATGTGAAACTTTCGCTAGACCTAATCTGTCTGAGAAAGTACGTACTGGCATACATCGTCTAGACGCGCGCGCATTCATACGATACGCAACCTATGAGATGTTTCAAGTGTCAATGTTTCGGAAACACTGCATCAGATGTGAAAGACAAGAAATCTGCGTATGTGGAGTGGAAACTCGTAAAGGTGATCCGTGTAAAGATCCTTCAGTTTATAACAACTGCAAAGGGCACCACAATTGCAGTTCAAGAAACTATCCGGTATAAAAATTGGAACCAGAGATTCCGGAAGTTAAAGCGCTGCAAAAAATAAGTTACCCTGAAGCGAGGATATTGTTAGCAGTCAAACAGCTTGACCGACAACAACTTATGCAGAAGTAGCTGCGGCCTCTTCACCCAGTTAACGTGGAGTAATTGCTTTCTGCTCTCTCGCCAAGTCTTGCTATTATGATAGAGAAAATCAGTAATAATAAGATGGAATCTACTCAGCGAAACCAACCATTAAAACCCGCGAAGATGCAGCCGTAGATGGACGTTATACATAAGGAGAAGAAGACATCTGAAAAAGCAAAAAACATCAGTCTTTTTACCAGTTATAAGGCAAAAGAAGATGGGGCAAGAGTTCAGAAAATGTCTGAGCTTGGTGCGGTGCAGATGCAAGTGCAAGTTAGAATACAGAAATTATTGAACACCAAGACTGTATAACGCAGATAAAACGCAGATATGAAGAGCTGTACAACATGCAGACAAAACCCCAGAGGGTACCTACAGAGAAGGTGAGTATTTCAGCTGCCCCAAATATATCACTGGAGAGTGCTTCAAGTTTGGATTCATAAACAACCATGCTAACCACTCCATCTAGGTCAGCATCACCTGATGCCAGCCGCAGAACATCACTGGTATCTGAATAGGAAGAAGATCTAATCATGTCCGAGACCTCAGACACCCTGTTATCAAAGGTGGAGGCCGTAAGAAGAGTGTAGAAAAACTGTAAAAAAGGATGGCAAAAAGAAAAGCCGAGGAAATTATTTATTATGTATAAGAATCAAGATTTTCAGGGTGTGTAATATTTTTTATCAATAATGATTTAACAGTCCTAAGTTAATATCTTAAGTTTGAAAATATTTGAATTATTTTTTTTGTTTGGGGAAAGGGCTAGTGATGAAAGTAATCGATGCCCATAACCCCGAAGAAAAAAATAACTTTGGTGGCCCTCTTTTTATTGTAAACTTAAGCAACAGATAGGTTCATTAATTTAATTTAATTTATCAATTAAATTAATGTTCATTCACTTCCTTTTTATAATTATTAAGTTAAAGAAGAAAAAATTAAGTTAACCTTATAAGAAACTATTCTCTACAAAATGTTGAATTCTACGTTTCTTGAATTAATGGGTAGACCAATCCATTTATCTAAATAATGTATATGTATATTAATATATATGTGTATATATCACGAGTACAATTTCATAAATTCAAGATTATAAAGAATCTGCTTATTACAACTCGGTGTTGTATAATAATAATAAAGTTAGATTTTGAGGAATTTTTGTGAAAGATTATACAGTTCTGGGTCGTATATTAGGTCTGGGGCGTACGTTTATTTGTTTATGATCACTATAAACCCAGAACGATTGCACTAATTTTCATCAAACAGACATCAAACAATTAATAATAACGGTACAGTTTGCATTGTACATAAGGCAACTGGATGAAAATAAAATGTTAGATGAAAATATTATTTACCTCACAGTATGAAAAATCATGCTAAACGATCACATAATATTCATTACGTGGTTTGAAATTATTTTTGAAAGTTTTAGTAAAAGATATGAGTAGTTTTAAATAACATACATAATTTTTTTGCAAACAATGTAAAATTTTAAGATGTAAATTTTAAGATGACATATTTGTTGTTATTTTGTGTCTTTTATTGTTACTAATAAACTAATATTAGAAATTATGTTCTAATATATTTTTTTTTTAATATTAAATCTAAAAAATTTCTAAAAATATATCAGTTTATAACAAAATTATAAATATTTTGTAATCCGTTACAAATAATAATACACAATAGTTGACATAAATTAATAATATTATTAAAATCAAATAATCTGGAAAATATCGAACTAAACACCTTATTGATGTTGAAAAACGTTCAGCAAATAAAATGAGTCGGAAACTAGTATTTCTTGGAGACTTGCCAATATTAATTGGTATTAAGAGTTCTGCCAATACCGAAATGGAAAATTCTCATCCGATTCAAATCAGAATCAGAAAAAGCTAATCTTCTAGTTACGATTAAAAGGAACAACAAAATACTACAAGAATGTTAAATTTAAATAATTAATTATGTAATCTGTTAATTATACTTTTTTTTTTTTTTTGTAAACGTATATTAAAAATATTTTTTCTCGACACACAAAATAGTACAACAAAACAGATTGACATTTGACGGCAGTAATTTCTTGATTTTTATTATTTTTTTTTTTACTCTTCTATTCATAAATTGGTGAGTGTAATAATACATCATGGGACGAGCGTATAATGATAGCCATTGATGCATGATTCAAAGTAAATAACGACGCGAGTCTTGGCGAGTGTCGTAAACTTCGCAAGAATAGATTAATGGCCATTATAGAGAATTGTATACCGTATCATTTCTGCGGCTAAGAAAATATTGGGATTATTGATTTAAATCAATGATAGAATGCATTGTTTGCATCGTTTAGCCTTCTGATTTTGTTTTTAAAAAAGCAGTCAGCTTAGCGTACTTTATTATGTCTGTTGCATAGTTTACATTTACAGTAGATTTTATTATCGAATAATGTGTCTAAAAAGATGTTAATTTCATATTTTTAGACAGTTCTTAATAAACAAGCAGTACATTTTCAGAGAATGTTTACACTGTACGCTAATTTCCAATCCATGAACAGAATATAATTTTTCATAATTTTATTTAACATGGCCCATTGGTAGATTTACATCCTAGCGCTTTCGGAAAATTACTTCCATCTTCAGGGATGTATCGTAACTAATTATACATATATTAATACTAAACATATTTAATGAATTAAATAAATAAAAAATGTCTGTGTAAATATATTTTTTATTTATCTAACTCATTTAATATGTGAAGTATTATTATCATAGGTATAATTAGTTACAATACGTCCCTGAAGATGGAAATAATTTTCCGAAAGCTCTAGGATATAAATCTACACAAATATTTATTGGTAAGCGGATTTATAATTTTTTATATAATTTTTCATAAATTATTTTTATTTATTTGACAATATTTTGCCATATGTTCTGCCTTTTTTTTAATATCGACTGGAGTTAAAAACATTTCTTCCTTAGATTCCAACTTCACTAATAAAAAAAATTAACAATGAAACATAAAAACTTAGTTACCTATCGGTGAACTTTCAAATTAACCTCTGCTTCCTAACTACTAAATCGGATTTAAAACAAAGAAAATAAAGCTGATACATAAATAATAGCCGCTTCTGATCGGTCAGTGGTTGAAAAGAGTAGGTTTTTGATTGGTTGAACACCTGTATCATAATTAAAATCGGTTTCATAATGACCCTCATTATGAAACCTGTAAGCCTTCCCCGTAATTCAGACGTCATAATAAAGCCGTAAAAAAATGAATTTTAATAACTGAAATGGAAAGTTTTGAAACGGTACCAAGACAAAAAGCTACTGAAATTAAGTACTTGCAGCACCATGGGATTATTAATTTAATTTTTTTTAAATTTAAGTAAATGTTTACAAACGTGAGTGCGGTAACTCTGATTTTTGTTTTTGTTTTTAAACAACAAAAAAAGGTTTTCTTTTTATATAATCAAAACAGTTTCCATTAATTAGTATTTGGGGATAAAAAAATGAAAAACGCAAAAATAAAAGTTAAATCTAGCTTATTATCTAAATAATTAAACAGATTTAAATAAATTAAAAGCAAATTACCTAACTAAAGGATTTTTCATTAAAGTTACATGCAATTAATAAAATGAAATCGTAAATGTAGTTGGTAAAGTTAATCATTATTTTAATAATCATTAATAAATTACTGTTCTAAAAAATATTATAAAACCCATATTTATTAGGTAATGCACGCATGACAATTACTACTATTTTATAATATAATTGAAAAATAGGATTCAAAACGGAATATGTGACAAAACGCCTATATGTATATGCTTTTAAAGACTAAATTGGAAATTGTAGCGACTGTCTATTGAAGTAGTATGGTGATGGGTGGTTGGTAAAAGAACACCAATTTATTTAAAATTCATAAAGAATGTAATTTTTTATCTTTAACTTTCATCACTTGCATATAGTCTATAAATATCATTTGTATTATTTTCAGCCTAATAATTTAATTTTGTGAGCATATATATGTATATATAATGTACCCACATTATAAAATTTCCATTTTAAGGTTGAAATTATGAAGTAATTTATTACTATATATATATATATATATATATATATATATATATATTTACATGATTTTATAAAAGTATAAAATTATTCAATTTAACTCGATCAGTAATATATTTATAATTTTATTTATTTATTTATAAACATATTTTACATATCATGATTTATAAACATGATTTCATAAAATTATTATATTACATAATTTACATGAAGTATACTTTGGAAGATGAATAAAATGGGAAATTGATTATCTAAAATATTAGGTTGCACAAATTAAATTAACAAATGGAACATTTATAAGTCGAAGAAATTACGAAGGATACCTGATAGGTAAATTTTATTTTATTTATACTGTTCATAAAAGCTATTTTTCATGTTTACTGCCAACAAACAAACAGATTGACGAAAAAAGGTATTACACGTCAATATTATAAACTGTAAAGTAACCGTGTTGAATTCCTTTGAATCTGATGATCAAATAACGTGTGATCCTGAACGTAGATGACATGTCGGTAATAATGGATGAAGAGAAAAAAAAACTAGATGGAACAAGTTACGGTAAATGGTTCAGTCATAATTAATAAATTGTTAAATAAATTATTATAAAACATATTTAACAAATATTTTAGACATAGAAATCGATCAAATTAATTAGATTACAATTTTTTAATATAAATCCAGTTAAAGATTTAAAACGTTGGCCTAATTTTGAGGAATTAAGTTTTAATTCATACATAAGTATTCTGGCATGACGTCAACCTATTATCATTATTTAAACTTTATCTAGCTTTTGTATTATAAAAAAAAATAATAAGAATGGTAGACTAAGCGTATGAAATTTTTTTTCTAAAATATGACAATATTTTGGGGTGTCTAGTTGCAACCAAACGGACATTTAAAAGAACAGAAGTGTGGTTAGTGCTATGCTACGCTTTGTAAAATAGCTTTTATGCCTTTTAATTTAAAGAAATAAAATCACCTCCTGTTTATTAACTTATGATATAAACAAATAAGTGAACAAGATTTTGTTAAATATTCGAGTGTGGGAATTGTTTCAGAAGCAAAGGTTCACTTTTTCCTTTTCGAATCACCGTTTAAAAGAGTAGGTAAAAAATATTGCACGACTTTCTCGGTTACGCCAGTCACGTCATGATTACTAAAAAAAGATTTAAAATTCCCAAATTTTTAAAAACTTTGTTTTATTTTCAGGGAATTCCTTACTCTGTGGGAACTTTTTAAGAAAAAGCTATTAATAAAGAAGTGATCCCTAACAACATAAAACTAATTTAAAAGAGAATTTTCAGAAAATAATGAAAAAATGAAGTATAGCTTTTATAAAGAAAAAAATTTCTTCTTACTTTGGGTCCGGAATACAATATAGGTGCCAAAATTATTTTTATTATAATAGCCCTTTAGTGATGAAGAAGAAAACAAAAAAAAAATCAATAATAAAAATTAAAATAGTAGAAGAAAAAACAAAAAAGGGAATATATATTTTTAGAGATTATGAATAAATTTTAAAAAATGTTTTTACTTCCTTGAACGAAGTATAGGAAGTATTGTAATCGTCAAAAATCTCGGTTTTCAAATATCAACGGAAATATTCGTTTTGACCATCCCTGAATACATTTTGACTAGTTTCGGCGCGACGTCTGTACGTACGTATGTATCTCGCATAACTCAAAAATGATTAGCCGTAGAATGTTAAAATTTTGGATTTAGGACTTTGTAACATTAATTTGCGCATTTCCCCTTTTGATTGCAATCGACTTGACCAAAATAACCCCAAATCCAAAAAATTTGGATTTTGGAGTTTTTCTTAACTCCAGCAGTAAGCCCTCATTGAGAGTGTTTCAGCGATATATCATAAGTGATACTTATTTTCATTGATTCCAGAGTTATAGCCAAATAAAAGTTTAATTAATTAAATATTGGGGTCTTACAAGGGGAAGGCATATCGGTTCGAATCCGACTTCATATACATTTTTTTTTTCTTTAATCTAACATATCAATTTATTAAACTCTGATTAAAACAAAATCAGAAGTTATTAGTGCAAAAAACTTTATGTACTTAATTCAAAAATTTTTACACAGGTTAAATTATTAATATATCAATATATTTAAATGCAAAAAAAAATGTATATGAAGTTGGATTCAAACCAATGTGTGCATTGTTACGGATCCGACACATTCTCACTCACACCACATAACTGCTTGAACGAGTGAAACAAAGTTAATATATAAACTAATATAAAGTGCTGATACGGACACCACAGAAAAAAGTGATGCAATCACTTTTGGGCGGGCAGTTAACAATTGCATTGTGGTGTCCACCACAATGCAATTGTTAACTGCCCGCTTTATTAAAGAATTGCAGGATCGTCTCACTTTCAAATAAAATAAGTTTAATTGAAGTGCAGTAAAAAATGTGTATATGTAATTTAATAGGCGTACATGGAAGTCAAGTGGTGTTCACATCAGATTTTTTCTAAAAATGTTCTTAAATAACTTAAATTTAAAAAATTTGCTTAAGTAAAGTTTACTCTAAATTAAAACCCCTTTTAATAAGCCTAAAATAAGAAAAATAAATTTTCAAGAAAAAACATTTGCGTTTTAATTTTAGATCTGAGGTGTACAATTTAATACAATTGTAGACACTTCTTGATAGCTCTATATATGAAGTATAAACTAGAAATAAAAAAAAAATTTTATTTTTTTTTAAAGGGAAAATAGAGCACAAGAATACAAAGTAACTGTTTAAATTTTTAAGATGTGGTGGGGTTGATTTTTTGAAAAAAAATTGGATTATTTATCTATGAATTATAGATAACTATTTACTTTAATAACGTTTTCTCCAAAATGCCTCTGAAGATAATCGAAATTGTTTCAACGTTATAAACCCCTTAACGAATTTTGGGGGAAAAAATAATAAAAAGGTAGAAATAAGATCAATCCCCATATAGAGAAATATTTAAGCCAAATTTTAAGAAAATGGTTGAGTCAATCCTGAGATATAAGGACAAAAGCAGTCCAATACATATGTACGTACGCACATATGCAAATATGGTTTTTTTTTTGTCTAGATGAACTATTTGGACCGTAAACCGTAGATTTTCAAAAACCCGTATTCCCTTTCTGACAAGATCACCATATTTTCCGCTTTAATATAGATTATTCCCGGTAAAGTAGGATGTTCATGGTACCAATAAATTAATGTTTTACTTTTAATCTACATAATTGAAAACAAGTTTTTAAAAAGGTTTTTAAAAGTATTACAAGATGGATTAATTAGAAAATAAGATTTATAAATTTTATAACTCGATTTTACCTATTTTCATTATACCTATTATTGAAAATCACCTTAATTTTATTTTTTATTCAGAATTACATTGCTCAATTATAATGTTCAAAGGTATTTTTAGGGGTAAAATATAATTAAAATTGTTATTATTAATTACGTATTATATAGCCTTCAGTGATAAAAAGGTTTGTTTTTCATGAAAAAAAAAAATTGTAGTATAAAAAAATTAAAACGCAATAACAGCGTTGTTCAAAAGATTAAACAAAGCAGTAGAATTTTTAATTGGGTGCAACTCAAACAAATCTATTGCAAAAATAAATATAAACATTTAGTGATATTTTTGACGATAAAAAAAGAAACGTTATTCATTAATATTTAATTTTATTTATGTATTATTTTATTTGTGTATGCTTAAGGTACGTAGATTACAGAAATAAATACGGTTATTATAAAGGTGATAAAAATAACAAATTTATAATAAACTACTTTTTTTATTAAATAAACAATACTAGAGGGGCAATTTATTAAAATAAAAACGTTTCAACAGATATTAATAAAGTTTAAAATTAATGACATATCTCTCTCACTCTCTCTCTCTCTTTCTCTCTCTCTCTCTCTCTCTCTCTCTCTCTCTCTCTCTCTGTGTGTGTGTGTGTATGTACGTGTGTGAGAGAGCGTGTGTCCGTATTTTGTACAGACGCAAGGAAATGTGGGTAATAATTGTAAATTAATCTACGAGTACATTTAGATATATTTAATTTATACGTATTTTTCCAGCTGACCGATTTGTTAAAAAAAAAACAAAACAAAACATATTTTGGTTGAAACATATTATCCCTTAAAAACATATAAAAACCCGGGTGGTAAACTCCATCTAGCAGCAATAAAATAAAAAAAGAAACTTAAATATAAAAACAATAAATAAACCTTAAGATCAAACACAATGTAAATAGGTTTTAATAATGATTCTATTAAAAATTTTAAATGAAACTAATATATACGTGTATGTATATATTTTTAAATTGACGCCTTGAGAAAAATATTGTTTATTTTCGAAATATTGATGATATTTCTGTAATATATAATGTAAATGGACGTAATGAGCCTAATAGTATGAACAGCCTAATCAATAGTTTTCATAGTAATATAGTACCTTTGACGAAGAAACTTAATTTCTATCATCACTAGAAATCATTATAGTTTGGATAAAAATATTTACAGGAAGTCTACTAATGTAATATAACATTACACAGTAAGTCAAACTATCCGACAAGACAAAAGTTATCGATATACAGAACTATGCTTAATAGAGCATTGAAATTAACAATACTGTGTAAGATTCGCAAATTTTAAAGTTGTACTTAATTACATAAAGCAAGCAGCAATATTCATTGGTTATCATGAAGATACGGTAAACTATACACAAACATGAAAATAAAATTGAATAATCAATTACATATAAATAAACATACATAGTTAAGTTCACCTGAAACTTAGAAAATCATAAGTTTATTTTGAAAAAGAATTGGTACACAAATAGGATAGAACACTTGTAATAATTTAGAAATGAAAATTATCACAAATATTGATCTTAAATATAAGGGAAACAGTTCTGGTGTGTACAAAATGATTTCCGAATGGTATCATAGCATATACGTTGTAGTCCAGGCGGTATCTGTTTTTCAACTTGCAATTTTAACAAAGAAAATTAATGTTTTTTTTTTTGTTTTTTTTAATCGATGTTTTGTAAGCTAAAAAGTTATATCATACAGACTAACGCAAATTATTGCCAAATATCGTTCTGTTAATTTATCGATAATAATTTATTCCAAACGTTATGCAATGGCGGTCAACTTTGATCGGTTATATCTTCGGAGATAATTAACGAATCAAAACTTTTTTTTAAAAGAAGCATCTTTCCGAGCACTTTTAAGCTAAGCTTTTTAAAATTAATTTAGGTAAAATTTCGTGAAGATATCTAATTTGTTTAAAAGCAAAAAAAACAAGTATCTCTGAAAAATTGCCTACGATCTCCTAATTAATCGATTTAAATTTTTTAGGATACATTTGAAAGTTTGAGTGCTCTTTTATATGTGATAAATTTTCAAGTATCAAGAGACTTTATTTCAGGCTCTACATAATTTAGGAAAATCGCTTTATTTTTTTAAAATCTGGATTGTAGAATTATTGTGCAACTGATCGATTGAATTATGCTTTAAAATATCAAAAGTTCTTCCAGGCAAAATCTGAGGTCCTGTTTATAAGTACTCGAAAGAATTCACAAAAAAACTTCTTTTTTTTTTTTTGACAGTTATTGATATTTTTTCATCAATAATAATGTATTTTTCGGTTTGCAACCGATGATATTGTGTGTACATTTAATAACAAAACGTTTCTCTTCAAAACAGTACTCGACTTATCTAGGTAAGTAGAAAAAAAATGGATATTTTTGCGATTTTATTAAATTTTTTTTTAATAAAAATTTAAGCATACCTTTTTCAAATTGTGCATAATTAAATAATCATTTCCGATGATATTTAGAAGGCATTAAATCAAAAATTAGCCATCGCATACAAAAAGTCCAAATATATTCATTTTAAAATAGTTACCGCCTGGACTACTGGCCAAAAAATAAATTTTAAAAACAGGTACAAACAACATAGAGATTTAATTGGGTTACATTCAAATAAACAGCGGTAATGAATAAAATTTTAAGCAAAGGATATTCGTTAACGAATTAATATCAAAATTTCAATAAATTTTCTTCACTGTTTTACTGTACCTTCATTTTAAATAGTACAGATGGTTTCTTCTAATTTAATTTGGAAACTTTAATCTGTTAATCGTCTCTTTATTACTGTTCATCGTCAAACAGAACATAGAGATATGAAACCAACAAGAAAGTGAGATTTATACAGTCAATGAGCTTCACATTATTGATAAAGTAGTAAAAACAATTTAATATCAAGAAAATACGAAAGGACCGATGACACAAACCGGGAATCAGAAGAAAAAAGAGGCAAAGTAAATCACGGATAGGCAATCTAAAATAAGATAAAAGAAAAGAAAGTGATGTAGAAAAGAACTGAAGACCTCAAACTAAAATAGAAATTAGATAACTACTAACAACTTAAAAGTACAACAAGAATAGCACAGTTTGAGACCAAATTCCTGAACGTTTGGTAACCGAATATTATATACGTTTTGTAAAACATTTATCTGCTTTGATCAATTAAATAGTGAAATTTTGTAAAAATTCTAATGTTTTTTCTCCGTTAGAGAAAAAAAAGGACTTGCTGTTGAGTTTTAAGAAGTATCATTTGATTTCTTAATCTTCTACATTCAAACTAGATTGCCTGGTTCATAACGTGTCGGTAAACCAAGGACTAAAATATTATAAATGGTCACCTATATTTTCCGTTCATTCCCCCTCCCCAAAGGAACAATACAACCAATCACTAAATTTTAAAAACGAATAATAGTATTAAAATTGAAATCGATTGTTTTAATCAAAATAAAAATGTGAAATTTAAACGAATCATAATTAATTTTATTTAATAAAATTCATCTTTTGATTTTTTATAAAACTAATTATAAATATTTAATGTCTTACTGGAATATATATAAACATTAAAATAACAAAGAAAATCAGTTAAACGCATTTCCGTAAATAAGAGAATTTATTGCTTTTTTAATTTTTTTTTGCCATCACAATTTCAAAAGTATTTTTATTGGAACTGTTTTGTATTTTTAAAATTACATTATAAACCTTTATTTAAATAATAATTTATTAAATGTCTTTTCCAGTAATAAGTTTTTCAAGAATATCTATTATAATGAAGACATTTTATATAATCTTGAACAAATAATTGCTTAAGGCTATTAATAAGAGTGATACTTTTAACTCGTACTTATTTACTATTTTAATTACATCCGATTGTACTGTATTGCATCTATATATTTTTCAGAGAATACATTAATAGTTAGTTACTTGTTTTATTACTACTACAATAAAATGTAAAATAATAACAAAAATAAAATTAAAGACTTTATAGTCATCTAATTAAAATTCAAATTTAGTGAAATAGATGTCGATTTCAAGAACAATACTGGAAATTTTCAACTAAGACACCCATACTATTATCAGATTGCTGCAGTGAGGACACTGCAGTGAGGAAGTCAGGAGGCTTCATCCACTTTCAGTCAGACCAAATATTAATTGTATCGGTGAATATATATATATCTGTGTGTGTCTTTGCAGCATTTATCTAATTTTAACTTCGCTCTTTGTTGGAAGAAATTACACAAGATTTGTATTTTTATTGTGAAATGAAAACAAGTAACAGTTAAATGTATTCTTTAAATAATATAAAATTTAAAAGTAAAATTGGATATATTTAAAGGGAAATAATAAGAATCAAAAGTACTTCTGTTCGTAGATTTAAGTAATTATTTTGTTCGAGACAATATAAAACGTCTTTATTTCTACTTTAATTATGATATATGCATGTATAATAGTGTAAAACGTATTTAGGCTTCTACGCACCAGATAGCGTTATCGTATTCTGGTAAAGTCGAGGAAGACCGACTTTTTTTTTTACTCCTTTCCCCTCAAGGCCGGACCAACGCTCCCGTATAACGCAGCCTTGAGGGTTCCAGTTGCCTCTAATTCCCTGGGTTCCCGACAGCACCACCCAGAGACCAGGATTCGGTCTTTTTTAGCGCCTCACTCTAATCCGGGTTCCCCCAGACTGGATATCGGTCTTTTCTTTTGACTACTTAAGGACCCCAGGAAGATCGACTCGTAAGCAGTCATGACATCGCCAACAACCTAAACATTAACATCAAGCAGTGGTATACTATTTGAAGAAAGCTGGGTACAAAAAGAATCTAGACGTTTGGTTGCGACGTGATCTGACTCAGAAAAATTTACTAGTTCGAATTTCTATGTGTAAATCTCTTCCGAAACGTAACGAAATCGAGCCGTTTTTGAAGCGATTGATCACGAGTGATGAAAGGTGAATAATCTAAATAATGTGCGAAAGAGATTATGGTCGAAGCGAAGAGAAGCTCCACAGTCTGTGGCAAAGCCCACAGTAACACCCAGGAAGGTTATGCTGTGCATTTTGTGGAATTAGAAAGGCTTCGTGCATCACGAGCTGCTGCCGCCAGGCAGAACGGTAGACTCAGACCTGTACTGTCGACAATTAGTGCGATTGCAGCTAGAAATTCAAAAGAATCGGCCTGAACTGGTCAACAGAAGGGTGTCGTCGTATATCACGCTGACAACGCCAGATTGCATACATCTTTAACGATTAGTCAGAGATTGAGATAATTTAACTGGCACCTGGACCTGGCACCTGTAGGAAAAATGGCAAAGATCATCGAGAAAAATGGTGCATATGTGGTGTCATAATTTTATTTTCCAATAAAAATGGATATATTCTCAATTTTGGCCTCCAAAGGCACAATACGTTTTAAGAAACCCTGATATTACAAATTAAAAAATATTGATATAAGTTTCTTATATATATTTTATTCGAAATGTATATTAAAATTACAAATAAATAAATATATATATATTATATACCATAATAACTGAACTTTTAGGTGACCGATTGTAACCATATATATCTGACACGAAAAAAGCGAGGAAGAGAAATAGAACTGCCATCTTTGCATTTCTTAGCAGATTGCTATACATGAGCCAACTCCACTATAATGCAATCTAAATTCAGCCCTTTCTTGAGAAAAAATAATACAAGGTATATGTACATTTCAGTACAGAATTATAATCTAATAAATAAACAAAAATTGTATGTAATATGAATCGGTAATTTAAATTAAATCAATGAAATTACTTTGAGAAACAATTCGAAACTGGACGGTGTTAGAAAACAAAAGGATAAATATTACGTTAGAAGTAAAATAATCGTAACACTTATTAATGATTAAACAAAATATAATTAAATTAGAATTCTCATGAATTCTTTTGACTTCTTTGTTCATTATTTACGAATTAAAGTAAGTACATCCTCCTCTATGAATCATGAGACCTTGCCGTTGGTGAGGGGGTTTGAGTGCTCAGGGATACAGAGTAGCTGGACCGAAGGTGCAACCATATCGGAGAGGTATCTGTTGAGAGCCAGACTAAGGAATGATTCCTGAAAGAGGGCAGCAGCTCTTTCAGTAGTTGTTAGGGGCGTGAGTCAGGACGACTTAAACGGCCGTATCAACATCACTCAGTCCTCTGAGTACTGCGCAGCTGAAAGCAATGGAAAACTACAGCTGCTTTTTGTCCAAGAAAATCTGGCTCTCTGCATTTTCACATAGCAATGATGGAGGCGCCTTCCTTGGTAAAATATTCCGGAGGTAAAATAGTCCCCCTACCTGAGGTAGAGTGTGTATACGAAGAGATTGATGAAGCAATTAAACACGTAAAAGGAGATGAAAATGTAATAATAGTTGGAGATTGGAATGCAAGCATTGGTAAAGGCAAGGAAGGAAATATAGTGGGTGAATACGGGCTGGGCAAAAGGAATGAAAGAGGGGACCGACTTATAGAATTTTGCACGAAGTATAATTTAGTAATTGCCAACACCCGATTTAAAAATCATAATAGAAGAATATACACTTGGAAAAAGCCAGGCGATACTGGAAGGTATCAGATAGATTATATCATGGTTAAGCAAAGATTTAGAAATCAACTCGTTGACTGCAAAACTTACCCTGGAGCAGACATTGATAGCGACCATAATTTGGTGATAATGAAATGTAGATTGGGGTTTAAAAACCTGAAGAAAAGGTGTCAGATGAATCGGTGGAATTTAGAGAAGCTTGAGGAAGAGGAGGTAAAGAAGATTTTTGAGGAGGACATCGCAAGAGGTCTGAGTAAAAAAGATAAGGTAGAAAATGTAGAAGAAGAATGGGAGAATGTTAAAAAGGAAATTCTTAAATCAGCAGAAGCAAACTTAGGCGGAATAAAGAGAACCGGTAGAAAACCTTGGGTTTCAGAAGATATATTGCAGCTGATGGATGAACGTAGAAAATATAAGAATGCTAGTGATGAAGAAAGTAAAAGGAACTATCGGAAATTAAGAAATGCTATAAACAGGAAGTGCAAACTGGCGAAAGAAGAGTGGATTAAAGAAAAGTGTTCAGAACTGGAAAGAGAAATGAACATTGGTAAAATAGATGGAGCATACAGGAAAGTTAAGGAAAATTTTGGGGTACATAAATTAAAATCTAATAATGTGTTAAACAAAGATGGTACACCAATATATAATACGAAAGGTAAAGTCGATAGATGGGTGGAATATATTGAAGAGTTATACGGAGGAAATGAATTAGAAAATGGTGTTATAGAGGAAGAAGAGGAAGTTGAAGAGGATGAAATGGGAGAAACAATACTGAGATCTGAATTTAAGAGAGCATTAAAAGATTTAATTGGCAGAAAGGCTCCTGGAATAGACGGAATACCTGTAGAATTACTGCGCAGTGCAGGTGAGGAAGCGATTGATAGATTATACAAACTGGTGTGTAATATTTATGAAAATGGGGAATTTCCATCAGACTTCAAAAAAAGTGTTACAGTTATGATACCAAAGAAAGCAGGGGCAGATAAATGTGAAGAATACAGAACAATTAGTTTAACTAGTCATGCATCAAAAATCTTAACTAGAATTTTATACAGAAGAATTGAGAGGAGAGTGGAAGAAGTGTTAGGAGAAGACCAATTTGGTTTCAGGAAAAGTATAGGGACAAGGGAAGCAATTTTATGCCTCAGATTAATAGTAGAAGGAAGATTAAAGAAAAACAAACCAACATACTTGGCGTTTATAGACCTAGAAAAGGCTTTCGATAACGTAGACTGGAATAAAATGTTCAGCATTTTAAAAAAATTAGGGTTCAAATACAGAGATAGAAGAACAATTGCTAACATGTACAGGAACCAAACAGCAACAGTAACAATTGAAGAACATAAGAAAGAAGCCGTAATAAGAAAGGGAGTCCGACAAGGATGTTCCCTATCTCCGTTACTTTTTAATCTTTACATGGAATTAGCAGTTAATGATGTTAAAGAACAATTTAGATTCGGAGTAACAGTACAAGGTGAAAAGATAAAGATGCTACGATTTGCTGATGATATAGTAATTCTAGACGAGAGTAAAAAGGATTTAGAAGAAACAATGAACGGCATAGATGAAGTCCTACGCAAGAACTATCGCATGAAAATAAACAAGAACAAAACAAAAGTAATGAAATGTAGTAGAAATAACAAAGATGGACCGCTGAATGTGAAAATAGGAGGAGAAAAGATTATGGAGGTAGAAGAATTTTGTTATTTGGGAAGTAAAATTACTAAAGATGGACGAAGCAGGAGCGATATAAAATGCCGAATAGCACAAGCTAAACGAGCCTTCAGTAAGAAATATAATTTGTTTACATCAAAAATTAATTTAAATGTCAGGAAAAGATTTTTGAAAGTGTATGTTTGGAGTGTCGCTTTATATGGAAGTGAAACTTGGACGATCGGAGCATCTGAGAAGAAAAGATTAGAAGCTTTTGAAATGTGGTGCTATAGGAGAATGTTAAAAATCAGATGGGTGGATAAAGTGACAAATGAAGAGGTATTGCGGCAAATAGATGAAGAAAGAAGCATTTGGAAAAATATAGTTAAAAGAAGAGACAGACTTATAGGCCACATACTAAGGCATCCTGGAATAGTCGCTTTAATATTGGAAGGACAGGTAGAAGGGAAAAATTGTGTAGGCAGGCCACGTTTGGAGTATGTAAAACAAATTGTTGGGGATGTAGGATGTAGAGGGTATACTGAAATGAAACGACTAGCACTAGATAGGGAATCTTGGAGAGCTGCATCAAACCAGTCAAATGACTGAAGACAAAAAAAAAGTAAGTACATATTTAGTAGAAAAAAACTGAACATAAGAAAAACTACGTATCAGTACATTTATTTGTAGTCCCTGCAGCCAGTATCGGACTAATACTCATCAAGAGAAATCTCCAAATTTTCTTTAGTAATAATAATATTAGATGGGAGAAAAAACATGATTTAATTTTTTTTCACAAAAATCTATAAAAGATACAGTAAAGTAATTAATAAAAAAGAATTAAAATTATTTCAGAAAGTAAGTTTAATGAAAGATTATCAGTTTCTTTTTTTTAAGACGAACGTTTCATCGACAATAATTGTTTATTGTGTTTAATACGAATAAAAACTACTTTTCATTGTTACCCAAAACACCTTCTAATATTTGAAAATTCTGCCTCTCAGCACACAGAGTAGTAGATGAGATTTGGTTGAAACAGAAGTATCGTATTTTAGGAAATTCATATCTATTATTAAGCTACATTTGTCGCGTAAAATGTATTGTAGGTTTTGGAAAGGGAATGCAGTATTATAATTGTATTAAAAGCAAATTAGACGTATGGTTAAACAAACACCTAACTTTTACGATAAATATTTGTATAGAACGCGTTTTAAACATAACTGATCGCTTGATACCTAATTTTAAAATATTCATCCAGAGATCCTGGATTTGTACCCCGGCTCCACGCAGAAGGTTTGAGCTTATGTGGTGAAATTAATTCATCAAGAAAAAAACGTAAATAAATTTTTATCGGCCGTAGACTAGCCCGAATTAGTATTTCTGTTAGTACTAGTAGAAGAAGCAAGGCGTCATTACGGATCAAAAGCAGCGTTGCTGAATTGTATTACGAGTAATAAATTTTTATCGTTATACTATACAGCGTTTTTCTTACTTAAGTCATCTCTCATTATATTGATCGTCTTTGAGAAAATGTACGAGAGAAATATACCGCAGTAGACTCGACTAATTTAGTCTCTCACATAAACATAAAATCAGTGACATGATTTTCGTCAAGCACTGATATTACCTGCGATAACGACTACACGATAAAGTAACTTTAAACAACTTTGTAGAAAGTATCCATGAATATAGAGGATCAAAATAAATCCTATAATAATTTATAAAAACAAATTGCGAAAATCACAGGCAAGAAAAGTCTGTTTAACGAATAGCGTAAAGTCATATTGTAAAAAAGTAATAAAAATGAATCTGCTTACGAAATGTGACAAAAACGGTTTTACAAAACTTTTTATTGGTTATAAATAAAAAAGAAATAAAACTATACATATTTTTGACAGGTAAATTCATTTTTTGCTATAAAATGCAGACTATGAAATGTCTCGGTTAAACATTTTTTTAAAAATACACGTGTAAAATAAATTAATACCATTTTTTTTTTATTTGTCAACTTAATTATAAGCTCTAATCATTATTTACGTTTTAAACGATAAACTTATTTCAAGCAATTAGTAAAATGTAACCTTCAGAATTTCTCTCTATTCAAATCGAATATATTTTAATTATAAGTTGACTCTATTGGTAAAAAAATATGAAAACTATTAGCCTGGAATTTTAGTTTGGATTGGAATATATGTAAAATAAAAACTATAAAAATAAATGTTACTAATATTTGTGATAACAAGTAGGATGTAGCAATCATAATTTTTATTCAACTAAAATTAAATTTTATATTTTACAGTTAGATTCTAAAATATACATTAAACGTTGTTGCTTCTTACAGTAGTCTGTTCTCTATTCATATTCAGTTTGTTTCAAATATGTAGAATGATAACTCATTAGCACCAGTAATTAATATATTTGTCGTTACATTAATAACTACAGACTTCAAATATAGTATATATTCATTTATATATATTTCCAAGGAAATAAACAAAGAAAATTAATATTATTTTGACTAATTAATTCAAGAGATTAAATTAAGGATTAAAAAGATGTCAAAAACTTAAAATAAATCCTGAAGATTTCTTTAATCACTCAAACGGGATGAATAGTTGTATAAACCAATACTTATATTTAAATAGGGAAATCCTCATTACTAATTCTACCACTTCCTAATAATTAGAAAAAAATTTATCAATAATTTAAAAGAGGGCCTTAGAAAAATTATCAGCTGTTATTTTTAATTACCCATAAAAAATAAAAAAAAGAGGTTGAAATGTATAAAGGCTTGGAAAATGTACGATTAAAGTAATATGTAACGATGACGTACAGAATACGTCGACCATATTGATCAAAACTGAATAAACACAATATACGTTTATATTAAAATTACCTGCTGAACAATAACGAAGTTAACTTCGAGGTATCCTAAACTCAACAGCCACAGAGAAATTCGAAGATATAATAGAAGGAAGTCATTTAAAAAAGAATTGTAGAATCTGAGCAAATGAAGTTGAAATCGGCATCAATTTCCTACATCCTAATTTATAATCTCATAATTAAATAATTTTAACCAGTTGATAGTACAATAAGTATTTGCATAAAAATACATATGAAATTTTATAAAAAAATATTTCGAAATTGCATTTCAATATATGCTTAAGTGAATAAAACTGGAAAAACTCTATCGTACATTAAAAGAGCAACTTCCTCTTCATGAAATATTGTAATTAATGTTACGTTAGAATCATGTAAACAAAACAATTGAAACTTCAAAACTGATTTTTTGAACACTAACCCCTTTCCTTCATACCAAATCACATTTCGAATTATTGCAAACCTAAAATACTATAGAGAGGTTAGCTTCTCTTTTTTTATATACTTAAGTTTCTTTTTACAAACTTTTTAAAGAAAATTACGGTATTACTTTCGACCTCATGGTAAGAATGGAGGGCGAAAATGAATTTTTTTTAGGTTTTGAGGTGTACAAAAATACCATTTACTTAAATTGGGGTTTCCTTATCTTTATATATATATATATATTTCTTGTGTGCGTGTGTATGAAAGTGAACTCCTCCTAAACGGCTGGACCGATTTTCATGAAATTTTGTGTGTGTGTTCAAGGGGATTCGAGAATGATTTAGATTCACAATTTGGTCCACTGGAAAATGTTTTTTTTTAATTAATTTTTTATTTATAAGTAGTTGTTGATTTTGGAATGTTTTACATTGGATCCGGCAGACTGCGCTACCATCGCAGTATCGAATATTCAATAATATTCTATTTTAATTTTACTTTGTCCCGACAGTTGGTGCTGCGATCAAATTGAGAAAAATATTTCGTAATTTTGTGTTATTGTGTTACAAAAAATCGCGAGAAAACAGTTTTTTAATAAATAAGAGGCTAATAAATCAGATGGAAATGTAAACGAAGGAAAACCAATCAGATCAATGCAAGATGGCCGCTGTCAAACACAACGACCAATCACAAAGTATGGCCGTTGCCAATGTAAACAAAATCTCAACTGATTAAATAACAAGTAGGCAGCACTGCGATCGCGTTTAGAATTGTGCGCGTATTGAGAAATATTATATTATATTATTATTTATTGAAACAACGTTTTAAAGTGTAATTAAAAAATATACATTGTGCAAATTTGTAAGGTACAGTATTGAAGTGAAAATTTTTTTTAAATTTATTTATCTGCTATTGATCTTGGGATGGTTAAGGTTCACAATTGGGTCCCGTAGGCAGCGTGTGGGTCCGGTAGGCAGAGCTGCGATAGCGTTTTTGAAGTTTTTTTTAAATTTTTGGTTTATGAGTTAAACCCGGTAGTTGGTGCTGCGATCGGATTCTAGGAATTTTTTTATTTTGTTGCTTTTTCGCGTATCAGTTACTTGCGTCGTAGCTTAGTGTTGTTCTTACATTAAAATTCGTATTTTTAACGGACTACTGTGTTTAGAGAATAGTTTGAATTAAATCCGATAGGTAGTGCTGTTCTGATAATTGGATTTATTTACATTCTGAATTTTATAAAGTTAAAGGTGAAATTTTATAAGGTTCCGTAATGTTTTGTAAATTTCTTAATGTTCAGTATTAATTGTAATGATTTTGCAGCCACAACACTTTTCGTTAAAAAATTATTTTCCACCGAATACTGTGATTAGAGAGTGGTGTTAATTAAATCCGATAGGTAGTGCTGTTGTTTTGCCATTTGGATTTATTTACATTGTGACTTTTATAAAGTTAAAGGTTAAATTTTGTTAAATTGCTAATGTTCAGTTTTTAAGGTTTTATGAAACTTTCAATTGTTGTCATTTAATCTGTATGTATACTCAGATCTAGCAATAGCGAAGCATTGCCGAGTCTGCTAGAATTGCGCGCTTATTGAGAATATTATATTATATTATTATTTATTGAAATAACGTTTTAAAGTTTAATTAAAAAATGTACATTGTGCAAATTTGTAAGGTGCAGTATTGAAGTGAGTATTTTACATGATTTTTCATGAATTTTAATGATGTATACACGTGCATTCAATAACAATCAACTTAACCTACAAATTTAAATTGTCAGTTCTCATTTGATTCTATGCAACTTATGAAGTATTGAACGGCTGTTTGAAAATAAAAATTTAAGTTTGTAAAATAAATTATAACATTTATAAAATTAAAATATAAGTTACTTATAATATAGTTTAAAGTATATTTAAAAAATTGAATTTATAATGTTTTAGATTAATTTTATAAAAAGTTTTCTAAAATTATTTTTAATTTACAATTATCTAAAATTTGGTAAAATAGATGTTAAAATAAAGAATGAGAAAAATGATAAAAATTTCTACTAAAATTTTAACTACGTTGCTTTTTTACAGTGCTTTAATTTTTTTATTAATTGATTAATTAAGCTGTTACATGATTATAAACATACACACGCGCGGACACGCACACACACACACACACACACACACACACACACGAGTTCTTGTTGCTGTATTGTAAGAATAAGCAGATTTATAATGGTTATTTTGTTTTTACTCTATGTTATCCCAAAGCAAGGTTGTTTATTATTATTTCGGTTGTTATCGGTTTACTGAAATTTGTTCTCTACTAATACTACTAGAAAAAAACAGATAAATATTCGTAATAATAATAAAAAAAGCTGACAATACATTTGTAGGATTTCACGCGGCTTTGTTCTGATGCACGGCTTACACATACATACACAATTTAATTTAAAATAGTTATCATTTTATTTAAATATGATAGGTTTTGTTTATTTTATACAATGATTCAACTTATGCGCGCGCGAATACCGTATTTCATTCGCGTGGGTGTGGCGGTACTATCGGCTACTTTAAATATTTTCTACATTTTAAATATTATTCATTTATTTAATTCTATCGCCTACCTGTGACTTCACAACATAGTGGAAGACTACACCTGCTGCACTAGCGCTCCTTGCGGCGTGAGTAGGTAATATTGCCGCAGTTTACCCACTTAGCCACTAGTGTATTTAGAGCATTTTTTGTGGTGTGGGTGCCGATTTTGCAAATCTTTTTTGTACGTATTATTATTTTTTAATCGTATGTGCCTAAGACCTTAATTAGGTGAAATATCGAGATACTGAGGGTGACCTTGTTCTACAGCCTCATCCCTTTGACCTTTTAAGTTGAAAATTTAATCGTATCAATGCCCCATATATAGAATTAATCGGACCAAGTTTGCTCAAAATCGGTCCAGTAGTTTTGGAGGTATAAGGTGATTTTTAGAGGGCGACACCGAATGTACACGCGTACATACGAACCGGAAACTTTATTTCCGGTTTTAGGGTTTTTTGAGTTCCGTAGGTATGAAAACATGAAGATCCTATGAAAATCACATTTTCCCAATTTGGGTCGATTACAATACTTTCCCTTCTAAAGCTATAGCGCTAGACAGGAAAGTAAGAACAGAAATAGAATAAAAAACTGAACTCGGTTGTATATATTATAGAATCCATTTCTTAAATTTTTTTCAATAAAACTATTTAATTTTTTTTTGTTGATATTACAGAATAACGATATTATTAACCATCAAGATATTAGTTGTTACAAATTATCTCATCGTAGTTGTTTACAAAATAGTATAATTTTATTTTAAAACCATTTTAGTTGACTACTTACACACTGGAGTACTCAAATTACAGAAGGTAATTTGAAATATATAGAATATATAAACCTTTATATAAATATTTAGGTTAAAGGTTAATATATATAAGGTTAAAGGTTAAAAAATTGATAAGGTTAGGCGTTTTACTTCGTTTTATTACTACTGCGACTTTTCCGTTTTTGCAATTTTGATTCCTTATAACTAAAAATGTATCAAGAAACGGTCTCCACCATCGTTTTTCTCGTAAAATTTTACATTAAAATCATGTATCTCACATGTCCACCTTCCTATTTAAAAAAGAAATTGTTTGATTCAATGTTTAAGCTGGTTTAAGCTAGAGGGAAATAATTTCAAACACACTATAAAGTCGTAATTTTTTAATTGTGTAGTATGGTACTTATTTCTAATTCCACTATCGGTCAGTTTTGAAATATGAAGCTGTGTCCGAATTATAGTACCGCTCTGGATGTAAAGTGATTCAGGAAGAAAACGAAATAATTTGGTAACTGATTCTAGAGCTTTAAATAAGGAAAAAGTTTCTTACAAACATTTGTCCGTAAACGCTATGTTATCGAGTTACGGTTAACGAAAACTTTCGCCCGAATTTCAGTTCTCCCGGTGAAATGAGATCGTACTGAAATCTTTAAGGTGTTATATAAGAGGTAAACTTAATGGTTTCTTTTGTTTTTAAACCTGAAAAATCGAATAAAACAGGTCCGAGAACAGTATCTCCCATAGTTTTCATTATATCAAACGAAAGTTAATTTTGAAGTACACACTTAAGTAGAGAACCTAATTTTTTAATGGTCTAAATTTATTATATTAAAACGATTGATTTTAATTTTTACAGATTCATAATATACTTCTGTTAAGTTTTCTTCTTTTTTGTTTTTAATATTAAAGATTGATTATTTTTTGTTCAAGACTTTATTACATCAATTTCTCAGAATTAAATTTTCTACAAGTTTTTATAATAAGATTTACGCGTTTATTAGTCATTTAACAAAGTTATTTACTTCAAAATTAAAAAAACGCGTTTTTTGTCGCCGAATTTTCTGTTTTACGTTAGATATCATGAAAGCTACCGGAAATACAGTTCTGGGACCTTTTTTCGATTTTTCAGGTAAAAAAAACAACATAAAAACCATTAAGTTTATCTCTTATATAACGCCTTAAAAATCTCAGTATGACTTTATTTCACCGAGGGAACTGAAATCCGGGGGAAATATTTTGCTAGCCGTAACTGGATGATAACAAAGCGTTTACGAACATATGTTTGTATGAACGGTTTTCCTTATTTTAAATTCTAGAATCGACTACCAAATTATTCCCGTTTCTTCCTAAATCATTCTGTACATTTCGGCTCACCTTAAGAAAAAAGAAGAAAGGCATTTAAAATTACATCTGAATTAAAAAAAAAAAAAAAACAAAATAAAGAGAAAATTTATTTCATAAATTATTCAATAATTCTTACAACCTATTTCAATTCTTCTTCCATTTTTAATCCTTAATGAAATGTAAATCTCCGTACATCCTGTAATGAAAGACCTTTGTAGACTACTTTATGCATTACTTGCTTTCCACAGTATGTAAAGCAAAGGTTAAATTAGGAAAGGGATTCTGCTGGGCTGAAAATTCATCTTCTTATATTCAGTCGATTCCCTCAGTCACTACCTTTTATCTTACATTAGCATTTCCTTTTCCTTCACTCAAATTATATACTCATATAATACATAGGAATTCTATGTGCACTGTCTTTGTGTGTGTGTGGGGGGGGGGCGCGCGCATGCACGTGAGCGCTCGTGCATATACATATTAGTTAGCGATTACGCATACGTAAATAACTAATAAACAAACTAAAAGTCAACTTAATTGGTTTTCAATAATAACAAATTTATTTTTTTTTAAATATTATTGTTTCTTACTATAATGAAACTTAAACCTATAAAGCTTTCTCGCTTTTTGACTCGATAACATGGAGAACAAAGGTTTTCGTGAGAAAATAACCACGAATACATCCAGATGAGAAAAATTCAAAACTGACAATCGCTTTTATCGTAATTCCATCCGCGATTATCTTTTCCTTTATCAGATTAAATGGACATTTTTTTTTTATGTATTATCATCCGCGATTAGTCTATCTCATAATGCGATAACCGTTTAATTCAAATACCATACTTTTACCCCAACTAAACTACCGTTTTCCAGCTTAATTACGTAATACAGTGCATTAAAAATATGTGTATAATATTGCGGTACTGTAATTTTTTTTCTTCAAATTTTGTCGGAAGGCAAGTAAAGTAATTTGTACCGATGTGTTTTTAGTTATGTTACGAATGTAAATAATTGCTATAGCTAACTTCGTTTCATTTTATTTTTAGGTTTTGTACTTAACTAATGTACAGAAATTCAGTGCTAATGTATATTTGTATATTATTCGATTATTGGGAATTGTCTGTTTCAGTATTATTACGGGAACGAGGTAACGCGTTTTACGAAGTGGTTAAGAATTAACTTATTTTATCGATACACTAATTTAAGCCATTGAAATCCCAGCAATATTTTTCATTTTTCTTGAAATTATTCAGTTTTAAAAAACCATTCCTATTTAAAACAAGTAGATTATATCAATTTACTATCGCTCAGATAAGAAAAACGTCTTACTTATAAAATAATATTATTTAATAATAATATACGATGATAAAACAATTACTTTATTCTTGTATTCAGATGACTAAAGTAAATAGACAAAATATTTAAAATTTCCTTACTTATTGTAACCAAAGTTTCTGTAGACTTAAATGTCATGAAAATAATTTTAAAACGAAGTGTATATTTAGCCAATAAATTCTGTAACGTTATAACGTATCTCGGAGTTAGATTATAACGGGAATGAAAATAAGGCGACATTCTTGGCCTAAAAATTTTTTTTTTCTTTGATGACCACCTACAAACCACGTCCGAATCTGATAAACTAAACGAATTTAAGAGTTCAATTTCTATATGCATTTTTTTAGAATAAAAACGAAACCAAAATTTCATTTTTGGTTGATGAGTCCGTAAAACGTACTATTCTTTCTAAATACTAATGTCATTCCGATGGCATAGAGATAAAATATGTAAACAAAAATCCGTACGCATATATACAAAATATAAACTATAGTATCCGTTTTAGTAAATACCTAATAAAAAAAAAAATATTTTTTTTTTTTTAAATAAACCCAAAACTTAACGTAAAATATTTTCTTCTGCTGCAACAAATAAAATACTGAATTGACATTCTTTAAGTTCTTTGACATTTTTATTTTAATTAGAACTGTATCGGATAAACCAATAAAATTCTAGTTTTCTTTTACTTGTCCTTACTACTACATCCTCTGTCGTTTAGTTCCATTAATTAATTTTTCCTATTTATTTCCATTCCATACTTTTTCATTGCTTCCTTCAGGTATGTTAATATTCTTTGAAGCCCGTTCGTGACTTCAGCTAAAATTACCATATCATCAAGGAACCTTATATATTTTATTTTTCGTCCTCCAATCCTTATATCTCCTTCTCTTTTTTCGAAATTACTCCTCATAATAATTTCAATGTATGAATAGTGTCGGTGAAAGGCCCAATACTGTAGTTATTCTTGCCTAACACTTCGACCTACACCCATCCAGTCAATCATATACTTATTTACTTTCACTACTGCTGCTGGTCTTGCGTAATTCTTTAACCAAGTATCTTTCTATTCTACTTTTCTCCTTTTTAAAAATTTCCATCATTTTTTTTTCAAAATGACTCTATCAAATATCTACTCTACAAATACAGACAGACTCATTCCTCTTCCTTTCTCTAAATATACCTCTCCAACCATCTTCAGAACCCCAATGGGGACATCTCTGGTTCCTTTCCTTTTTCTGACTCCAAACTGTTCCTGCCTTGCTTTCTCTACATTTTTTTTTACCAGCTTCCGGTTTAGGACTCTTAATATTTTAGCGGTGTGGGCTATTAAACTTATTTCTCCATGTTCCATAAATTTTCTGGTACCAGTTTTCTTAGAATTGTTATTATCATTTTCTCAAAGTCCTTACGCCATTCTTTCGAACTGTATACCGTACGACAAAGTTCAATTATTTCTTTCATTTATTCCTCATTTAAGCATTTATAAAATTCAATGGAACACTTCATCTATTCCAATCGATTTTTGATTTTTCATTTCTTTAATTGCTTTTTAACTTCATATTTTAATATCAATAGTCCTTTATTCCTCTTCAGCTACCTCGCATATAAAGGTCTTCCACGTATTATCTATCTTTCTCTCTTTCTCCTCATGTAATATTTTACCATTCTTTTTCTTAATTTCTCTTATTAGACCATTCGCTTTCCATTTACCAACGTTATGCTCTTCACCTTTCTCTAAGTCATATTGTACTGTCCTTTCTTTGATATCTGCATCAGGTAATCCACTTGCTTTATTAACAGCATTTTCATTCTTTAACCTATTAAGATATGGTCTCCATGACAGCAACCCTTGTTCCTAGAGGACATCCAAGAACATCTACTCCTTTTATGATTTTGAACAAAGTGTTAGTTCTAAATATTTTATTTTCCTGTCAAAATTCAACTAATCTGTTTCGCGTTCCATTCTGCACCCCTAAGCTAAATTTTTCTACCACACTTCATCTTCTTCGATCACATTATTTTAGCTTCCCATCAGTACCTTAGAGCAGTCATTTTCTGATTTTGTAATATCTTCAATGCCCTCATACATCTCTTCAATATCTGTCTTCATAATTTTATGTTGTCACATATATTTGCGCTATTATTAAATGTTTGACATCATCCAAATCTTTAATAACATTAATATATCATTTATACAAAATACGTTTTTGCACCCGTTTTGCTACTTCATTCCTTATAATTACTGCTACGCCAGTTTTTCCTTCCTTTCTTTCAGAATAGAATTTGGTAACTTCACTCTTTACTTCACCTTGTCCTTCCCGTCTTACGTTACTTAGCCCCCTATATAACCATTTTATTAATTTCTCTCTTGAGATTGTTTAACTTTCAACACTGTTCATATATGCAACTGGTCCTTTAACGTCTTTTAAATAAATATTTACTCCTTTTAATTTCTTTTAAAATACACACTTATAGGCAAGCAAATCACTTAGTATTCAATAACGTTTATCAAGAAAACTCTCAAATTTTCTAGAGTGATGAAATTAGACTATAATGTTAATAAGTAAATGATGTAAAATATTCACACTTGGGTTAATCAAATATTATCAATAGATAACGGATAATGTTGAAAGTATGTCGTAATATAAATATGTGCATGAAGTTTTACCGATTCAAGAATGGAGTGATATATTTTTATGAATTTCTTTTGTTAGTAGTAAAAAATGCATTTCACTAGAAAAAGCGGCTATGACAGTATGAAACAGGTGATTCAGAGGGCAAACCATTAAATAAACAGTGGTAGAAACTAATTAAATAAATTATACTGTAAAAGGACAACCGATAACAATAGGTACATTATTCTTTCTGTTTATTTTATTTTGATTATGTTTCTTGTGTAAAATTTTTAACTAAGAATTTTTGTTTCCTAAAATTACCGTTAAAAAAGATATGATTTTCTAATATTCTAGCACTGATTATAAAAATTGATTTATTGTTTTTCATAATTTAATGGCATTTCACAAATTTTCATAATTAACGTTATGAAAAATAAGGAAGAGTGGTAGTTTTAGCAGAATGTATACGCACATGATATATAAACAAATTTAAAGTAGTAAAATACCAACCAATAAAAACTTTAAATTGATAATTAATCGAACCGTAGATTAATTACAATCCTTAATATATCTGAACAGCAGTGTTGCCTAACAGATTGATTGTTCATGTAAGGTTGGTTACAGACAGTTTTATTGCCACCCTAAATGAAGTAATTAATTTATCTTGTTAAACTGAAATTTGTATTACAAATTGCATACCACGATCATAAATCCGTATAAGTCATCTATTCGCAAATAATTAATGGTTTATATTGTCTGATTAAGCACAAATCTCATGAATATTAATATATTTATCCAATCTATTGGAAATCTTAAACCACATTGTCTTTCAGACCACAAACATTAAAGCATCCGCATCTTGAATATAAAGTTACTTCTTAAGTAACCAGATTGATGTTTTACAGTCTTACTAAGTAAACGATTTTATGGGAACTTAATTCTTAACACTTTAAGTTATTTTATATGAAAATTTAAAAAAGAAAAAATAACTATGTTCACAAATTACAATTAAGTAATCTATACATGTGACAGTATAAAAATTAATTTTAAGAACCAAATAATTGGCTGAAAAAAACACAGGAAGTCAATATTAATAATTCTTTTGTAAGAAATTCAAGTGCATTCAGCTTTACTAATGAGCAAATTTTTAATCATTTGCACCGATACTTGTTTTTTTTAATTCTCCTAAGTTATACAATGATAATTGCATTCTTACTTCAGCTATTTTTTGTGATCCTGCTCATTTGAAATCAATCGTGCCTTTAGAAATATTAATTGACGGTGAACATAATAATCTACTCGTATTTTTAATTTTACATTTTATTCACAAACCAATCTGATATTTAAATTCATTTAAACGTTCATTAGTATTACATATATATAGAGATAATATTTTCATAATAATATTTCCAAAACGTAATATTTTCATCAAAAAACACGTAACATATCCAAAAGTATTGGCAATTTCTGGCGAAATTCCCGGAATTTCGCTAAAACTTTATAGTCAAAACACCAGAGTCGTACAGTGGAAGTCGGCCAGCATGCGTCGTAGCAGAGTGGACTCAAAAGAAGTTAACATTTTATTGGATTTAATTAACTAAAAGTTCTTTTTACGAAAGTTTTAACTAATTTATGTCAGTATTTTGTAATTGCCACACATACTTTTAAGCTAACTAGAGAGAGAGCTATATATATATATATATATATATATATATATATATATATATATATATATATATATAGAGAGAGAGAGAGAGAGAGAGAGAGAGAGAGAGAGAAAGAGAGAGAGTGAGAGATTAAGAGTATGTAAGTCAGTCTACAAAATACTGACGTAAATTAGTTAAAAGATTCGTAAAAAGAAATTTTAGTTAAGTAAATTCAATAAAATGTTAACATCTTTTGAGTTCACTCTACTACGACGCGTGCTGGCCGACTTCCATTGTACGCCTCTGGAAATTGACAATATTTCTGGATACTTACGTGTTTTTTGATGGAAATATTAATAAATTTTTAAGCCACAATACCTCTAAACTGTAGGATTACTTTTGTATATTGTTTAATTTAACATTATATTTCAAGTTTTAAAATATGAAGTTAAAAATCCTTATTTATTCTTAATCTTATCCTGATGTAAACAGAGTAATGTCATGAAACGTTTTGCTAATACGAGCATGTACACTGCGTTAAGTACACTTACAATCCGTGATTAGAGCTAGCGCTGTCAAACTCATTTATCTAAATATTCTCATAAAAAACAAAGAAAAGCGAGCAACGTAATAAATTAAAATAAAATGGGTTAAGTAAATAGATATAGTTATTTATGGATAAAAATAATAGTATAATACTCAACTAATTCAACCCCCAATAAACGGCTAATGCGGTTATAAAAAATCTGATGTGAACACCATGACTTCCTTGTACGCGTATTAAATTACATACACACATGTTTTAAAATGAAAAGTACATAAAATTTTATTTAATTAATAACTTCTGATCATATTTTTTTTTTTTTTTTTTATTATTGAATTATTATTTATCGTAAACATTTTTTTTACAGTCAGAGGTTAATAATTATTAATAAATAAATATATTTAAATTAAAAAAAAAGTAAAAAAAAAGGAGATGAAGTCTCATTCGAACCGAAATGCCTTCCCCTTGTAAAATCCAAATATTTCATTAATTAAGATTTCATTTGGCTACAACTCTGGAAGCGATTAAAATAAGTACCACACATCGTTGAAAAGCGCTCAATGAGGACTTATTAGTGCAGTTAAGAAAAAGTCCGAAAACCAAAATCAATTTTTTTTTAATTTTGGGCTTTCTGGACATTTTTGGTTCAGTTCATTGCAATCAAAAAGGGGAGGTGCACAACTAGCTGTTACAGCGGACCTAAATCCAAAATTTTAACATCCTACGGCTAATCGTTTTTGAGTTATGCGAGATAAATACGCACGTACGTACTGACGTCACGCCGAAACTAGTCAAAATGGATATTTCTGTTGAAATCTGAAAACCGATATTTTTCGCGATCACAATATTTCCTTTACTTCATAGAAGGAAGTAAAAAGTGGGCGTTTAGCGCTTTTATCTGTCAATATTCGTAGAATGTATCATTTTGAATATGACCATGCTACATCTTTATAAGTTCAATTTGTTTACATGAGGATATAACTAAGACAAAGTGTAGTATTATATACATAACTACGAATGTATTTTCATAATTCTAATATTTTTGCTATGTTTCAGGCAGAGTTTTTAAAATAATGAAGAAACAAAAAAATGAAAAAGAAAAGAAAATGATCGAGTTGGCGGTGCTGTAAATATAGATAGATACATGATAAACATAATTACTAATACTTTTAAATTAAAAATATATCTGTTTATAAACTGTTTTACTTGTTTTACTTCAAATATAAATGTTATATAAGTATATATTGATGTATAAGTTTATTTTTTAAAACAATAGTTTACCGATATAAGTTATTTTTTATAACATTACAATACTTATATTTATCATATATTATGTTTATATATTAATATTATAAATTTAATTTTTTTTTAATTTATTACAATAATTTTAAAACACTGAAAAAAAGGCTCAATTAAAATCTGGCTGGAGTAACGCACCTTTAAAATAAAAACAGATTAGAAAGACAGTGATCATTCTTAAGTACTCGCTTATTTTTAAGTAATCGTTTAAAATAGAATCAAACCGGAATCTAAACTGTAACAGTTTAAAGTAAAGAATGGGTAACAATTTCATCACATCAAATTACATTTTTGACAATAATTATTTTCATTAAAGTTTTTAAATGTACCGAGTGAAAGTTTTAAAAAAATTTATTTTGGCAATAATAACTATTTAAGGTAAAAAATAAAATAAAATTACCTACATTTATGGCATAAATTGATGGAAAACAGAAGACTTATAGATGAACAACCAACTTAGATTCCAAGATTGCACTTTTTTATAGACTTGAAAAAATTACGAACCTGAAGAAGAAAAAAAAATATTTGAAAATTATATTTTATACTCTGATTAACAAAGAAACATCCGAGTTTTATGTCATAATTTTTTAAAAAATCATTATAAAAATTTCACTAAATTTTAATCATTTCTGATTATTTTTAATTTTATTAAGAAAATAATTTAAACAAGAGCAAATATTTAATAAAATCTAACAAAATATTTATTTTTATACTATTGAGATTAACGTAACGTAAATATGGACGTGTCTTTTCCTCGTAAAATTTCAGGTATTATATAATCAGTTTGCTCAAAAATTTTCCCACTACACGTAAATTAAACCATTAATATTTTTAATTAGATATAATTAATTTGATTCTGCATAATCTTAAAGGAGTTTGCGAAACAATTTGAAAATAGAAGACAGAAATCTCAGGAATGAAGTGACATAATTTATGAAAATCCCAAAACCTATGGTTGTAATTATTTTACTCCAGGCAATGTTCTAGATAATGAATTCCTTTTTGTTAAATAATTTCAGAGATTATTTACATTTATACAATATTGATTGTTTTTTTTAATGAAAATTGTGTTTTAAATATGTGTTAATAGAAACTAAAGATAAAAAAAGTAAAATTTTTAATTTATGAATTGTTAACATCAATATAGTAACGGAAAAATAAAGTAACATAAAAGTAGACTGAATATAAAACATATATCACATGACAATTTCAATTTTTTCCAGATTTTATGCGATATTTTTTTAAATCAAAACTAATAACAATTTTTCAAATCTTTCACATCCCTTTTGATATAACACTTCGATATATCTGACTGCAGATTTTATAAGTTCCGTCAAAACTCGGATTTACGAGTAAAATTCATCTTTTGTAGATAACGAGCGTTATACACTTCCTAGCAGTTAAGGTTATATTCCCTCAAGCAACTAAACTATAATTTCAAATCATGATGTAATCTAGCTAGAATCACGTTTCATTTGATTTTCCGATCACTCCGCTCGTCCATATCCTAACTAATACAACTTGTTGAATATCGATTCCATATGAAATTGTATGCCAATTTCATAAAACTGAATTACTAACTTAAAGGAAAATAGTGAAATAGATATATACGCAAACTTTTTTTTGATATATTAAAAAAGATTTTTTACAAGTAATCTACGCATTAATGTTTAAAATTGTTAATTCTTCATTTAATTTAAATGGATTAAAGATTAATTACTATAATAAAAGAAATTCAAGAATATTAATGAATTTTTTTTTAATTTTATCTATTTAATAAAAAATTAACAAATTATGATGTTATAAAGTATTCAATTTTTTAATGAACAAAAAAGCTGGCAAATGTTTGAATAATTTTCCCTGCTGCACTGGTTAACTTTTGTGAAAGTAATAGTGCCAAACCTACTTTTAACACCCCTTTTAATTTTAATATCCCTTCAAGTGTTGAAGAAAATAAAATCAAAAATATATAACAAATATTAACAATTATTAAAATATAATAAATATTTTTAATAAATATTAAAAATAAAAAAAATAAAAATATTTATTTTTTAGAGTTGGGGAATATATTTTAATAAAATTCTCGCTAAAAATATTCAATTTAGGTTAAGCTTAGCAAATTTGCTTAAATACAGTTTTCTCTAAATCACCCTTCAATAAAGACTAAAGTAAGAAAATAGGAATTTTCAAAAAAAAATTGCATTTTAGATCCAGGGTTTGTAATTTTAAAAGAATTTAGACATCTCTTGATAGCTCTATATGTGAAGTGTAAACTTTAAAAAAAAATATTGAAAAATATTTAAACCGAAGAAAGTGCAAAAGAACAAAAAACATTTATTTCTATTTTAAAAGGTGGGGGTTGATTTTTTTAAAATAGGATTTTTTATATACGCATTGTAGGTAAAAAATTCGCTTTAATAAAGTCTTCTCTAAAATGCTTCGGAAGAAAATTGAAATTGATTTTTTGCGATATTCGCCACCTCGTAAGTGAATTTTGAAAAAAAAAATAATATGATCAATTAATCAATATGGGATATATCATTTGGGGCATATGATATTTCCTATGGCATATGGCATAGCGCCATTTAACAAAATCAGTTTGGTCAATCCTGAGATATATGGACAAAAGCAGTGCGACATACATGTTTTTTTTTTTTTTAGTCTAGATGAACTAGGTTGACCCTAAAACGTAAAAATTGGAAAAAAAACCCGATACCTCGTTTTTGACACGATCACCATAATTTCCTCTTTAAGATATTTATTTTGGCTAAATCGCCGGGAAAGTAAAAACTTTAATAAGAGAGTTTAATGAAAATGATGGTATGGTTATATCGCACTTTTTTTAACATTATTTCGTACGACCTAAATCTCCAGGTGATTCAAAAAGGAAACACAACTTTAAAAGCATATAAAAATTTATTGAGATAATTTACAGGTTCGGTTGTGGTCTCATTTCATAGAAAAACACATCAAGTTTGTTACACAGCATTCACTTTGATTCAATATCGCTTTCATTTTAAATGCCCACCAAAAGTCGATTTCATTTCAGACTGTAGCCAACATGTCGGGCGTTATCTCTGCAGCTGCGGCGTTAATTCGAAGTCTTAACTTGGAAAGATCTGCAGGTAAAAGTGGTATATAAACCCGATCTTTAATGAAACTCTAAAGAAAAAATCTAGCGGGATCAAATCTGGGGAGCCAGGTGGCGTATAATTGGAGCTTCACGACCAACCCACCGACCTGGGAATCGAGTATCAAGAAAATCTCGAACTTCTAGGTGGTACACATAATAATGACATCCGACTTGGACATCATCGTCTAACTGAGGAATTAAAAAATTCTGAAGCACGTCCCCAGATAAACGATACCATTTTCGGTGCCTTCTGAAAGAAGAACGGGCCGTTCTGTCTGGAAGAAAAACAACCTGTCTCGACGAAGGTTTGACGCCAAGAGTAAATTGTATGCATATTAGGAAGCTCCTTACCGTACCCTCTACAAAAATCACGTTGAACTGCAGTTGCTTACTGCAAATTGTAAAATCAAAACACATCGTGAGAACGTTTCACACCAGTAAATATACCCATTTTTAATAACACTGGTGACAGCGCTGGTGGCCAAATTTAGTACTAAAGAGTTACGGAGTAAAAACTTGACGTGTTTTTCTATGAAATGAGACCTCAACGGAATCTTTAAGTTATCTACATAAATTTTTACATGCTTTTAAATTTTTGAAGTCTTCTTTGAGTCACCCGGGTATACTGTACGGCACTAACGGCACTGTAACGGCACATCTGAGCATACACTTTATATAAAGCTTACCACTTAAATCTGCAACAGTACGAAATGATCACTTGTACTTTAAAAAGTATATAATGATTTTCAAATACTTAAAAATAAATCTACTTGATAACAGAAATTATATAAAAGAAATATAATTTAACAGATTTGTGTTTGACAAAGTGTGTTCTAAATTTCATTTTTTTATTTTTCATTTAATCAATGTTATAATAATAAGCCATAGGTAATACTGCAGTATATTATAGATACTATCAACATAAAAATATATCGATTTTTCAATCAAACACAGGGTTATCTATATTGTTAACTAGGTAAGTACAAATAAGTTCCGTAGCGTGTAATACTTCTCAAGAGCTTTTTATTCATTTATAAAATTATATAAAAATTTAATTTTATGTCCATTTCACTGTCTTCCTATTTTTGTTTAAAAACTGCCAAAAAAAATATTAATACACTCAAAAGATATTGATAAATATAAAAAAAATTAAATATAAAAAAACACGACTGTTAAAAAAATAAATAAATTGAACTAAAATAATGACAATAAGTCGAACTAAAAACAAGAAAATAAGGTATGGAAATAAAGGAATAAATAACGTTACGCAGTATTTCATTAAATTAAATAATGGGTAACCAATCAACTTTCAGACAGTTTTAATTTGTTTAAATATATTTTTCTTATTGTAGAAATAGCAGACATTTAAGAATGACTAAAGAAATAAAAAAACAAAACAATAAAACTTCGTCAAAATTTTAGAATTGCCTAAACAATGCCTAAACAAATCTTATCTTTTATATTTGCAATGTTTTGTTATAAAAAAAAAAAACAACAAAAAAACAGCTGTGTACAAAGAGAAATAGTATAACCCCTGTATTTTATCGGAAAAAATTTGTGCTCAAATCCCGGTCAGATTTGGTAATTTTTATATACACCAAAAGATATCTCTTAGGAAAAAAAAATATAATAATTATAATAAGGTGTCAGCCTGTAGTTATTTCATGAATAAATAAATAAATACATTTTAAAATTCTAGTAACGATGGTGCTGATCTCGGAATCATTTGCATACAGATTGAAATTTACCCATCACACGGTGATGAAAATAAAAATAATTTTTATCTACGACCTCTTAAAAAAAAAAAGAAAAAAATAGAATCAAATCGATTTGTTAAATGGCTAACGTTAAAGCAAAAACAAAAAGTGTAACCCTATCCTCAGTTATTTGGTCAAGAATATCGCATAACTCGATCAAAAAACCTCAAATAACAATTTATTGGTCTGAAATCATTTGATTGCTCAGATGTACAGCTCCAATACTTTCAATCTTGTCCCAATCTCTTCACCTCGATATACCTCATTTATTCTTCATCCTCGATTATTAAAATTTGGTTCATACATTATAATTTTAATTTTCCTGTGTATTGCTTTTTTCACATGTATATTTCCTTCTAGAACTAAATTCACTAACGATGATCAGAACTTAGTTTTCTAATTTTGTCCAGAAATCTTGCCTAAAACTTTGTTACTCGAATTAGTCTTAAAGCCTTTACAGTTAATATTTTATCACCTCATCTAATTTTCAACATATTCTTTCTTGTATTTCTCCTACTTTTTTATTTTTTTATTTTGCCCACCTCTTCTAAATTGATCAATAAATAATAATAATAAAATACTGGCTATTTTGAAAAGTACAGGTTTAATTAATAAAACTTAAAAAAAAAATAATTTAGTTTATATCTAATCCCTGAAATATAACTTTCTCAAACTTTTATCCATGATTTATTTCAATAAAATTTACCATTACAGTTTATTTTACCTGCATATGCTATAAACTTCAATCAGTAAATTTTATTATTAAGCACATATAACCTTTCTCGTATCCATTAAATTAATATCTTGTCATCCCTCTTTTTTTTTTTGTCTTCAGTCATTTGACTGGTTTGATGCAGCTCTCCAAGATTCCCTATCTAGTGCTAGTCGTTTCATTTCAGTATACCCTCTACATCCTACATCCCTAACAATTGTTTTACATATTCCAAACGTGGCCTGCCTACACAATCCCTCAACAGATATTTAAAAAAAAAAAAAAAAAACTAAATTAATGCACAGACTACCACATCAATTGCCCTAACTGCTTGTTAATGATTTATTAGGTGAAAAAAATTTAAAAACCAGCATACATATACAAAAATCCATACATGCACTTTTTTGTATCTTTTGAGCCAGTAGATCTAAGAAAAAATTAATAAGTGAAAAAAGGTTTACTAACAAAAACATTTTGTTAAAACGTAAAAACACTTATGTAATTTTTCACCAAAAACAACTTCCTTTCTCTTTTAAGCCTACATAACAGTTACAAAAATTTTCTACATATAAAAATAATGTTTTCTAAGAAAATTATTATAGAAAAAATTGATAATAACAAAGAAAACGTTTATTCATGGTAAATCAATTAAAAAAATACTATTTTCAGTCTTGCAATTAATCTAATTATTGCAATTCTATACAGGATTGAAGCTTTTAAATATATTCCAACCATTATTTGAAGAGAAAGAGTAAATATAAATACGTACGCATGTGGACTGGCGATTTTGTGTATTTCAATACTGTATACAGATATATACAACATAATTAATTATATATTGTTAAATTACGGTGTTCATTCCAAGACACAATCGCCAATACCAAATACCCTTCGTAGGCTAACTGCATGGTATGTAAATTCAAAAAAAAAGTTACAATTCTTTGTAAAATAAAAAATCAAATCTACAATCACAAATGGACACAAAATTAAGATTTAGGATTACATTTTAGTGAATATGAATAATAATATTATTTCAGAGGTTTTATGAGATAATATAAGCGTATTATAAGTATAATTAATGTAATTTATAAGGTAAGACTAATTTTGATGAAAAATTACTTCAAAAACTTAAAAAAAAATGTTCCCTATTTTATAAATTAACTGTATTTTTTTATAACTATAAATGTAATAAGTAATTATTTATATTTTTTAAGAATTATAAAATTCTTTTAATAATTGTACAATGTTAGAATAGAGTAATAAGTATACAATTTAATATTTGTATAAATGTAAATTAAATTTGTAAAAGAAAAAGTCAATAAAATGTTATTTTAGTATGTGGTAAATATATGTTATTGTTTATTTAAATAATTTCTTGCTTAGTAAAAAGAAAAAACTATTTGCTCCCTGTTTAATTAACTTACTAATTGTAAACTATTTTAATAAAAAAATAAAGGATGTTTATTAAATTATTCTTATTCGTATTTAATTGTTTTTCCTAACCGTCTTCTTATTACTTTTAACTTCGTTCCATTCAGCAATGGAAGATTATTATATTTTTACTAAAAACTAGCGAGTCCGTCTAGCCATAACCTGGATCCTTGAGCCCAGGTGAATCCCGTAGCCAACTTTGGGCTCCTCGGAGTCTCCCGGGGCGAAGAGGCCTACCCCGTGGCCGCAGAGCTCGCTTTCGCTCGCCATTGCCAATTTGCCAGGGGTTCCGGCGTCCTGGACACCCGCAGAGCTTTCTTCGATCGCATTCTCATCTATCCACACCCTCCACACCCTGAACCCCATATTGTACGTTAGAATAATATTGGTTGTGAGAATAATACTGATAAATAATAATCATAGTATTCAGACTTTATAGAAATCTGCCTCCTCTATGAATCATGAGACCTTGCCGTTGGTGAGGGGGCTTGAGTGCTCAGGCATACAGAGTAGCTGGACCGAAGGTGCAACCATATCGGAGAGGTATCTGTTGAGAGCCAGACTAAGGAATGATTCCTGAAAGAGAGCAGCAGCTCTTTCAGTAGTTATTAGGGGCGTGAGTCACAATGACTTAAACGGCCATATCAACATCACTCAGTACTCTGAGTACTTCGCAGCTGAAAGCAATGGAAAACTACAGCTGTTTTTTTTCCAAGAAAATGTGGCTCTCTGCATTTTCACATAATAATAATGGAGGCGCCTTCCTTGGTAAAATATTCCGGAGGTAAAATAGTCCCCCGTTTGGATATCCGGGTGGGGACTACTAAGGAAGGGGTCACCAGAAAAGTAAAAAAGTAACATTCTACGAGTCGGAGCGTGGAATGTTAGAAGCTTAAAAAAGGTTGGTAGGGTAGAAAATTTAAAAAGGGAAATGTGATAGGGTAAAAGTGGATATAGTAGGAATTAGTGAGGTTCGGTGGGAAGAGGAAGGCGACTTTTGGACAGGGGATGTAAAACAAATTTTTAGGGATGTAGGATGTAGAGGGTATACTGAAATGAAACGACTAGCACTAGATAGGGAATCTTGGAGAGCTGCATCAAACCAGTCAAATGACTGAAGACAAAAAAAAAATAGAAATCTGAAAAAGAAACTAAATCACAAAAAACAGAATAATAGTAATTATGGTAACTAAAGTACAGACAACTTGGATGATGAAAAATTCAAATTTACAGCAAGGTTGAATTAAAGATGACTATAAAAGCAAATAAAACAAATTTTTGAAGCAATGGGAACAAAAAATTTGGAAACATAAGTACGGGTCTAAGTACATAAATGGCCTCTAAAAAAAGTAACAAGATGAATCAAACTCAGGTGGGTATAAATATATATCACAATAAAAAACTCATATCAAACGTCTTTTCTTTTGAATTTATATGAGCGAACAACCAATAATATTACTGCCATTGAAAAGTGGGAAGAATTCCCAATACTAAATTGTAAAATAATTTTATTAAAAATTTACCAAATATGGAACTACTATGGTCTGGCTAATGAAAGTAGATATCCTAATTTGAGTTGTCACATTATTGTACCACAACACAAAATGAACATTTTTATATAAATTTTAATTTCTCTTCTTAGTTTTAATGATCTGATCAAGTTTATAAACAGTGGCATCTTTTAATTTCTATTGAAAAGATGTTTACTTTTGCCAAAAAATTATTTGATACACTACTTAAGAGAAATAGCATTGTTATTTCTTATTGTAATTTGTTTAACAAATCCACTTTCGCCATAATAGTTATCGTGACGACCTGCAATTTTACGGAGGGAAAGCTAAAGAACCATATTATATTTTGTTGTGTATGTTAGTTAGATACTTTACAGATTTTTTTTTGTCAACGTTATAGAGCTTGGAAGCTCTATAGTAGGAAGTATAAAAAACAAAGCGAAAAAAGGATTTCTTGCGGTTTTGAGCAATTATAAATGACTCATTGAAACAATAAAACAATATAGATGATGCTGTTTAAACAATATCTTAATAAACAAAAAAAAAGTAAAACAGAACGTTTTTTTTTTTTAAATTGTTTGACAAAGTTATATCATCTCCAACTCAAATGGGTTCTTTTGTTAGCCAAACTACGATTATAATCAAAATAAAACATAACAATTTTAGTTCTATTATTTCAAAATGGAAATAAAACAATATAGTCGTACAAAGACCTCCCAAAACGAAAAAATAAAAATAAACGCAGTATATGAGTGTAAAACACGTAAACAAAATTATAATTACAGAGGTAACTTAAAAATAACGTAGAAAATATACAAAATGTATGAACAGCAACGTTTTTATTTACATAACCAAATAATGTAGGTATGAGCGAGTACAGAGGGTTCGAATACACGAGTACATATTTCGTGCAAGAAAAAGTTTGAATAAAACACATTCAATTTTACGCAAAGTCTAACGGCTTTTTAAAATTATCAATTTCATCTATTATTGTCACCAAAGATTCTACTAATTATTATTATCAGTTTGAATTTCCGTAATAACATAACATAACGTACACAATATATGAGAATGTTTCGAACTTTTAAACGGCAGTTAGCCGAAAGACATACTGGCGTATCACCATGCGCTATTTTGGTGTGTACCAAACGTAACTATCTTGATTTCCTGGTAAAAGTCTTAAACAGACGATATCCACGCAAATACTCTTTTTTTACTTGATTTTTTTATTATTTTAATTAAATTTCGCTAAAAAGTAAAAGAAACCCATAATCCTAGTTTTGATGAAACGTAAGAACTGAGTACAGAAAAAAAGAATCTGGAAAAGCTCAGATAAAAAGTTTTAAAAACAGAAGAGATTTTAAAAGTTGTTTAAAAAGAAACCGGAAGAGAAGGAAATCAAAAACTACTAAAAACTAACTAATAAAAATTCAGTTATTTATAATAATGGTTAATATTTGTAAATAAGTAAGGACAAATAAAAAATTAGAAGTCAATCGGTTCGATTTTCAACAACTGCAGCTAAATTATTCTACTAATTTCAAATTAAAAAGAAATGAAAATAGTACTTTTAAGAGCTGATCACATTCATACGCATTTATATGGTACTAATTCTTGTTTTCATTGTTTATTTTTCAAACAGGTCAACAGAAAACCAAGCAAATATAATTTTAATTCCTTCTCTTTTCATATTCCCTCTTTCTGCTCCAGAATATTTTCACTATGCTGTTGTTTTTCGTTCTTTTGTCCAGCACATACGCTCTCTTTTCTGTTTTACACTCACAAGAACCTCTATTCTGCGGATTTTTCTGTTATTTTTTTTCCGTCTGACAATCTTTTATTTCTATATTTGCTTTATTTAGGTCTTCTTTTAATTGTTTTAACCCGCCGGATTAGTCGGTGGTTAAACTTGTCATCGCAAAATCAGCTGCTCTTTGAAGTTGAGAGTTCTAAAGTTCCAGTCCTTTTATAAAAAAAGGCAGTTGCTTTTATATAGATTTGAATATTAAACTGTGGATACCGGTGTTCTTTGGTGGTTGGGTTTCAATTAACCACATTGGAAATGTAATTGGATCTTTGCTAGATCGTGGATACCGGTATTCTTTGGTGGTTGGGTTTCAATTAACTACACGTTTCAGGAATGGTCGATCTGAGATTGTACAAAATTACACTTCACTTACAATCATACATAAGAAATACCTTACGGTGGTCCTGGAAGCTAAACAGAAAAAGAAAGGGTTACAAAAAGTTGAACAAATTGCAACGTGCACATTAGAAATGTGCACCGGTGTCCACCGGTATGCACGATCTGCCAAACCACTCTAAAACGTGCCAGGAAAAATCCAAGGAATTGGAATCGCCTAGGGTCGAACACGACTGAATGACTACTTTTTTTTGTTTTTATTTTACTTCTTTTATGTATAGAGATGGAGTTTTATACTCGTATTTCCTTTAATCACTCTGAATACATCCAAATAATATGTTCCACAAAAATCTTCTCTTTTGGAGTGTTTTTTAAATTTTCAAAAGCTTTTCTTATTTTTCTCTTTAATCTTGTAAATCTCTTTATCTCACTTCATTCTGTACCAGTCTTTTCTTTTCCTTCGGCTAGGGATCGTTCTTAAAATCTTCCTTTCAGTTTTTAAAAGTGATTTTTGTACTGGAGATTCCTGTTTCATAGAGAATTACCGGTTTCAGTACTGTATTATAGTGTCTAAATTTTGCATTTATCGATAAATTTTGTTGTACATATTTTTAGTTAAAAACTAGAAATTTTCATACTTCAAAAGTAAAAAAATTCATAAAATTCACCGCAAAAGTGTTTCGTACTATAGAAAATATTACTTCCAACTTAAAGTAATGACCATAAGTAATAAAAAAAATAAAAAAATGAATATTTAAATTAGTTTTTATAAAAAAAAAATTATTTTCAAATAAATCAATTTTTTCGCAGAAAGATTCTTCTTTTTGATCATATTTTTAAATATATGAAAATTATTTAAATTTACACCATTCTTAATAATTTTTATTACTGAATCTACATCAACGAAGACAGCTACTTTATTTCAATCCAATAAATTTTTCATAATAATAAATTATAGAATAGTAATTCATTTAATTTTTTATTAATAAAATCAGTTATAATTAGCTAAGAATCTTTATTTTTTAACCACGTACGACGTAAAATTCAACAACCGACAAGATTTTTATAATTATTTTGAATTTACAGAATTTTTATTTGGTTTCAGACTAAATATGACCAGATTTTACCTTACTAAGCAAGCAAAATATATAGAGAAAAACTAAAATTTAATATTTATATCTACATTTCTAATGTGCACGTTGCAATTTGTTCAACTTTTTATAACCCTTTCTTTTTCTGTTTAGCTTCCAGGACCACCGTAAGATATTTCGTTAGAGGATGATTATGTATGATTGTAAATGAAGTGTAATTTTGTACAATCTCAGATCAACCATTCCTGAAACGTGTAGTTGATTGAAACCCAACCACCAAAGAACACTGGTATCCACGATCTAGTATTCAAATACATATAATAGTAACTCCCTTTACTAGGATTTAAACCTTAGAACTCTCTCTCTTTAAACCTTAGAACAAATCAGCTGATTTTCGAAGACGAATTAACCAATAGACCAGCCTGGTGGGCTGCAATTTGTTCAACTAGTGTAGAGTAAGCAACCCCTCCTCGCCTAATGTGATGAAGATATGTATGACATGTAGTCATGTACAGACTGAGGCCGACCGTTCCTGAGATGTGTGGTAATTGAACCCCAACCCACCGAAGTACAACGGTATTAACTTTCTAGTGAAATCCTTTAAAAGCAACTTTTATTAGGATTCTAACCTCAGAACCTTCGACTTCAAAGATCAGCTTTTTAATGATTTTTTAAATCATTAAAAAAATGATTTTCCAATTACGAGTTTACTACTAGATCAGCCCGGTAGACTAAAAATAAAATGGAATTATTAACTTTGTATTAACATACGTAAATTACAATTATTTAATTTTTTTTTAGATGTTTTCTGAGGGGAAAAATATGAAAATTATTAAACGCGAAATTATAACCTGCATATTTTTTAAAAACAATCAGAAATTTACATTACAATACCACGTTTGTGATTTATATGGCTATTAAATTATAGCTTGACAAGCAAGAGTAGAGTAGTGAAAACGAGAAAAAGGGATGTTATAAAGCCTACATTCTTTCTTTTTTAACATATACTCAGAACGTATAGGAAATGGTAATGTTAACTTTTGTGAAAAATTGCTAAGCCCTAATGTTATTTTACGTATTGTCTTATATGATGATGATTTAATGAAAATCGAACAAAAACTAAGCAGGACTTAAGAAGTGAAGAATGGAGGATTACATAAAATAAAATTTAAGGAATGAAAAACCAAAGAAAGCCATAATACCTATATTATGTTTATACAAGAGGTAAATATTTTTATAACTGTTAGGAATATACAAATATTTAACTATTTATTATCTGTATATTTCATAACAGAAGTACATTTATTTAAATAATTTTATTAATTTCACTTGTAACAGTTTTAATTCAGCGAATTTATTTTACATATTACTAACATGTTTATCGGATACCAATTCATTAGAAACCGAACCGTATTATGATTTTTTAATATTTCTAACAAAAAATGGGCCCTTTTTAGAATTTCAAAATTATGATAATTTATTTTTAACTTTAGTTATTCGTCTTCTAAACTTTCTTGTACCTTTGATACAGATTGCTACTGACGTGCGACTACAGAATACAAAGCATCCACATTATGCGAAGCTACAGCAGTGTTTTAACAACTACCGATCCGCGAAATAATGCTCCCGGTCCCTGAGCAAATTGTCCCGCAAAAAAATAATTAAACTTTAAAAATATGGGAAAAAAATTATTAAAAATATTCATATAGCGGTACAATAAAATTTATATAATTATTTAATAATATTCTGTACATACACATTGGCGAATACTGGTGCATGTTTATTGAAAACATTGTATTCTTTGCACAATCGACAACAATAAACTATCCTGCGACGCATGAAGTGTAGTAGCAGAAGATATCAAAACAACGCCGCACTAAAGAGTGCGGCTTTGGCGGTACCTTTTTTAAGACTTATGCGTATGTTCAGTTTATTGAAAACATTATATTTATGTTATTATTATTTATTAGTACGATCACATTCTTTACTTTAAGCAGTCAAACCAGTGTATAGCGAAGTGGTTTACTTTTAATTATAGTATTGCAAAAACATAAATTTTTATTCCTCTTAAAATGAGTAAAAAAAGACGAGTAACTTTACATAATTTTTTCCGCACTGAAAGTTCTACTCCGGAAAATGGAAATACAGAAAAATCGAGTAAAACATTAAATGAATGTCCGCCAAATAGAAAAATAAATCTGCTTTCACAAGACACTACACTTATGAGTACTTGAAATATGGTTTTATACTTTGGTCAGATTCTACGGAAGAAGATGTACGTTCAGTACATCTGCAATAATGTGCAAGGAAGCTAAGACTAATGATACCATGAAACCGTCCAAAATCTTGCAATATTTAAAATCAATAAATCCCGAACAAGAACAGAAATCATTGGAATATTTTGAATGCCAAAATCAAGAACAAAACATTCTTTCACAACCGGAGAAAATTTAATTAAACCGGTGTTAATTGATGTTTACAATGAAATCTTTGGGCCCTCAGCTGCAGATCAGATCAGATCAATTTCTCCTTCAAATAAAACGATTAGTTAACAAATTGAAAATCTGAAAATATTTAATATCAGTTAATAAAAAGTACGAGTATTAAAGTATCACCAATGTTTGCCATCTAGATAGACGAAACATATGATATTTCTAAAAAGCTATTTTTCTCTGCTACGTAAGGTACATTGACTATCCTTCTAAAGAAATTAAAGAAGAATTATTATTTTTCAATGATTTAGATTCCCGCACAAGTTCCGAAATTTTTGACTCATTGAATTCGTATATTAATAACCATTCGTTAAACTGGAACGTATTCCTGCTAGCCTATTAAAGAGTTAGCACCGAAAGGACTTCAGTGGACGGTCTGAAGGGGAATTACGTCGGGAGGACAGGCTTTATAAGCCTAGCCTTCCGCGGTCGGCCCATGAAATGGGTTCGATAACGCTGGTTTAACAACGGATTGGAATGCAATTAAATCCGTCTTAAATTCACTAAAATAATAATAGACAAAACTTGAAAAATTAGATCCGAGATTAAAAAAATAACCCTTTTAAAAACAAGCCCGATTAGAAAGATCCAGCAGCAAGGGACTCTGTCCAGGTTCTGCGATAAAGTAGGGAGTAATAGACTCCTGCCAACTTTGCATTCCATTCCATTCCATTAAACTGGAAGGATTTTATTGGTTTGTGTACCGACACAACAAATATGTCTGGAAAACATTGTGGAGTAACAAAAAGGATTAAAGGAATCGCTTATTCCGATATATTACTAAAACATTGTATAATACATCGCTAGCACTTAGCAGCCACCTGAATTAAACGATGTTCTACAGGAATCGACAAAAATTGTTCATTTCTTAAACAAAGCGATCTTAACTCTCGATTATCTGCCAGTCTTTGTCAAGAGACAGGAGAAGAACAACAACATTTCTTACTTCATGCAGAAGTAAGATGTCTCTCGCGAGAAAAAGTGTTACCAAACTTTGCGAATTATGGACGGAAGTAGAAATATGTTTGGTAGAAAAACAACATCCGTTATGAAAATGTTTTCCAATATCTATTGGATTGCGAAACTGACATATTTAAGTGACATATTTTCTAACATAAATGACTTCAATTAAGTTTGCAGGGATGTTTGACAAATTCATTTAATCTATTTTTTAAAAATTTATGCATTTAAAAAAAATTAAATTTTGGTTAAAAAAATTGAAGAAAATAATATTGATGTAGTTAATTCTTATTACGATTTTATTAGTACACAAAATAGTTGATAATCTGAATGTCAACATTTACAGTCATTATATGATGGATCTGAAAAATATTTCCCTATAAACATAAACTTGCAGGAGATGAATCTATGGATAACTTATCCTTTTATTGAAAATAAATGGAATAATACAAATTTAAGTAACGAAATTCAAGAACGTCTTTTGAAACTGAGCTCAGACATAACATTAAAAAACAAATTTTCATCTATGAATTTAATTACATTTTGGATGGCAATAAAAAATGGATATCCACATTTACACAACAAAGCGATGAAAATGCTGCTTCCTTTTACAACCTCATATTTGTGTGAAACTGGATTTTTAACTACGATACTTATTAAAACCAAAACAAGAACTCGTTTATCAATAAGTTCATCTCTTCGATTAGATTTAAGTAATTTACAATCCGACAATGAAACAATTGTACAAAATGAGCAACAACAGATTTCTAAATTAGATTTTTAGAAAAGTCTAAGCGAGGGTCAGGGGTCAGCCGGTCCCTGTATATTTTTCTATAATTTTACCGGTGTGCCACAAAAAAAAAAGGCTGAGAAACACTGGGCTGAAGCGTCCATATATACCTTTTATTTATTATTTTTTTTGTTGAGTAAACAGTTCCTCATCTACACTCTACTTTCACGTATCCTACACCATTCTTAATGCTTAATGAGCATAGTATAATTATTCAAAAAACATTGGAACATTTTTGGATGTAAGTCAACCGTCAATTCAAAATAATTAGCCGATTCAAGATACTAAATTTTAAATATTACAGAGCAACATTTAAAATATTTTTTTTCTTTCCCGTCTAGATAGCGTAACAGAACTATAGCTTTAAAAGGGAAAATATTATAATCGGTCCAATTTGAGCATATGCGGTTTTCACCGGATCTTGACCTTTTGACACCTAAGGAACCCAACAAACCGGATGGAAATTTTCCGGATGTTCATGTGCGTGTGTGTGTTCGATGTTGGCCTCCAAATCACCTTATATCTCCAGAACTACTAGACCGATTTTGACCAAACTTGGTCAAATTACTTCTATATATGGGACATTGATGTTATTAAATTTTCAATTTAAAAGGTCAAGAGGGTGAGGCTGTAGAGCAAGGTCACCCTCAGTATCTCGATATTTTGCCTAATTAAGGCTATATTTTTCTTCAGCGCATTTCTGAACAATTAAAATATAAAAATATTTGACAAAAGAACATTTTTGCAAAATCGCACCCCCACCTCAAAAAATTATTATATAAATTTTTATAGTCGTCTGCCATATTGTGACGTCACAGATGAGCGGTAGAATTAAATAAATTAGTAATGTTTAGGGTGTAAAAAACTAACTCGGTCTGGGTGGGTTTAGAACTCGATCGCCCGGTTGACTCGGTACCTAATGCGTTAAGCCTCGCGACTACACCAGTTGCCGACCGTACAGGCGAGATTTGTTCTATGTAAGTTGTGAAATTACATTAGTTTAGTAGCCGAAGATAGTACCGCCACACCTTCGCGAATTAAATTCTACAACTGCGTTGTCAGTTTTTTTTTAGTTTTTTTTGGGTAATGATAAGTGATAGAATTATTACAATAGCTCCGTGTAATTCATTCGTGTATAAATTAATAACTAGACTAATCCCTGTGCGAGCATTACGCAAAAAATACTGGACAGGTTTTAATAAAACTTTGTAGATTTACAATTTACAGGCTTGGTCATTATACATTTACAATTATCACGATATTCCAAATGGGGATTAAGTTATTAAAGATAATCATTAAACAAAAAAAATTATCTTTTTACTTCATTTTTTTTCTTGTACCATGGTAAAAGAAAAAGATCTCCGAGTTCAGATCTATGTAGTTTAAAAATATTTTAATATTATATTATTAAATTATTATTATTATTATTGTAATTAACCTAAATTAGCACATTTAGCAAACTTTTATGGATTTTGATTATTTTGGCTGTCGATACTGGATTATCAAAAGTTAATAAAATATGCGGTACTCTTTCGGAATTCCCCCCCCCCCCAAATTTCTATTTTTTTTCTAACGATATATGATGAATCGTACATAACCTTCGCTCGCTAACATCGTCTAATTAACGTTAAATATACAATTACACACAACAATGATACAATCTTTAATTATGCGCAATACAGTTTTGTTGGATTCATATTCATATGAATTTCTATGGCGTCACCGAGATAAAGATTTGTTCAATTTGATATACCTCAATATATTAATGAGCTTCATCTATAGTATAATCATCGTTTAGTGAAATATATATTGTGTTGTGTTTATAAAAAGTAATTGCAATTTATAATAATGTTATATTTAAAAATATATTACATAAATTTTTACTTCCTTGTACGAAGTAAAGGAAGTATTGTGATCGCGAAAAATTAAGGTTTGCAGATTTCAACGGAAATATCCATTTTGACCATCCCTGAATCCATTTTGACTAGTTTCGGCGTGATGTCTGTACGTACGTATGTATCCCGCATAGCTCAAAAACAATTAGCCGTAGGTTGTTGAAATTTTCAATTTAGGACTGTTGTAACATCTAGTTGTATACCTCCCCTTTTGATTGCAATCGAAACCAAAAATTGTCCAAATAAAACTGGATTTTGAACGTTTATTTAACTGCAGTAATAAGCCTTCATTGAGAGCTTTACAACGATATACCATAAGTGGTACTTATTTTCATTGGTTCTTGAGTTATAGCCAAATAAAATTTTAATTAATGAAATATTTCGATCTTAGAAGGGGAATGCACATGTGTTCGAATCAGACTTCATCTCTTTTTTTTAATTTTTTTTTTCTAATTTAAATATATTGATTTTTTAATAATTATTAACCTCTGATTATAAAAAAATAATTTATGGTAAATAATAAATCAATAAAATAAACAAATATCAGAAGTTATTAATGAAATAACATTTTATGTACTTTTCATTTAAATAAAAATTTATTATGTAATCTAATAGGGGGATACAATTAAGTTATGTGGTGTCCACATCAGATTTTTAATTATGCACTCGCTTCTCCAAAATAATTCTCTCTAATCATTATAACACATGCATTTTTAATTAATTATGATATTGAACGATATTAAAAGTAAATATCGTTAAAAAAGAAAGAGTTTGGGGAAAAAATTCCGAAAGAGTGGCAAATATGCCTCGAAAGGAGAGAAATTGCCTGTTAAATAACGTCTGCTAAAAGAATGAGAGTATCTCGATCCTCTGGAACAGATGAAGTGAGTGATTCTCGGTTAACTGCTGACTGAGAGCGCTACGCCCAGAATCAAGCTGCAATAAATTTGCATCGTAAGTTGCAATTAAATTCCTAACGACTGAATAATGACCAATCAGTATTAGTACCGAACAACAAATAATGGAGAGTTAACATTTAACCAGCTCTGTATGACGCTTGAGTTCAGATTGCAGGTTTTTTGTAGCCTATATGTTTCTATATAAAAAAAGAAATAAAATTAAAAAATCATCGAAATGGGTGATTTTTGCGTGATTGAATGAAACAAAATAAACAAATAAATGCAAAACAAATAAACCTTCAGATTTATATATTACTATGATATTATATCATGGACATAACATAACAGACATTCTAACAGAAAGTGGACCATGTTATTAACAGTTTTATTAATATTAGCAAATTAAAAATTAATTTAAAAATATTAAGTATTTGAACTTTTATTTCATATTTCCTGCAATAGATTCCAAATAAGTTAAAAATTAAGTTGGAAATAAACGCATTTAAAAAAAAAACAAAAGAAGAAATTTTAATTTCTACAAACCTCTTTGAGTACTCCAACGTAATCTCTGTAAGTAAAGAAGGAAAATACTGCTTCAGAAGAAACAAATAAATCTTGTCTGCTAAATAAAATTCTCTTCTTTATAAATTGAGATCTGAGAGATAAATGAAATAATATTGTTGAAAATGTTTTTTATATTAAATAAGAAATTTTATATTAAATCTTACTTAGTTTTATCTTAATTCTGTCTGATAAATTGATAAGTATCTTCATAAAATAAGAGTGCTCTTCACAAAATCTGATTTCAGTTGATTATTTTCCATCTTCTTCCTACCATTAATTTTTGAGAATATTTTTTAAAAACAATTCCAATAACAAATAAACCATTACACTTAATGCTTGAAGGAGAATTTGTTATCACTGTTAGTTATTATAACGATTTCTTGATAACGAAGAATTCTAATTCAAAGTAAAAGAGGACCTGGTCAATTCAACGCTCTGATGTTAGAAGAGTGGGAGGAAATTTTGTGAGTTATTGCAGTAGTTAGTTTATGTTTTTATTTTCGAGCATAAAATTATTAAAAAGATATAATTAAAATTACTAAATCATTTAACGTTAATGTCTTTGTATTGATAGCTGCTAAAAAACAGATTAACGAATTAAAATACACTGCTGTGTCTTTCATTAAAAGTTTACTAATCTTTGTAATATAAATGGTACTAAAACTCACGCACTAAATATCTCGCCCATCTTTCTCTGTATGTGTGATGTGTGTGTACGCGCGCCCGCGCCCGCGAGAACGGAAAATTGACCTGATAGTTCAGAAAATTTCAAATTATTTCTCGTAAACTTTATATGAGATATATATTTTTAATATTAAAAAACTTTCAATTTTTATCAAAAATATATTACAATTTATTAAAATTTACTTGATATTAAAATGTTATTTTATCTGGATTATTTTACAAGAAAATTTTAATTATCTTAAAATATTATTTTTTAACAGAAACACAACTTGCCTCCCGAGTCTGGACTCATTTGATCTACGCAAGTTTGTTTTATAATCTTCTTTGAAATTATTATGTTCTATCTCTATCTTAATCGAACTTTTTTTTTGAAGGACATTCTGGCATTTCCTTTCATACTCTAACTTCTGGAAATTCAGTTTTTTACTTCTTTTGAAGCTGATCAACTGTGTGAATTAAAAGAGGATTTTTCCTATTTTCTCCTGTTCTAATTGGCAAAATATGAACATCTTAAGAATTTAAAGCTCTAATTCACATTAAGACAAAACACTTTAGCAGCATTTGTTACAATAATAAGTAATAAAGCTCCATTTGCAGACCCTGGGTGTGTCTACTGCGGGGAATTAGGTACCCCAGAACACACCTTCTTTGACTGTGGAAAGTGGGTGCCGCTACGGAGAGACCTTGGGGTCCTCCAACTGACATCGGGATATGCTGGAGTATATGCTCAGGGGAGATAGAGTGGCTTGCACTACCTACAAAGATTCTGCGAGAGAAAGAGCAAAGTGGACAGCTGAACACATAGCGAGAACTAAAATAAGGAGGCGAGGCTCCCCAAAAATAAGATGCAGACCGTCCAGCAGAATACAGAAGACCAGCGAAAACCTCAAGCAGTGAGGGGTAGGATACCAGACTGGAGAACGAAGGGAGGACAGACAGCCCTCTGCAGAGCTGGCCTTCGTTCATGCTTGCATGGATGGGCGACAGTAATGATGCGCGAGGACTCTGAACACACTGAGCTCGAATGCAGCTCGACTAATGCTTAAATGCGGTTTCCGGCCTGGGGAGGGAGGACTAGTGAGGTGGAGGTTTAGTCGGTAGGGCGCAGGGTACATACGCCGTAACGTCTGCGGAACCTGTTAGCAAGCTCGACACTTTGTCCGTAAATGGGATTACTTCCCTAACCAGAGGAAAATAAAAATAAAGCTCCATTCGGTAATAACCGAATGTAGATAGTATTTGAAAAAAACTTCACACAGAAGATAAGGTTCAGTGGACTGAACTCAGAACTTGAGTAATAAATAAATTTTATAAAAGAAATATACACCAAATTAAATCACCTTTCAATTTCTTTCCACATAAATAAATAAGCTGATAAACCATACCATAATTTTTCTATTCTATACAAATTCATTGAAATGATTTTTTATTATTATATTAATATATATCACATGTTTCTGATATATTATCATACGGAAGAACTGCACCTTTTAATATATGAAAAATAATCCAAATAAAGTACGACAAACCTAAACATTTTATTTAAATTATTACATTAAACCTACTGTATTATCATTAGACCTACTGTATTAAAAATATCGAACTTAGAACAGAAAGGCTCAAGATAAGTCAAGTTCAAAGATTAAGACTTATTGAGATGTTTTCATCAAGTACTATTTCATTTTATCATTAAAAAATTTAAGATTGAGCATACCCGTTTTTGTATAAATTTATGTTGAAATTACAGTTTAATCTCAATTTTCAACATTTTTTTTTTTTAAAGACTTCTTTATATTTAGTATTATTACGAATAAATATAACAATTATAAAGTTAATAAAGAATAATAATTTAATTCAAACTTAAATCTTTGTACTATAACTCTAATTTACTTTAAACTTAGAATAATCCATTTTATGAGTTAATACAGCGACTGCAGAAGTTTCATTAAGGCTTAACTATGCGTAATGTTTAATTGTAATGTGATGTTGTACGTTCCGAAATACTCAGTTATAACCCTTTCCCTACACAACTCTTCTTTAGTTCCTCTTGAAATGCAAAAGCTGAACTAAAAAACAAAGACACGATTTTATTACATTAAAAAGAACAAAAGAGAATAGATTGACTGACTAAAGTGAAACTATTCACATTTAGATTAAATGAAGAAAAAAGTAAAATACATATCTGCTAAATTAATTTTATAAAATCCGTTTAAATTAATAATTTAAAAATCGGATGTGGACACCACATGATTTCCTTCTACGCTTATTAAATTGCATATTCACATATTTTGCTGCACTTCATTTAAACTTATTTCATTTAAAAGTGAGATACAACCCTCCAATTCTTTAATAAAGTGGACAGTTACACAATTGCCTAAATATAACTTTTTATTAACATCGAATATTTATACAATTATTAATTCAAAAATTTTACCTGAAATATTAAGATAGAGTAAAAGTCCCTTTATTACTCTTTAAATAAATCTTACATCTACACAATATTATGGTTTTTAAATTATTATGATGTAACCATCAACAAAATAAAACAAAAACAAATAATTAGATATTTCACCAAATCTGATGTTGACACTACTTACTTACACGTTTATTAAATTACATATATACATTTTTTTTTTTAAATGAAAATTACATAAAATTTTGTTTTATTAATAACTTCGATATTTTTTTTTTTATTGTTATTATTGATTTATTATTTATTGTAAAAGAGTTTTGCAGTAACAGGTTAATAATTATTAATAAATCAATATATATAAGTTAAAAAAAAACGTTAAAAATAAAAAGGAGTTGAAGTCTGATTCGAACCCACGTGCCTTCCCCTTCTAAGATCTAAATATTTCATTAATTATAATTTCATTTGGCTATAACTCTGGAACCAATGAAAATAAGTCCATTTATGATACATCGTTGAAAGGCCCTCACTAAAGGCTTATTACTGCAATTAAGAAAAAGTCCAACATCTAATTTTTTTAGATTTTGGGCTTTTTTGGACACTTTTGGTTCAGTCGATTGCAATCAAAAGGGGAGATGCACAACTAGATGTTATAACAATCCTAAATCCAAAATTTCAACATCCTAGGGCTAATTGATTTTTAATTATGCGAGATTTTTTCGCGATCACAATACTTTCTTTACATCGTACAAGGAAGTAAAAAAGCAATCTGATTTTATTTAAACTCAGATGAATTTACTACAACTACAAAATATAATTTATATATTTTCCAATGAACATATAAATAAAACGTTAATAAATATGTAAATATACATATTCATTATGTAACTACTTGTTTTTCTCCCTCATTGTTGCACAGTTTCTTTCTATTATAAATATGGTTAACCTCTTTATACCAAACTATGTCAGTATATTATGATGTAACCAAAATGCACGATAATGTTCTTTGTTGAAATTTTTCCCTTCCATCATCTTACAATTATTTCTCTACCGACAACACATTTCTGTGCCGAAAAGGCATACAACTCCCTCCACGAAGAGAGTACATTGCACCCTCCAAAAAACTACGGCCTGCACAGAAGTTTGAAACTTTTATCCAGATTTTTTCATAATGTATCACCACACAAAAAGAAAATATTGCATAAAATCAAATATTAATCCTGAATTATTTAAGCAATAAGTTCTCTTCAATTTATACTCTTTATAATCTAGACAGAGAAGTAGTTACTGATGAAACCCCTTTATTGTGAATAAGTCGATTGAGTTTTCCATACAAATAAACAGGCTAGATTTGGTATCAAAACATATTTAATGTCTGAATCCATATCAAGCTATATATACAAACCTATTATATGTACGGGGAGTAAAACTAAAATAATGCAGAATCCAAATTATGGGTATACGACAAATGTACTTAGTTTAATGAATGACTCCCCATCACAAAGGATGCTATGTGCATTCAGACAATCTTTCTTTACTACAGTTCAGAACTAATTGTTGCTCTAGAAGATAAGGACACAGATCTAGTAGGAACAGTTAGACGAAATTTAAAAAGCATTCTTAAGTTTTTCTGCGCAAAAATAAAAAAAAATGATAACGGTCAATGAAAAGTCAAGAAAAATTATGCTTTCAAAATTGCTGTTTTTCTCAACTGTACATGAAATATTTCTAGTTGAACTAAAGAGGAAGAGTCAAAATCTCATCATTGTTCGATGTTACAAATTACTATAATAAAAAAAAAAATATATATATATATATATATATATATATAGGGGAGGAGTTGACAAAATGAACCAGATGCTTGGCGAATACTTTCTTGAACGTAAGTGTATATTCAATGTATATGTTTTCTTGGAAAGTATGAAGGAAAGTACACATTTCTGCAGTTTAGAAAGCTTTAGTCGAACACTCGAAAAACTCAAGAAACCAAGCCCATCTTAAAAAAGGATCATTGAAGTCGAAGAAACGGACATATTCCTAACCAGTAATACGAAACAGTCACAAAAAAAGGGTTCAAATTCCTTAAGATCTGTTGTGTTCCCTCAAAAAAAAGAAAAAGATATCAGTGTACTGCTTCTATGTATTTCATACATAAAAAAACTATTAAAAACAATTTAGCATAAGTTTAGTAAAGTAGTGAGAGAAAAAACTATTGAAAATATAACTACATTAACTTGTATAATTATACCCTAACAAAAATTATTTCAAAAAATTTCCGTTTAAGTAAGCGAAATATTAAGTTTTTTTTTTTTGTTTTGAAAGAATAAAAAAGTTGGGCGTTGAAGAAAAAAAATAAAGAAAAATAAAATAAATTCCTATAAAAAATGAAATGATTCCTTTAAAAAATGAGACAGAAGCAAACGTTATCAACTTTATCTAACAGTTAACAAACAAATAACTGTTGCTTATTCACAATCGATCATAAAGTGAAAAATTCAATTAAAAAATTAATTAATAAAATATAAACAATATCCTAATGTCAAGAAAAACAAAAGAAAGAACCAAAATTAAAATAACCTAAACAACATATCTGAAATTAACTGTACTACACGTGATAAAAAATGTATGGCCGAACAATAAAACTTATTTAATGTTAGATTTAACACATAAAATAGATATATGTAATATTCCCAGCTACAAAAAAAAATATGTAATGAATGTTTCAACAACTAAAAACAGACACTAGTAACCAAACATTGAGATTTATAGCACTATTACCGTATAAAACACCGGAGGTACAAACTACATTGGTAAATTCAGCTTTCTTTCTTTGAAAATAATGATGTTCATTATACAGTTAGTACTGTTGAATATCGGATTACACAACTGAATACAGGCCAGGTTTCAATAGGTTTAGCATGAGGATATGCAAGAATGTATTTGACTCAATGAAGAACGCAACGGGAAACCACTTCGTTTCTCACTCTTTTCATTAAGCCTGGTATAGAGTAATTTTTATTTGTATAAATGTCTATATTATTTTTGGGAATGACTTGGTTTTGTGTAACCTACAAAAATTACAGTTATAGTATCAAAAATACATACAAAACATGTTAAAGTTAATATAAAAAATAATAGTATTTTAAACTAATCAAAGAGTAAAAATGTGTATATATACAAATACAGCGAATTCCGGTTTATACGACCAATAATTGAATTATGAACATCTCGACATTTAACTAAACTAACACTTCAAAGTAAAAATATAAAAGTGATAAAAAAAATTAAATGATTAACTAAAGCAAACTGATTTAAAATAATTACGGGAAAACGATATCAACAGTACCACCACAATGAATAACGGACTCGAATAAAGAAAATAAAAACATTTGCTTCGTCATAACTGCATGATGTCATCTGTGTCACTACACACTACGTTCAGTGCAGACCAGTGATGGAAGGAAGTTACCTCCCTCAATACAACATTCAGCAACAGTCAAGCGATTTAACTTACTAATAAAATTGTGTTGTTTTAGAAGTAAAAGAAAGAAACGAATGATTTAATGATATTTATAAGCGGCATTTTGGACCGTTAAACCGGCATAATTTTAAATGAATTGTACCAATACGTTTCTGTTTTAACAAAAATACCCCAATTAAACAGGTTAATTACTTTGATTTTAAATAAAGCTGTAGCTGCGGTGGCGTTAATACGTAAGTACCAAAACATTTTTCAAAAAGTATAAACAAGAGACATTAAAGTATTTTTTTTTTATTTTACTGATCATAAATAGCAATTGTTACTGTATTTTGTTCCTCTATTTTGTTTATCTCTCCTCTATGAATCATGAGACCTTGCCGTTGGTGAGGGGGCTTGAGTGCTCAGGGATACAGAGTAGCTGGACCGAAGGTGCAACCATATCGGAGAGGTATCTGTTGAGAGCCAGACTAAGGAATGATTCCTGAAAGAGGGCAGCAGCTCTTTCAGTAGTTGTTAGGGGCGTGAGTCACAATGACTTAAACGGCCGTATCAACATCACTCAGTCCTCTGAGTACTGCGTAGCTGAAAGCAATGGAAAACTACAGCTGCTTTTTTCCAAGAAAATGTGGCTCTCTGCATTTTCACATATCAATAATGGAGGCGCCTTCCTTGGTAAAATATTCCGGAGGTAAAATAGTCCCCCGTTCGGATCTCCGGGTGGGGACTACTAAGGAAGGGGTCACCAGAAAATTAAAAAATAACATTCTACGAGTCGGAGCGTGGAATGTTAGAAGCTTAAAAAAGGTTGGTAGGCTAGAAAATTTAAAAAGGGAAATGGATAGGGTGAATGTGGATATAGTAGGAATTAGTGAGGTTCGGTGGGAAGAGGAAGGCGACTTTTGGTCAGGTGATTTTAGAGTAATTAACTCAGCGTCAAATAATGGGCAGGCAGGAGTAGGTTTCGTGATGAACAAGAAGATAGGGAGGAGAGTGGAGTATTTCAAAACGCATAGCGATAGAAAGAGGGCAGCAGCTCTTTCAGTAGTTGTTAGGGGCGTGAGTCACAATGACTTAAACGGCCGTATCAACATCACTCAGTCCTCTGAGTACTGCGCAGCTGAAAGCAATGGAAAACTACAGCTGCTTTTTTTCCAAGAAAATGTGGCTCTCTGCATTTTCACATAGCAACAATGGAGGCGCCTTCCTTGGTAAAATATTCCGGAGGTAAAATAGTCCCCCGTTCGGATCTCCGGGTGGGGACTACTAAGGAAGGGGTCACCAGAAAATTAAAAAATAACATTCTACGAGTCGGAGCGTGGAATGTTAGAAGCTTAAAAAAGGTTGGTAGGCTAGAAAATTTAAAAAGGGAAATGGATAGGGTGAATGTGGATATAGTAGGAATTAGTGAGGTTCGGTGGGAAGAGGAAGGCGACTTTTGGTCAGGTGATTTTAGAGTAATTAACTCAGCGTCAAATAATGGGCAGGCAGGAGTAGGTTTCGTGATGAACAAGAAGATAGGGAGGAGAGTGGAGTATTTCAAGACGCATAGCGATAGAATCATTGTAATAAGGATAAATTCAAAACCTAAACCGACAACGATTGTTAACGTTTATATGCCTACAAGCGCCCATGATGATGATGAGGTAGAGTGTGTATACGAAGAGATTGATGAAGCAATTAAACACGTAAAAGGAGATGAAAATTTAATAATAGTTGGAGATTGGAATGCAAGCATTGGAAAAGGCAAGGAAGGAAATATAGTGGGTGAATACGGGCTGGGCAAAAGGAATGAAAGAGGGGACCGACTTATAGAGTTTTGCACGAAGTATAATTTAGTAATTGCCAACACCCAATTTAAAAATCATAATAGAAGAATATACACTTGGAAAAAGCCAGGCGATACTGGAAGGTATCAGATAGATTATATCATGGTTAAGCAAAGATTTAGAAATCAACTCGTTGACTGCAAAACTTACCCTGGAGCAGACATTGATAGCGACCATAATTTGGTGATAATGAAATGTAGATTGGGGTTTAAAAACCTGAAGAAAAGTTGTCAGATGAATCGGTGGAATTTAGAGAAGCTTGAGGAAGAGGAGGTAAAGAAGATTTTTGAGGAGGACATCGCAAGAGGTCTGAGTAAAAAAGATATGGTAGAAAATGTAGAAGAAGAATGGGAGAATGTTAAAAAGGAAATTCTTAAATCAGCAGAAGCAAACTTAGGCGGAATAAAGAGAACCGGTAGAAAACCTTGGGTTTCAGACGATATATTGCAGCTGATGGATGAACGTAGAAAATATAAGAATGCTAATGATGAAGAAAGTAAAAAGAACTATCGGCAATTAAGAAATGCTATAAATAGGAAATGCAAACTGGCGAAAGAAGAGTGGATTAAAGAAAAGTGTTCAGAAGTGGAAAGAGAAATGAGCATTGGTAAAATTGACGGAGCATACAGGAAAGTTAAGGAAAATTTTGGGGTACATAAATTAAAATCTAATAATGTGTTAAACAAAGATGGTATACCAATATATAATACGAAAGGTAAAGTCGATAGATGGGTGGAATATATTGAAGAGTTATACGGAGGAAATGAATTAGAAAATGGTGTTATAGAGGAAGAAGAAGAAGTTGAGGAGGATGAAATGGGAGAAACAATACTGAGATCTGAATTTAAGAGAGCATTAAAAGATTTAAATGGCAGAAAGGCTCCTGGAATAGACGGAATACCTGTAGAATTACTGCGCAGTGCAGGTGAGGAAGCGATTGATAGATTATACAAACTGGTGTGTAATATTTATGAAAAAGGGGAATTTCCGTCAGACTTCAAAAAAAGTGTTATAGTTATGATACCAAAGAAAGCAGGGGCAGATAAATGTGAAGAATACAGAACAATTAGTTTAACTAGTCATGCATCAAAAATCTTAACTAGAATTTTATACAGAAGAATTGAGAGGAGAGTGGAAGAAGTGTTAGGAGAAGACCAATTTGGTTTCAGGAAAAGTATAGGGACAAGGGAAGCAATTTTAGGCCTCAGATTAATAGTAGAAGGAAGATTAAAGAAAAACAAACCAACATACTTGGCGTTTATAGACCTAGAAAAGGCTTTCGATAACGTAGATTGGAATAAAATGTTCAGCATTTTAAAAAAATTAGGGTTCAAATACAGAGATAGAAGAACAATTGCTAACATGTACAGGAACCAAACAGCAACAATAACAATTGAAGAACATAAGAAAGAAGCCCTAATAAGAAAGGGAGTCCGACAAGGATGTTCCCTATCTCCGTTACTTTTTAATCTTTACATGGAACTAGCAGTTAATGATGTTAAAGAACAATTTAGATTCGGAGTAACAGTACAAGGTGAAAAGATAAAGATGCTACGATTTGCTGATGATATAGTAATTCTAGCCGAGAGTAAAAAGGATTTAGAAGAAACAATGAACGGCATAGATGAAGTCCTACGCAAGAACTATCGCATGAAAATAAACAAGAACAAAACAAAAGTAATGAAATGTAGTAGAAATAACAAAGATGGACCACTGAATGTGAAAATAGGAGGAGAAAAGATTATGGAGGTAGAAGAATTTTGTTATTTGGGAAGTAAAATTACTAAAGATGGACGAAGCAGGAGCGATATAAAATGCCGAATAGCACAAGCTAAACGAGCCTTCAGTAAGAAATATAATTTGTTTACATCAAAAATTAATTTAAATCTCAGGAAAAGATTTTTGAAAGTGTATGTCTGGAGTGTCGCTTTATATGGAAGTGAAACTTGGACAATCGGAGTATCTGAGAAGAAAAGATTAGAAGCTTTTGAAATGTGGTGCTATAGGAGAATGTTAAAAATCAGATGGGTGGATAAAGTGACAAATGAAGAGGTATTGCGGCAAATAGATGAAGAAAGAAGCATTTGGAAGAATATAGTTAAAAGAAGAGACAGACTTATAGGCCACATACTAAGGCATCCTGGAATAGTCGCTTTAATATTGGAAGGACAGGTAGAAGGGAAAAATTGTGTAGGCAGGCCACGTTTGGAGTATGTAAAACAAATTGTTGGGGATGTAGGATGTAGAGGGTATACTGAAATGAAACGACTAGCACTAGATAGGGAATCTTGGAGAGCTGCATCAAACCAGTCAAATGACTGAAGACAAAAAAAAAAAAGCGATAGAATCATTGTAATAAGGATAAAATCAAAACCTAAACCGACAACGATTGTTAACGTTTATATGCCTACAAGCGCCCATGATGATGATGAGGTAGAGTGTGTATACGAAGAGATTGATGAAGCAATTAAACACGTAAAAGGAGATGAAAATTTAATAATAGTTGGAGATTGGAATGCAAGCATTGGAAAAGGCAAGGAAGGAAATATAGTGGGTGAATACGGGCTGGGCAAAAGGAATGAAAGAGGGGACCGACTTATAGAGTTTTGCACGAAGTATAATTTAGTAATTGCCAACACCCAATTTAAAAATCATAATAGAAGAATATACACTTGGAAAAAGCCAGGCGATACTGCAAGGTATCAGATAGATTATATCATGGTTAAGCAAAGATTTAAAAATCAACTCGTTGACTGCAAAACTTACCCTGGAGCAGACATTGATAGCGACCATAATTTGGTGATAATGAAATGTAGATTGGGGTTTAAAAACCTGAAGAAAAGTTGTCAGATGAATCGGTGGAATTTAGAGAAGCTTGAGGAAGAGGAGGTAAAGAAGATTTTCGAGGAGGACATCGCAAGAGGTCTGAGTAAAAAAGATAAGGTAGAAAATGTAGAAGAAGAATGGGAGAATGTTAAAAAGGAAATTCTTAAATCAGCAGAAGCAAACTTAGGCAGAATAAAGAGAACTGGTAGAAAACCTTGGGTTTCAGACGATATATTGCAGCTGATGGATGAACGTAGAAAATATAAGAATGCTAATGATGAAGAAAGTAAAAGGAACTATCGGCAATTAAGAAATGCTATAAATAGGAAGTGCAAACTGGCGAAAGAAGAGTGGATTAAAGAAAAGTGTTCAGAAGTGGAAAGAGAAATGAACATTGGTAAAATAGACGGAGCATACAGGAAAGTTAAGGAAAATTTTGGGGTACATAAATTAAAATCTAATAATGTGTTAAACAAAGATGGTACACCAATATATAATACGAAAGGTAAAGTCGATAGATGGGTGGAATATATTGAAGAGTTATACGGTGGAAATGAATTAGAAAATGGTGTTATAGAGGAAGAAGAGGAAGTTGAGGAGGATAAAATGGGAGAAACAATACTGAGATCTGAATTTAAGAGAGCATTAAACGATTTAAATGGCAGAAAGGCTCCTGGAATAGACGGAATACCTGTAGAATTACTGCGCAGTGCAGGTGAGGAAGCGATTGATAGATTATACAAACTGGTGTGTAATATTTATGAAAAAGGGGAATTTCCGTCAGACTTCAAAAAAAGTGTTATAGTTATGATACCAAAGAAAGCAGGGGCAGAAAAATGTGAAGAATATAGAACAATTAGTTTAACTAGTCATGCATCAAAAATCTTAACTAGAATTTTATACAGAAGAATTGAGAGGAGAGTGGAAGAAGTGTTAGGAGAAGACCAATTTGGTTTCAGGAAAAGTATAGGGACAAGGGAAGCAATTTTAGGCCTCAGATTAATAGTAGAAGAAAGATTAAAGAAAAACAAACCAACATACTTGGCGTTTATAGATCTAGAAAAGGCTTTCGATAACATAGATTGGAATAAAATGTTCAGCATTTTAAAAAAATTAGGGTTCAAATACAGAGATAGAAGAACAATTGCTAACATGTACAGGAACCAAACAGCAACAATAACAATTGAAGAACATAAGAAAGAAGCCCTAATAAGAAAGGGAGTCCGACAAGGATGTTCCCTATCTCCGTTACTTTTTAATCTTTACATGGAACTAGCAGTTAATGATGTTAAAGAACAATTTAGATTCGGAGTAACAGTACAAGGTGAAAAGATAAAGATGCTACGATTTGCTGATGATATAGTAATTCTAGCCGAGAGTAAAAAGGATTTAGAAGAAACAATGAACGGCATAGATGAAGTCCTACGCAAGAACTATTGCATGAAAATAAACAAGAACAAAACAAAAGTAATTAAATGTAGTAGAAATAACAAAGATGGACCACTGAATGTGAAAATAGGAGGAGAAAAGATTATGGAGGTAGAAGAATTTTGTTATTTGGGAAGTAAAATTACTAAAGATGGACGAAGCAGGAGCGATATAAAATGCCGAATAGCACAAGCTAAACGAGCCTTCAGTAAGAAATATAATTTGTTTACATCAAAAATGAATTTAAATGTCAGGAAAAGATTTTTGAAAGTGTATGTTTGGAGTGTCGCTTTATATGGAAGTGAAACTTGGACAATCGGAGTATCTGAGAAGAAAAGATTAGAAGCTTTTGAAATGTGGTGCTATAGGAGAATGTTAAAAATCAGATGGGTGGATAAAGTGACAAATGAAGAGGTATTGCGGCAAATAGATGAAGAAAGAAGCATTTGGAAAAATATAGTTAAAAGAAGAGACAGACTTCTAGGCCACATACTAAGGCATCCTGGAATAGTCGCTTTAATATTGGAAGGACAGGTAGAAGGGAAAAATTGTGTAGGCAGGCCACGCTTGGAGTATGTAAAACAAATTGTTAGGGATGTAGGATGTAGAGGGTATACTGAAATGAAACGACTAGCACTAGATAGGGAATCTTGGAGAGCTGCATCAAACCAGTCAAATGACTGAAGACAAAAAAAAAAAAAAAAAAATTTTGTTTATCAATCGTTTTGTTTTATTTATTTTGTTTTTTTTTTTTTAATATGTAAGATTACAAAAACTATTCGGTAATGCATTGTACCACAAGAGTAATTCTTTGTAAGTGTAATAAGCCTGTTTTTATATGTAGCTATGTAAAGTAAAAGGATTGTATGTAAGGTATTGCATTTTATTGGATACATATTGTACGGTAGAATATTTACATCGTTATTATGTTATAATTTACAGTATTGTTCATGTAATCTTAATATTAGAAATAAAATTCAGAACAGTAGATCGCTTATTCGAGTTTAATAATTAGAATACACCCGTATACCGTATTTATGCATACATTCTCATTTTCCGTTAATCTCGCTTAATAAGGCCAACCGTTTAATGAGGCCACTTAGCCCCGGTCCCGAAGTGGTCGATTATCCGGAATCTACTGTATACTATTACATTCACACGTACACAGTCCAAAAGACACCCACAACAAAACAAAAGATAAACAACTGTACATTATCACAAGTCAATAAACGACTGAAGAAATTGGAACAGAATACAAACGAAAAAATTCAATTGGAGACGTTCTTGGATACAATGAAACTAATCAATGTCAAATAAAACAATTGAAGTATTGTGTTATATTTTTTTTCCTGTATATTCTCGCAGATGAGAAAAATTCCTACATTGTTTAAATGCTTTCTTCTTTCCAAATAATATAGGATATACAATTAGTTATTACAACACCATATTAATTCCCTTAATTTTATTTCAGATTTAAAACAACTTTGTGCAATTTGATTTATACTGACAAAAATAAATATTTCTTTAATCTTTTTACAGGATTTCTAAGAATAAAAACAATAAAAAAACACAAAGACATGATTATTAAAAAATTACCATTCTCTACATTAAAAAACAAAAAAAAATTACTAGATAATATTTTTAAAAAGAAAACGTGCATTAGAGTATTTTAATGAAAATTTAAAATTTTTGAATTTTTTTAGATTTTTTTAATAATTTGGGAGCTCTCCATCAAGAGAGGGGTATGAACTTATTTTTTTTTTTACTTTCTGTTTAAAAATTAATATTTGACCATTAAAAATTTTAAATAGCGAAAAATCTTTTTTTTCATTTTGGGAAAATGAAATTTTTTGGAATGAAGTATTTTTTCTCATACTCAAAAGAAAGTATTCGGGTAAAATTATTTTTTTTTTAAATAATCTCTAAGTGGTGATAATAAATTTAGAAAAGGGATTCTTTAAGATTGCTTAAAAAATACAAAGATACAGCCCCAATTCTAAATAAAGAAAGTTGTAATTTTCTAGAAAGTGGGTGAATATCTTTGGCAAATTTTTATTTCAATAAATACTAAAGAGTAAGGGTTATCAAAAAATTAAGATTTTTTACATTTTAAATGCAATGGGTAATTTATTTGTAAGATGGATTTAAATTTTGAATAATTTTTTTTTTTTAATTTATTTTAAAATTAAAAAAATATTCTTTGTTACCATAGATCATTCATTCGGTTAGAATGGGTAAAAATGTTTTTTAGTGGTTTGAAGGCCAATCCATGTAGAAAGTATAGACCCAAAAGACTCTAACTCCTTTTCTGAAGCAAGATACAGCTAAAATACGAAAAATATATAGTCATTTTTTGGCGAGGAAGTGAATATTAAACAAAGGTTTTTAGTAATTTGAAATCTTGATAAAAAAACTTGATAAAAACCAGGTAGTCATGATAATTATAATGAATCTTGTATTTGGAAAATCTGATTTCTTATTTAAATTCCTGCGAAAAACTTCCAAACTTTTCTTCCTATTAAAAACGCTCTTCTCTTTGTTTTATTGATACATTTCAAAGTCTAAACTTTTACTTCAACAATCTGTATTTATAAAAAGACACGTGTCCTTGAAGTAAACACTGAAAATTGAAGGTTGTATACAGATATATTGTTGTATATATATATATATATATATATATATATATATATATATATATATATAGAGAGAGAGAGAGAGAGAGAGAGAGAGAGAGTAGCAGCGCATTGGGTAGTATTAGGATGATTTGGTATTCAGCATCTCCATATATATATTCAGGAATACTATTAAAAAATAAATAAAAATAAAAATACAAACATTACATTTTATCATCTTTATAATTTTTTTCGAATTTAAATTTAGCTTCAAAATACTATTATTCTTCACAAATTTTATTACACTTATGGTTCTTTAACACTAAATTACATTACATTCTAAGTTAGTTGAACAATAGTCCATTGACTAAATACATAGGTAGAAACCTAGAAAGAAAAAATATTTCAAAAAGCTTTCTTTAAACGCTGTTTAAAATTGCATATTCTTTTATTTGTCTCTACACGAGTAATTTTGTTTCTGCTTAAAAATATCCTGGACGCTAAATTTAAAAATTAGATTTTTTTTTTTTTCAGTTTAGAACAGTCAACGGATCCATGTTGATTTGTTATTTTACATTAAAAGATATATTATATAAAATTATAGTTAACAAGTTTTGTTTAAATCTATTCCTTATTGTTGCTTCATAATCAAAAATACAGAAACTTCAGTTTTAGCTAACACGTTAGGATCAAACTGTGAGAAATGTACCAAGGTTCAATTGGATGCATACATTTACTTAAATATTAATTTTTACCGTGTGTAATTTTAACGGGCTTCAAAATTTAATTCATAAAAAAGTAGCAAGGGGTCCAAACTGACTTCATCACCAGCGAGATTATTATTTAATTCTAAAGCGGAACATCTTTTGAAGAAAAAAATAAATTACTTAAATTAAAAAGGAACAAAGAGCACTCCAAAACTCTTGATGGAAGATTTTACTGATCTCCGAAAGCAGAACGCGTTTTGAAAAATTACTTTTAAATACAAAAATATCTTAATTTTAAGTATAACGAGTCTAACGAGTATTATAAATCAATTCAAAATCATTAAATTTTTTTACTACTTTACGATAGCGTAACGCTTATTAAAATTATAGTTTGAATACTATAAAATCTTAAATTTGTATTCATTAGAGAAGAGGTCGGATTGAATAACCAGCGTCCTTTACCTCAGTAACACCACAGAATTTTTTTCTGGCCTCCGATAAAAAATGACTTTTTGAAAAAGAATGGCTTGAAACCATGGGATTAATATTTTCGTTAATTAAAGAGAGATTTACGACTAAGACATCACATTCTTCCTCATGACATAAATTGTGTCAAGTTAAGTACTGCGTTGCCCTAAAAAGCAGAACAATTTTTTTTTTTTTTTTTTTTTTTTTTTTTTAAAGAAAGAAAATGTTCGAATACAGTAGTATTTCAGTTTTTGTTGTTTGGGAGACACAGCCACCATTGAGACTTTTTAATGAAGCATCGAAAAAAGGTTCTGAAAAAATTTTTCAGATAGCAATATTTAAATATTTTCTATAAAATTAAAGTTCTGAGGGAAATTAGCTTGAATTATCATCATCAGTAGGTTTTTATTTTTCAGTTTTTATTTATTGCGTGTTTTACTTAAACTTAGATAGAGAACGGTTCAGTAATGTAACATTTAAGATTTTTCCCTAGTTAACTGAGGGGAAGGTTGTAAATGGAGATAAAAGCGACCGTATCTCACCAAATCAAATTATAACTTCTTGCCAGACCAGAGAAACATCTTCGTACAATGTTTAAACTCTTTCTTACACACACACACACACACACACACTGACACTCTCTCTCTCTCTCTCAGTGTGTGTGTGTGTGTGTGTGTGTGTGTATGTGTATCGGGGGAAAGTTGGTTGATTGTCCGCTTGTATGTTATCTCTTTACAGACAAGTTCTAATTACAACTATATCATAACAACAGAGTCACATAAAGGTAGGTATTGTACACTTTATTAGATATTTCAAAAAGTAAAGTATGAATTTCGTTTAATTTCATTCGAGTAACCAAAAAGTAAATAAATTAATCTAAAATGTTATCTTTATAACTAAAACCTACCGAAACCTAGAAAGAAAAAATATTTCAAAAAGTTTTCTTTAAAAGCTGTTAAAATTGCATGTTCTTTTATTTGCCTCGAGTAATTTTGTTTCTGCTTAAAAATATCCTGGACGCTAAATTTAAAAATTAAATTTTTTATATCTTTTTTCTGTATAGAATAGTCAACGGATCCATGTTGATTAGTTATTTTACATTAAAAGATATATTATATAAAATTATAGTTAACAATAAATATGAATGCTTTAAGCATTATAAAATGCTTAAAGTTCTGTAAGTTTGAAAGTGTTTACAAATATTTGAAAACTGTAAAGCATTTTCGTAAGTCCAATACAACGTCAGCAACGATATCAATAAAATATAATTATAAAAATATTAGGTTAGGTTGTTAAAAATCACAAAAAACTAATAACGGTCTTTCGTTCAAGTTCAATTAAATACAAGAAATTTTCAAGCGGCATAAAATTTTCAAATTTCAGAATAAAAATTCCATATAAAAAGTTAAATATAAAGTACTTTCGGAGCAACTGCGCCGAACAACTGATTATTTTCCAGCATATAAATTAGTTCATAGTGTCAAGTCATAATTTAAAAATAGGTTAATTGTAGGTTATTTTAATAAGGCCTTAAACTCATAAGTGCTTACCCCTATACTGATCACAGAATTAAAATTCAATTGAATTATTATTTCTTAATTATCAGATCTATAACAAATTAAACGAACGCTTCTGTACTTACAATGCATATATTCATCGAAATAACTTGTTCCAAACAAAGTATGCTGACAGATAATTTTCAAATTGAATACATAAATCTAAGAATAATATAGATAGGGTAATAGTTCATCATTAAATGTCAATCATTAAAAAATAAAATTAATGAAGTAAATAAACATACAATAACTTCCCGAATCAAATTACTTAAGAACAGGTCAGACTTAATAAAACGCATATAAAAAACACAAGCACATTACAACTAAACATAGGTTCGCATCAAGACACAACGCTACGTTGATAGACTGACCAGTAACTACTGCGACGTTTACTGAGCATGCTCAAACATGATCGCTTGATGACACCGCCGCAGACTATATTCTGCTTCTTACACTGATTCCAGCCGACTACTTACAACAAAATATTAATTGTTTTGTTTTATTGCGTATGTTTACGCCTGTACACATATTCCGCAATCTAAATAAAGACTACTAACACACAATATTATTACGTATCGACATTTAAATAATTGAATTGTTTTAATAAACTATGTCTATTAATAATTAACTATAATTTTACGTATATTTGTTTATTTCGCCGAATATTTAATAAGATTTAATTAAACTTTACGATTCCAAACACAATATTGATATGAAATTGGTTCGATGAAAAGCAAAGTAATTTATTATTACTACTCGTTCTTTTAATAGTTGATAAAATAATAAACTAACTATAAATTAAGTGATAGTCCATTACTAAATTAGTACATAATTAATAAATCATTTCTATTCTAATTTTATAAGTTACGTTCCTAACCATCTTTTATGCACAGTTCTCCATTTTGAAAGAATTTTTTTTAAATCAAATGCTCACTATTTGACTTCAACCTGAACAGAATGCCTCATTACATAAAATAACTAAATTCCCATCAGTGTACAGATATATTTCGTATTAATTAATTACGGTGAACTAATGCACTAACTTATTTAATGTAATTTTAAATACACGTAATTATATAGAAAAAATATATAGTAAGATTTTTTAAATAAAATATCCGACTGAAGAGTTTCAAATATTACCGTTGTACGTTGTTTTTATCATCCTAAATAAAAAATAAATAACATATCGATATTTTATTCGAAAATTATGTTAATTATTAATAAAAAAAAGTCGGAAGATGTACTTTTCGAAAAAAAATACGGTATTACTTTCGGTTACATGGTGGGGGAGAACGTTTTGAAGTATGAGAAGTATAAAAATACCATTAATTTAAACTGAGGTTTAAATTATTGATATATATAACTAATATATATACATGCCTATGTATAAAATTTTGTGGCTCGAAAATCTCCAAAACTAATAGATCAATTTTATTGAAATTTAGATATGATGTAGTTGTGTATCTGAAGTGTTGCATATAGAACTTTTATGATGATTGGTTGAGTCGTTCTTAAGTTAAGCTCAATTTAAGGTCAAAAAATTCGAGCGGGGTAGAAAGTTAGAAGCGTGGTTTGTTATGATGCTGCAAGTTGGAACGTTGTGACTTTTCTTTATCCGCGGTATCTATTCTTAGCAATGTTAAACCAAATTAAAAAATAATAATAATATAACCAAATTTAAAAAATATTAAAACCAAATTAAATTAACGAAAAGTCGGTCTTCTTGCGCAGAAGAGTGCAAGAGTTTCTTTTTCAAACCTCATGAGAACTACAGCCTGACAGCATTACGTTACAATAAAATACACACGCGCGTGTATATCTATATACTGTATATAAAAGAACATGACATGTCCTGAATCACTGATTCATAAACGCTCAGCAAAATCTACTGAAGATAAATTGATGAAAATTTGTATATGTGTTCTTACGGTATAAGTGCAGACTAAAAACGAATTTTTAGAAATTCCCAGTTTAAAGGTTAAAATGAAATAACAATGAAATTTAATTTTTTCTTTTTTATTACTCAGTATCGAAGAAAAATATCAACATGATGTTCGGTGAGTCTAATCGTTCATGTGAATATCTAAAAATTAATTCCTAGATTTTTTGAAATTCTGAGTTTAAAGGGTTAAAATGAATTTTGAATTTTTTTTTAAACCCAGCAATTTCTTTTAATTTCTCGGTAAGAAATCAAGTATGAATTGATTTTTGGTGTATATAATCTTCATATGAATATCTAAAACCCAATTTCTAGATTTTTCGTAATTCGACCTTGAAAGGGATGAAGAAATGTGAAAAAATTTTGAAGAATATTTGCAGAAATTCTCCATTTCCGATTATACTAAACGAGATATTATCTAGATTTAGGCTTTCGAATACTGTTCAGATAAATATCTAAACACTTTTCGGTTTGTTTTTAATTTTTATTTTTTAAGGGATGCGAAAGTATACGGCGCAGCTGCTCAACCAACACAGCCACTACTACTTTTACTGTGTGCGACGCAACACGACTTACTACTGCATGAGGTGGCTGCACCTGCCTCCTGTTACTTCACTGAAAAACATATAATAAAATAAATAATAAAAACTGTTGCTCTAAATAAATTATAATACACTGATATTTTTTATAAATTGAACAGACTAATTTTTATTTATCATCATTATTCTCACAAGCATACATTTAATGAACCCATAAGGTTCAGGGGACAGGCCCCTTGGCTTTACGAGAAGCGAGCCCAATCAGCTAAATATCCCCCAACTACGATGGCAAATGCAAATAACCATACAGGATGGACGAAGTCGCAATGGGGGTGGTAGTATAAATATATAAAAAATTTACAAGATTGTATTTATCATAATTTAATCAGGTATCAGATTTAATCCTACCAACTGCTTAGTATGTAATTTGTTTTTCAATTTTATTTCAAGGTTATGCAGTTAAACATATTTAGCACACATATTAAACATATTTAGTTGAAAAAGCAATGAAAAATCACTTCAGAAGAGAAGTTGCTGAAGTTAAATTATAAATTGTTTTCAACTGAGGTCTTTTCTAACTTGCAATATCTGTACTAAAAACAAATCAGTTTACTTTCCAGTTATTTATAAGAGAAAGAATCTAACCTTTTTTTCATAAATCAGTTTTGAAACCTGTAGCTAATGCAACCTGCAATGAAAATTCTTTTCCTCTGGAATAGATATTCTGGTATATTTTTACAGTTTATAAGCAAAGTTTTAGACTTATTGTGGAGAAGTATGGAGATTTAAAAGGTTTCCAAAAAATAAATCTTATATTTCTGTTGTATACAACAAAGTATTTCTCATTAATAAGTAAATGAAGAAAATCTGCATGAAATTTTATACTTATCTCAACATATAATTAAAAAATTTATTATTTGTGTCCAACTTTACTTTAGATTTTATAAAGTACTACTTTCCATTTCCTTTAATGACTGTTTCGTTAAATTTAATTAAGATTTCATTATTATTTGCAGTTACGTATTATGTTAAATCCTTTCAACATATTCAAGGTAAGAAGGAGGTTCTCAAATCAATCAATGACAACTATTAATATTTTCTTGCCTTATTTTTTACAAATGAACCAATTTTTTATTTTTTTTATTTTGTGTAGGAAGTTCTTTTGATCTCATGTTAGGTTTTTCATTGATATATATATATATATATATATATGTGTATATATAAAATTAAAATTTACATGATTTTCATACAAGATTTCAAAGTAATTTTTATTTCTCATCACTTACTAATCTTTGAATATAATTGTGTAATAATGATGAACAGCTGGATTTAATTCTGATATTTCAAGTGTTATAGTGCTAATATTTATCAAAAATGATTGGAAAAAAATTCATTGATTTTAGAAACGCTTAGCTTTTCTAAAATGAGATATTCAGAAAAACTATACTTGTTTATATGAATTCCTTTTCTTTTCTTTTGTTTTCGTAACAAGGTATAGATTTCATGCCTTTGAGTATCTTGAAAATGGATTTTTTTCAGATATGTAGCCTTTATTTGTAGTCTTACCAATATTTAAAATGGAGATAAAACTGTCAAACAAAAAAATGGGTAAAAGATCTTTTTTTCCCCAATTCTTTAAATTAAAATGTTTTGAAGTCTTACCAAATTAAAATCAAACCAGCAACAAACTACTTATTAACCCATAACTTGGTACTGACTTTAAAAGATTAGTAAAATCTATACAAGAAATTAAAAAGTAGTAATTTTATTTTTATGGTTAAGTGCATTTATTTAAGTCTCGTTTTTTAATTTGCTTTATTTTATCTCAACAACAAAAGGTTTATCCTATCTTAATTCAAGTAATACTCAACTGTTTCAAGCTTTTTACAGGCAACATCTTTAATCTAAAATCAAAACCTAATGAGAGAGACCATGAAAGTAATTATTTTGATCATGCAAGAAAAATTACAAGAACTAACTTTTAGGTTAAGGATGTGCAAAGTACACTAAAACAATGCTACAGCGAAAATTCTACAACATTAATTTGAATTAATATGTGCAGAATGGACAAAATTCTGCACATATCTGGTTTGAAATTCACAAGTATGAGGTAGTTTGATCTTCCTCTTTCACTAAACTTTTATGCAGATCTAATGAAAATTATTTAAATATAAACTTTTCAGGAATGTAGACCTAAATAAAACAATCCTCTCAATAAAAGGTAAAAAATAAATGCTTCAAATACTCTGTAAGTTGAGGAATGCTAAGGAAGTGGGTCTACAGAACAATTAGTCAAAAATTAAATTGTTACTGTGCAGAATTACTAGTGTGCACAATTGTCATGGTACACTACTGCTACAATTAACATCCTTTTTACTCTTGTCTTAAACCATCTTCTTGGTAATTCTGAAAGCTTTATTTATTACTCGATAAAATTTAAAAAGCAACACGCAGATGCTCATAGTTCTATTTGGAATGTCTGAAATAGTACTGGCACAGCTAATAGTACAGTAGAATGGATAATGTAAAGTGACAGGGCATCATATGCAGCAAGAAGCCAGTTATAAGTCCAGCAGATATCCCCACCTTCCATTTTAACTCAGCTTTCTGAACTTTGATGAATAATGCATGACATAGTAATGGTAATAATCTAGGCAGTTTGTTAAAGAAATCGATTTTCATATTTTATTTATATACCTTTTCCCAGGGGTAACTAAAATGTTGTAACGCATAAGTATTCCAAAAGTAATCAAATATAACGGGTTATGCAACCAATACTGCTATATAGCATTAAGTTATATTTTAAATAATCTTTAAAAATTTACTGATCATGTTTTAAGATTAAAGCATTAAAGTCCATGATATACTCATTTAAAAAGTTATTTTACTGGTACTTTAATATTTACATTGTACACTGTAATAAGTATAGTAATAAAATAAGTCGTAAAAGTCTACTCATTTACACCAGAAAATTAGTCTCTCACACACTCTTTCAGTAAAATAAAAATTTTGATCAGTTTAGAGAATCATAGATAAACTTACATTATACTTAACTTACACTCCATCTAAATTTTCATTTACATCTCTTAATGAGAACAATATTTCACAAAATTTGTGATGAAATCATGATAAAACCTAAAGTACAGTATTTATTAAATTTCTATTATAACTCTTAATCTAAATAGAATTCCAGTATATAAAGTATTAATGCAGTTTTTTTTTATTATAGTTACATCAATAAAATTTAAATATCAGTGATATTAATACCGGTGATTGATTGTAAGTTTTATAAAAACTCATATTTTTGAGAATATTTATTATATATGCTAATAATTTTGATTTTTTTAGAAAGAGGAAAAGTTTTAAATATTATTCTATAAAAGTAATATTTACCTAAAAATATCTATAGAAAATTATTTATTATTCCTCCCTTGACTGTAACTTTATAAAAATCCAATTCATAGTCTAGATGTATAACATTACAAAAATATAAAATTTAATTTGTACTTGATACATCAACATACTTGATATTTTAATGAAAAACTAGTTACAGACAGTAAATTATAAACTTTATGTTATAGCTATTTCTTGACAAATACATATTTATTTAACAGTATTAAAATTATATAAAACAGAATATAAATTAAATTTCTATCATAATATAGATTACCATTTTAATAATTTTTAAGTGTACTGCTTGCCATGATAGCTGTAAACCTGTAGACTCCATACATCACAAATCATGTTAAAAAAATTTTAAATGCAATATTTAATAATAAAATAGTACTTCATATTGAGTAAAACTCAAGATCCATGTACAAAAATTAAAATTTCTAACCAATTGCACCATTAATAATTATTATAATGTGAATTTATTTACCTCATCACATAGAAGTATGTGAGTATACTCGTACAATGACACAAAAAGAATATGATAATATTTTGTTAAAAATAATAAAGATTAAATCTATTCACCAGGATTGGCCTTGGGAAAAGGTAGCAAATAAACTTCATCTTGTTTTGTTTTAAGAAATGGTAAATTTGAATTTAAATGTAATCCTTTTAACCATGCTACACGTGCTCCACCCACACAACAAACCACTTATCCTCCTGTTACAACTAATAAATGAACAAATAAGATCTTAAGATTAAAATATTCCATTGTTGTATCCCCTACCTAAATGCATCAATAGACACACACACACCAAAAAAATCAAAAATCAATACCTCTACAGTTTTCTCAGAACATATTCTTAACTGCAGTAAAACATAAGAAATATTATACTCATCAGGCAAGAGCTTCAAGATTTTAATGGCTCCATAATATAGTTGATCAAATTGAAGAGTTGGTCCTCTTCAAATTCATAAATTATTTCTTTACCCTCTAATAAATCTTTATTTAAGTGGAAGTTACCAAATTTCATGAAAGTAGTACTTCATCCCAGAAAATGGAAAATGTTCTCATTTTCTTGACCATTGGACAAGAAGCACTCACTCCTTCTCTCATTTCTATTATAACCATGGTTGAGAATAAGCAGTAATCCCCTTACTTTCAAAATTATGATAATAATACTTTTTCTGTTACTGTCATTCATATATGACCCTTTCCTATATATTTAATCCTTCATACATCTAATGAAGGATGCCCATTTTCTTTCCTCTCCGATCACATGCTCTTGATAATGACTTTTATTGTACTTATTAGGACATTAAAATATTTCTTACAAACTCTATTTCCTTTCTAAAGTCACCCTTTCAACTCTGTCCTTTTTGTCCAAATCAAATCATTCTTTATACCAATCGATATAACTATTCACAAAAAGACAAGCACACTTACTCAAATATCTCATCCAAACTTTAGAGTAATTTTATTTGTACATTCAAGATACTTTGTCAATGTATACACACACATAAATATTGGTACAGTTTTCCACACATACTAGCTTATTTGGAAGGTTTCTTCAAAAATCAACCAATTTTTTATTAATATACGTAAGAAAACATTCCAATTGCTCACTTTGCCTCACCCCTGAATTTTAATTCTATAAAAGACAACTGTACTGTAAATCCCTAATTTAAAAAAAAAAAGATCCTATCACTCCTAATTAATATTTTCCAGATATTACTATGATATATATTTTGTTGCCTGTACTCAGTTCATGAAATGTTCTCTCAAAGAGAGTGATAGTACAAAATTTATATCCAAATGCTTGCAGTAACTTCACTCTATTTGATCTCACTTTCTACTAACATTCTCGCCTTTCTAAAAACTACTATCATAGATTCTGACATATTGAGACCAAGATTAAACCTTTGAAAAATGCTTAAAATACATTTTTTGACTATTCACCACATTCTGAAGAACTATATTGTTGTTCAGTAATATTACTGTAATCAAATAAAGAAGTGAATTGATCTCGACATTCCCTTCACGCAAAACCGCCCCACTATCATCATAAATGTTACATATGAATACAGAAACAGTAGTCAAGATAAAAAGCATCCTTGTTTTACTTCAATACTCATTTCAAAACTACTGATTAAATTCTCTTTACACAAACTGCAAAAATAACATTTTTATGTGTATCTTTATTTTCTAGAAATATTTAATTTACATTCTTAAAAATAAAGCATTCCTCTCCAAAATTGTAAAACTGGCTGTTTCAAAAGCAGTCATGAAATCTATGAATAAGGAATACATTTATTCTTTTCTGATATTAATTGTTTTTTATTATACTCTCCAGAACAAAAATATTATCTATGATACCATTAATATCAAACCACTCTAAATTTTGCCTGATTTTCGCTGTCCCTCCTCTATCTAACTAATTTTTCCAATGAAATTGTAATAAAAATGTAAGAAATAGAGTTTATGAAAGAAATTCCCCCTGTTATTATTATTTCATTTATCAATCTTTCTAAACAGTGTAGATATTGTAGAGTTAGTGAGCACTGCTGATACTAACTCACCAGAATATTATTGTCTTGATTTGTTTCAGTAATATTTATTTGTTTTGCAGTAATATTAATAGTACTGCATTAAATTAATAACACTTTTTTTTTTCTATTTACTCTAAGAATTTATTCAGAATGGTTATTAATAAAATTCAAGTAAATTTAACTAAAAGTCAATAATTAAAATGAGGTTAAAGGACACTGAGGAGATCACTGTCCAGTGAAAGAAACCCGATCGAAGTCAAAGTTTAATTAATTTAGATTAAAAAAAATCATAATTTATATACATATCTTACAATATTCATATAATATCAATTAAAATGTTGCTTCAGTTTTTATAAAATCAAGAAATTGAGTTGTTTTCATCTACTGTCTAAAATTTTCCAATAACATAATTCCAAGTCATTCATTTATTAATAGATGTGTAGAGGCTGATGTATTTAGCTCTGTCAATTTGAGGCAGAGATATACCAAATACATTAAACAGATATAAAGATTTGATACTGTAAATTAAAAGTGATTTGCTAAATCTTGTTGGTAATTTTTATAAGCCACATGTAAATTAAGCTTGAGAATTAATAAAATGATTTTGTAAGTTTCAAATAAATATTCATTTGAGCGGTCCAAATAAAATAAAATAATCATACCATTTGCTTACAAAATCATATTTGTCATAAAACAAAGGTACTCGTGTATTTAAAGTATCCATATTGAACAAAAGGGAAGGAAGAATTAAGTATTTTCATATTTCCTTAAATTTTGGAAGCCAGTTAGAGTGGTCACTGACCCTTTGAAACTCTGCAATACCAATATTGAAAAATGATTGATGAAAAAACATGCGTAGGATGGCAAGAACTAAGTTTAATCAATAGAGCTGTAATTCATACTGATCAAAGGCATGACTTCAAAAAAATTAAAAAAAAAAACAAAGTAAGTAAGTTTAATATGCAACAAAGTAAAAATAAAACATATTATAATATGTTTTATAATTATTATAATAATATTTATATAAATAAAGGGGTTATCTTGTTTGTTTAGCAAGCAATTGAATTAGATTGGAAATTTTAAGAGCATCAATGATGATTCTTTAAAACTAAAGAAAAGTTTTTCTGATTTTTTCCCTTTATTATACACACACACACACACACACACACACACACACACACACACACACACACATATATATATATATATATATATATATATATATATATATACAGGTTGAAATTTACTTGGAAATATTATAAATTGAATTAAATAAATGGCTGATATAATAAATTTTATCATTATCATTAAAAGGATAAATTAAGAATCCTTCAAACATCCCATGGATACTCTTGGGTAATAAAATTTTTATGAACTATTTAAAAAATTTATATTGTTGTTTTTAATTTCTAATCATTAAAAGTAAAGCCATAGACAGGAGGAGATAAAACTAAGAGTTTCTGAACTTATGTTAATTTTGTTTGTTTTTACTTCCTTGTATGAAGTAAAGGAAATACTGTGATAGTGAAATATTTCAGTTTTCAGATTTCATCGGAAATATCCATTTTGATCATCCCTAAATCCATTTTGACTAGTTTCAGCATGACGTCTTTACATACGTACTTATGTATGTACATACGTACCTTGCAGAACTCAAAAACAATTAGCTGTAGTATGTTGAAATTTTGAATTTAGGACTGCTGTAACGTCTAGTTGTAGACCTCCCCTTTTGATTGCAAGCATCTGAACCAAAAGTGTCTAAAAAAACTCATAATCCAAAAAAATTTGGATTTTGGACTTTTTCTTAACTGCAGTAATAAGCCGTCATTAAGAACTTTTCAACGACGTATTATAAGATGTACTTATTTTCATTGATTCCAGAGTCACAGCCAAATGAAAATTTAATTAATGAGATATTTGAATCTGTAAGGGAAAGGCACAATGGTTCGAATCAGACTTCATCCCATTTTTTATTTTTTTATTCATATTTTCTTATTCACCAGGTGAGTTTTGACTCTTTCTTAAGCTTAAAATTCCACTTAAAAAAAAGAAATTTAAAGACAGAGGATAGATCAAAAGAAATGCAACAAAAGGACTTGTGGTGCTCACTAAAAATGAGTTTGAAAAATGCATCCAACAATGAAAACATCACTGGGATAGTGTATTACATAAGAAGAGCCCTACTTTGAAGACAAGTCATTGAAATAAATAGGTTAAATATTTTAAATACTATTTCCCAAGGTAGGATGCTTTCTGAACATATATTGAGCGTGTGTGTGTGTGTGTGTGTGTGTGTGTGTGTGTGTGTGTGTGTGTGTGTGTGTGTGTGTGTGTGTGTGTGTGTGTGTGTGTGTGTGTGTGTGTGTGTGTGTGTGTGTGTGTGTGTGTGTGTGTGTGTGTGCATGATATGAATAAATATATTTCCAAGTTTGGTGATGCATCAGTGACGTCTCATAAAATTTAATTTGTTAAAAAGTATCTATATAAAATACCATGTCTTTGTAAGTTGTATTTGTGATTAGTAAGAATTATACTTCAATAAAAGAATTACAGCAAGGAAAATATTTGTTGTGAAATGCGTATCACTTGAAAGAGATTTAAATGGTTAAATTAATCTTCTTGAAGACTGCCTTGACGATCTATGTCAAAGAATTAAAAATTAATAACATGCATTTACCCCATACCCTCTAATTATGTGTGATACACACACACACACACACACACACACACATATATACAAACACACTAAAAATTAAAAGAATTGATTTATTGCAGATGTTGCAGTTCTTAATGTGTCATGCAGTTTTGGAAACAACGTCATTGATTTTTAATAACACATTTGTATAAACTGTTAAAAAATATGCAAATAGCAATTTTATTTTTTTGCTTATACACAATATTTCTGAAAAGTCCGAACTAGTTCGGTCACAGTATGTCTGAACTAAATTTCTGTAGTCGGTAGAAGTAGCACCATCTTTAGGACAACCAAGGAACTATGTAGTACGATCTCCGACGAGTGTGTGTACAAAATTTCATCACGTTTTGTCACTCCAGTCTCGAGTAATATTCGGCCGCGTACATTTTGTTCATGTGACCTTGTCGAGCTCGCGACATGGAACAGAGAAGCGTTATGAAATTTTATGTTCCGACTTCAAAAATCTTTCGCTGAAACTTATTCTATGATACAGAAAGCATTCGGTGATGAAGCCGCATCTGGTACTATAATATACACATGGTTGAAGCGATTTAAAGACGGTAAGTCGTTGGATGATGTCGAACAAAGCAGGAGGCCGTCAACAGCTGTTCACGACGAAACCGTTGCGAAAGTGCGTATGAAACTGGTCATACTGTCCCATCTGGTCAAACCGTGAATTTGCTTCTCAAGGCTCTAATCTTGGCCTGTTATTCTTTTTGATCTTCTTCCATGACATCTGCAGAGATTTACTCTGACAATTTCAATTATATATGAATGACATTAAAATTTATTTCATGATCACATCACTTGAAGATCATCCTTTTCTACAAAGGTGCATCGATAGAATTGCTGGTTGGCTGATAAAGATATGCCATTGAATGTTGGGAAGACATCGATCATTACCTTCACATGTAAAACAAACCCTCATGGTTCGGCTACATGTTGAAGTCAAGTATAATAAAACGTGAAAAAGCGATCTCTGACCTTGTAGTTTTGCTGGATGTGGAGTTGCTTCTCAGTGACCTTGTTCAGAAGATTGTTTCTAAGGCGCAACGGAATTTGGACCTCTATAAGTGGATCTCACATTAGTTTAGTTGGATAGAGACCTTCTTCTTTACAAGGCCTTGGTCAGAAGCCATCTGGAGTATTGCTCTGTGGCTTGGAACAGAGATAGAGCTCCTGCACCTGTCTCCCATTCTGTCAAGGTTGCAACTGAAATTAATGATCAGCTTGATATTTTGTGAAGCGGAATGTTTTCTGTAAAAGACTGAAAGAGTTGATTGTAGGGAGGATTTGATTTCTGTTTACCTTTGTTTGTTTTATTTTTATTTATTTATGTTTCGTTGTCATTTATCTCATTATTTTGATGTTATATTTAAATTATGTGTTTTTTAAAATTATTTTTAAATTATTAACTGTGTATTTATTGTAGAATTGAATTATGTGTAAATCTTTTTCGGTGTTATTGTGTAATATACAAAGGCATTATGTAGCTGTTCTGTTGCACAAATAAATAAAAATGATGAAAAATAAAAAATTATTATTATTATTTTAAGATTGCTAGATTATTATTAACAACTAGGTGCTCTTCAGTAGTTACTGTTTGGCAATGAGCAAGTCATTAGTACATTGTGATTATAGAAATCTCATTTTGCCAAAACTCTCTCATTCACGTTCATGTAAATTTAGCAAACTAGACAACAGATGTCTAAACAGAACAAAACAAGTATGTTACATAAATAACTAGTACTTTAATATATATTGAAAATTATCTTGCTCAGCAGTGAATATTTACAATCATTATTTGTCACTAATTAATAATAAAACAACGATGTCACTAATTAATAATAAAACAACGATGTTTGAATTCAATGTTGCTTTATTTTAGTATTCCTACTGTTATATTCCATATATTTATATGACAGTTTCCAGATAAAATGAAGAGAAACACAGAGGAAGAGGAGTAGTCATATCAATTTATAAATAAATTTTGAGATCTAAATTACCAAATTTTAACTAATTAATTAGTTTTTCAAAAGAACTTTTCTATTTTCTTAAACTAATTAAGAATTACTACAAGTAATAGACTTGCTAAAATCATTGCACTGATTTTGGAAATATTAAAGAAAATTTCTTAAATTATTTGAATTAAATAATTATTGTGAGAAATAATGTAATATCAAATTTATATGGATAAAAATAATTAACTATCTTAGATTTAGAAGAGATTTTCTTGCATAGAATTTTTCAGAAAGCACATTAAATTTTGGTTCTTCAATTTATCAACTTTCAAAGCACCTGTAAGAAATCATACCCAAGAAAGTAAACAAAAGCATCTGAGAAAGTAAACAAAAAAATGGATGAATTAATTTTTTCTCTGATGATGATAATGATCTGATCTGAATTTGAATGAATATAACACTAACATGCTGATATCATTTCTCAATAATATAAAATATGACTATCTATTCTGAGGCAGATCTATTTTTATATTTTCATTTTTCTCCTATTTCTGGGTGAACTTTGATTTCATAATAACTCCCATTTCCATTTAGATTATCAATATTGTGATCATTTAAATATTTTATTTCAATATCTATTGATTACTCCTCGCTGTTTTATCTGCTATAATAATAATAATAATTTATTATTTAAGGAGGAGGAAATGCTTTACGCCTGTCAGATGATTGGCTTGCCCGTGATGTTTTCGACTTTTTGATAATTTGACCTACCCTCTAGAACCCAACTCTATTTCTCTAGCTATCACGCTGGAATCAATTTTGCATTACTTCAGGGTGATGCTATTTATCACTTCAGCTTCATAGGACTGCTCCTTGCCTCCCTTGGACAAGATCTCTGCCAAGATCCTCTGTTTCAGGCAGAGGACTATATCCTTGTATGTTGAGACTTTCATCCAAGCATCTTCGCTTCCCAGCACGACAGTTATAATATTGTCCAGTGTCAGGCTACCATGTACTGTCTCAATGGAGCTCTGATGTGTTGTCCTCCAATCTGTGCATTCAAAGAGTGTCTAGAGGGCATCATCTTTTGGCGTGCAGCAACAAACACAACTTGGGTCTTGTATCTTACCCATTTTATGGAGATATGACGATAAGAAACTATGTCCCGTCAAAATTTGGGTGAAAAAGTAGTCCACCTCATCATGTGACAGTTCATCCACACTTCTACGTAAGGAATCAATTTCACTGTCCATCTGGCCACGATCTCCTTCCCATCTTGCCTATCAGAATGCATGGTTTTCTATCTGGAAGCTCTCTGGCTTCTCCCTTCTCGATCTCAATAATATCCTGGTGGACTGAATTCCACTTCTGAGATAGGAGGTCAACAAGTATGACTACTGCAACCATGAGCACCACTGGTTTTAAGACCATGTGATAGGGGCATGCAATATGGAGGTCCTTCAGTGAACCATGGCCATGCATTGTACAACAGAATATGTACTTTCTTGGAATTTCTAAAATTTATCCTGTTAATCAATATTTGAATTTCGATTAAACAAAGTACATTACAGTATTTATAATTTAAATCCTCACAGAATCCAATTCAAAAGAATAGACAAGTACTGTTCAATTATTACTCCCAAAAAACATTATTCTTTTGTAAGCGTTAAAACTTTAACAAAAACAATAATTCAGTAATTTAATATTTTATTAAACAGATAGAGGAAAGTTAATGACATAAAATCTCATAATTTTTATATCTGTGTCCAGAGAGGGATTTTCATAAATAGAAGAACAAATTTTTAAAAGTATGAAAAATTCCTCACGTCCAGAAAACTGTTTGTGTTGGGATTTCATTCATACACTGGAATTGCCAGGGAGGTGAAGTTTTATTGTATGTATAAACTGAACTGATATTTATTGGAATAACAGAGATGGTTGGTTCTAGCTCTCTTATGTTGGAAATTGTTAGAGACTCAACACGACCAGTTGTATTTTAATGCTAGTGCCGTCTCAACACTATCTCCAGCCACCACTATCTTGTTCATTTTAATTGGCCTGGTGGTATAGTAATGTAACAAGTTCTACTTTCACTCATAAACAACGAATGCACCTTCCTAAGAGTCCCAAACCAATCCAGCTTCTCTAGATATATCTTCAGAACTTCACACAAATTGTTCTATCAAATTAATGATGACCCACCTTAATCAAGGAATTTAAATATAAAGATAACTTTTAATTTATTTTTTAAAGAATACACATTTTTAATAAATCTCATTGGAGAGTTAAATTATTAATTGTTATTTTTTTTAATTTAGTATTAAAAAACAAAAGTGATGAAGGGTACCTCGTAAATTATTTTAAATCTAAAAACAACTAAAGAATGATTTAAGAAGGTAAATCTTTCTTACATTTACTATTTGAGATGATTTCACTGGTTTGATTAAAGTTTTAAAACTATGTTACTCTATTTGTAATGAAAGTGTTTAAAAAATATATTATGATTTTAACAATCCTTGTTTTTGACATTATAAAGCATTCAGAAAACAATGTTTGCACTTAAATATACCTTATACCCATAGCTGAGTATGATAACTATATAGTATTTAAACTATAAATTTTCCATTGTTTTGTAGTAAATCTAAAAAATTTCATTCTAATCACAAATATAATTTGTTACATTAAATATTTTTAAAAAAAATAGAGTATTAAGAATGTAAGAAGATCTATGTCAATGTCTAGTGTTAACCTACAAAGTACATATTTTTCAGTTATAATAATTTGGTTGATTATAACTGGAAAATTATCAGACATATGTTTGGAATCAAACTTAATCCAGATGGGAATTACAAGCAAGCATCTGTAAAAAAATCTGTGTTCTATGTTTTATAGAAAAATAAAATAAAATAAATTAGATATCAGTCTGATATCAACTAACTTTTCTTAAAAATGATAATAAGACAAAAAATGTGTATGGCTGTTAGAAACATATTTTGTTGCTAGAAAGGCCAGTGAAATTATGAAAAATTATTATTATTATTTTATTGCATGAATACTGTGTTCAAATGTTAAAATATAAATATAAAATATGAACACATAATACAATAATGTAGAATTATAACTAACAAATTTGATCACACTTAATAAACAATTCTACAGAATGCTTTAACAGAAGACATGTATAACATCTATATATTGAAGTTAAAAAGTCATTATATGAAATAGCTTTTAATTTATTCAATCTATCAATTACAGGTTGATGTCAAATTACCGCTGCTTATGATTAATTAGTTCATAAACTCAAAAAGTCACCAAATACCTGAAGGTGCAGTTCTCCTGACCTGAGGCTTGTGGACAGTAGCTTCCTATTTATGTTGAGTTGCATGTATTTTCTAAATAAAATTAATAAATAAAATAAATAATTTTTAAAGTTATTTATTATAAATGAAATTTATTAAAAATTTTATTTTTAATATACATATTAATTAAATAAAATATTAAAAGATTTGTGATAAAAGAAATAAACGAGTGGTCTTACTTTAAGTTCATAAAACAATTAATAAAATTATAAATAACTAATAAAAATAATGAAATGCAAAGAAACAAGTTTGTTTTAATAAGTTTGATTTCTTTATTTGTTTTCTTACTGAAGTGAAAACTTCTTTAGGCGCGTTGTGCGGAGATTTTGGGATAGACTTTTGCACGGGAAGAAAAAGAGCTGACTCGTAATCAAAAATCGTCACGAGAGACGCTAGAGCTAGGTATATTATACCTAGCTCTAGGTTAGTTCTCACAAAATACAACACATGGCGCTGATGTGTGACCGCGAACTTTAAAATAGTTTAATATAGGTTTTTTTTTTAAGTTGTTGGTTTTAGCTAATTTAGAGATGAAATAATTTTTAACAATTAAATATTAGTTTAAATTGTAAAAATATTTATTTTTAGCAGAAATAAATACCTACTTAATAAAAACCTACTTAATAATTTTTAACTCTATTCAAATAATCTCACATCAATCAACGCCATCTCTTGCATTTTAAGAGAACTAACCAAGACTAGCACTATGTAAATTGTACAGTTTTAAATTCTAAATACATGCAATACAGTACAATAGTACATTCTAAAAAGAAGGCAATAAATTATACTTCAATATAGGCATATTACATGCAACGCGGTAGATAAAGCATATATTTTATACGCCATTCCTGATATTCAAAAGAATCAAAATTATTTTTTTACATTTACTTTTTTTTTTTTTTTTTTGTCTTCAGTCATTTGACTGGTTTGATGCAGCTCTCCAAGATTCCCTATCTAGTGCTAGTCGTTTCATTTCAGTATACCCTCTACATCCTAGATCCCCAACAATTTGTTTTACATACTCCAAACGTGGCCTGCCTACACAATTTTTCCCTTCTACCTGTCCTTCCAATATTAAAGCGATTATTCCAGGATGCCTTAGTATGTGGCCTATAAGTCTGTCTCTTCTTTTAACTATATTTTTCCAAATGCTTCTTTCTTCATCTATTTGCCGCAATACCTCTTCATTTGTCACTTTATCCACCCATCTGATTTTTAACATTCTCCTATAGCACCACATTTCAAAAGCTTCTAATCTTTTCTTCTCAGATACTCCGATTGTCCAAGTTTCACTTCCATATAAAGCGACACTCCAAACATACACTTTCAAAAATCTTTTCCTGACATTTAAATTCATTTTTGATGTAAACAAATTATATTTCTTACTGAAGGCTCGTTTAGCTTGTGCTATTCGGCATTTTATATCGCTCCTGCTTCGTCCGTCTTTAGTAATTTTACTTCCCAAATAACAAAATTCTTCTACCTCCATAATCTTTTCTCCTCCTATTTTCACATTCAGTGGTCCATCTTTGTTATTTCTACTACATTTCATTACTTTTGTTTTGTTCTTGTTTATTTTCATGCGATAGTTCTTGCGTAGGACTTCATCTATGCCGTTCATTGTTTCTTCTAAATCCTTTTTACTCTCGGCTAGAATTACTATATCATCAGCAAATCGTAGCATCTTTATCTTTTCACCTTGTACTGTTACTCCGAATCTAAATTGTTCTTTAACATCATTAACTGCTAGTTCCATGTAAAGATTAAAAAGTAACGGAGATAGGGAACATCCTTGTCTGACTCCCTTTCTTATTAGGGCTTCTTTCTTATGTTCTTCAATTGTTATTGTTGCTGTTTGGTTCCTGTACATGTTGGCAATTGTTCTTCTATCTCTGTATTTGAACCCTAATTTTTTTAAAATGCTGAACATTTTATTCCAGTCTACGTTATCGAAAGCCTTTTCTAGGTCTATAAACGCCAAGTATGTTGGTTTGTTTTTCTTTAATCTTCCTTCTACTATTAATCTGAGGCCTAAAATTGCTTCCCTTGTCCCTATACTTTTCCTGAAACCAAATTGGTCTTCTCCTAACACTTCTTCCACTCTCCTCTCAATTCTTCTGTATAAAATTCTAGTTAAGATTTTTGATGCATGACTAGTTAAACTAATTGTTCTATATTCTTCACATTTATCTGCCCCTGCTTTCTTTGGTATCATAACTATAACACTTTTTTTGAAGTCTGATGGAAATTTCCCCATTTTCATAAATATTACACACCAGTTTGTATAATCTATCAATCGCTTCCTCACCTGCACTGCGCAGTAATTCTACAGGTATTCCGTCTATTCCAGGAGCCTTTCTGCCATTTAAATCTTTTAATGCTCTCTTAAATTCAGATCTCAGTATTGTTTCTTCCATTTCATCCTCCTCAACTTCCTCTTCTTCCTCTATAACACCATTTTCTAATTCATTTCCTCCGTATAACTCTTCAATATATTCCACCCATCTATCGACTTTACCTTTCGTATTATATATTGGTGTACCATCTTTGTTTAACACATTATTAGATTTTAATTTATGTACCCCAAAATTTTCCTTAACTTTCCTGTATGCTCCGTCTATTTTACCAATGTTCATTTCTCTTTCCAGTTCTGAACACTTTTCTTTAATCCACTCTTCTTTCGCCAGTTTGCACTTCCTGTTTATAGCATTTCTTAATTTCCGATAGTTCCTTTTACTTTCTTCATCACTAGCATTCTTATATTTTCTACGTTCATCCATCAGCTGCAATATATCTTCTGAAACCCAAGGTTTTCTACCGGTTCTCTTTATTCCGCCTAAGTTTGCTTCTGCTGATTTAAGAATTTCCTTTTTAACATTCTCCCATTCTTCTTCTACATTTTCTACCTTATCTTTTTTACTCAGACCTCTTGCGATGTCCTCCTCAAAAATCTTCTTTACCTCCTCTTCCTCAAGCTTCTCTAAATTCCACCGATTCATCTGACACCTTTTCTTCAGGTTTTTAAACCCCAATCTACATTTCATTATCACCAAATTATGGTCGCTATCAATGTCTGCTCCAGGGTAAGTTTTGCAGTCAACGAGTTGATTTCTAAATCTTTGCTTAACCATGATATAATCTATCTGATACCTTCCAGTATCGCCTGGCTTTTTCCAAGTGTATATTCTTCTATTATGATTTTTAAATTGGGTGTTGGCAATTACTAAATTATACTTCGTGCAAAATTCTATAAGTCGGTCCCCTCTTTCATTCCTTTTGCCCAGCCCGTATTCACCCACTATATTTCCTTCCTTGCCTTTACCAATGCTTGCATTCCAATCTCCAACTATTATTAAATTTTCATCTCCTTTTACGTGTTTAATTGCTTCATCAATCTCTTCGTATACACACTCTACCTCATCATCATCATGGGCGCTTGTAGGCATATAGACGTTAACAATCGTTGTCGGTTTAGGTTTTGATTTTATCCTTATTACAATGATTCTATCGCTATGCGTTTTGAAATACTCCACTCTCCTCCCTATCTTCTTGTTCATCACGAAACCTACTCCTGCCTGCCCATTATTTGACGCTGAGTTAATTACTCTAAAATCACCTGACCAAAAGTCGCCTTCCTCTTCCCACCGAACCTCACTAATTCCTACTATATCCACATTTGTCCTACCCATTTCCCTTTTTAAATTTTCTAGCCTACCAACCTTTTTCAAGCTTCTAACATTCCACGCTCCGACTCGTAGAATGTTATTTTTTAATTTTCTGGTGACCCCTTCCTTAGTAGTCCCCACCCGGAGATCCGAACGGGGGACTATTTTACCTCCGGAATATTTTACCAAGGAAGGCGCCTCCATTATTGCTATGTGAAAATGCAGAGAGCCACATTTTCTTGGAAAAAAAGCAGCTGTAGTTTTCCATTGCTTTCAGCTGCGCAGTACTCAGAGGACTGAGTGATGTTGATACGGCCGTTTAAGTCGTCCTGACTCACGCCCCTAACAACTACTGAAAGAGCTGCTGCCCTCTTTCAGGAATCATTCCTTAGTCTGGCTCTCAACAGATACCTCTCCGATATGGTTGCACCTTCGGTCCAGCTACTCTGTATCCCTGAGCACTCAAGCCCCCTCACCAACGGCAAGGTCTCATGATTCATAGAGGAGGTTTACATTTACAATTCCTAATAATTTACTTATAGTTAATTCACTAAGTTTTATTATTATTAATATATATATATATATATATAGTTATTAATTATATATTTATTAATATAATTATAAATTAAAATATTAAAATATTATCCACTAAATATATTAATAATATATACCAAAGAGAAAAAGGCATAGAGCGAGAATATATTTACGTATATATTCGTGTATAGTATACACGAATAGTATACGTAACTCTTATACGTGTATAGTATATGTAGTAGCAGAGGATGGGAGGTGGGAGAGAAAACTACCGGTGATTTACAATAATTCTTCCTCTCTATCACTCTCTTTCTCTCTTTTAATATACATGCCCATACACGCGTATACGTATAGCTTAGTAAACGGTAAAGATTGACTGTGATAGTTAGCCGTACCATGTTGCTTCTCGGTTGTGCTTGTATACTATATACATTGAAATGTTTGTTTATATGAGAAATTTTTTTAATTATTGTTATTATTTGAATAATGACGTAGCCTATTAGAATTAAATTTATGTCACTGTTCACGGATAAGAGATCGTTGTGTAGTAGCAAATAATGTTAGTGTTTTTTTTTTTTTATGGGACAAAAAACGTTTTCACATTGGAAACAAAAATATAAAATATAAGAAAAACAAAATAAAAACTTAAACAAAAATATTAAAAAGAAAAAACATACAACAACCACCACAGCTGACATACTAAAATATTATTTATAATTACTACAACAAACAAAATCTTAAAAATAACAAATAAAACACTCCAAGACGAGTGAAAGGGCTCCTTCTCGGATAACAGAAAGAATAACGATTTAAATATAAGATTCATAACGATATAATGAGGTATATATACCTATACAACAAGGTATATATAATAAGGTATAACGATATAATAACAATTTTAAAAGGTATGTAAAATACCACGTCGAAGAAATAAAAACACCCATTCTAGAACTTCTTTATCATTCCTCAGTGTTCCTGGGTAATTTAAATTTACGACGCAAGGCCGCATAATATATGCAATCCAAAAGGATGTGGTGCGCAGTAAAGTGTCAGTTGCATCGTACGCAAATTTGTGCGTATATTGCTAACATCAAATACCCGTGAGTAACTATGGTATGGCCTAACCGCACTCGACAAAGGACTACTTCCTCTTGACGAAGTTTTCTGTATGAGGAGTTCCATGGTAACACAGTGTTTTTAATGTGTCAGAGTTCATTATCCACTGTAGTAGTCCAGTCATCTTTCCACTTTGATCGAAGAGCATGTTTTACATAAATAATAAAATCGCATATAATAACATGAGTGGTGAAGTACGGTTGACCACATGCGTCTTTAGCAGCGGAATCTGCACGTTCATTGCCCGGAATTCACACTTGGTAAGGGATCCAACAGAAACTCACTTGTGTATTGTGATGGTACAATTCAGCGATTGCATTATGGATTTCGGTGACGATAGGATGTCTAGAGTACAAATTTTCTAAACCTTAAAGTGCACTTCACAAGTCGCTACAAATAAGAATATGACGGTATTTTGGGTTAACGATATTCAAAGTCTTATTGATAGTATACAGTTCAGCAATAAATAGACTTGTAATATTAGATAGACCAAATATTTAGGTTCTTCCATTAGCAATAAGTGTGCATCCAACGGTATCATTCTGTTTCAATCCATCTGTATATACTATTACGTCAAGATTTGTCTTGCAGAGAATGTGATGAAACATTTGCTGAAAAACGATAGGTGATGTTGATTCTGTATTGTATTTGGTACGGTCAAAAATAAAATTTATGGGGTTGATTCTTCATGGAAGATATGAACAGGGCTACGTTTGGAAAAATAGAAGGTGTGCTGACAACGGCTTCTGATCAGATCAGGGGGGAAGACTTGTGCGAAAAATAAACTATTATAAATACACAATAGATGTTGTAGCGCCGAATCGGGAAGGTGTAAGAGCGGATACGAACATCCACAGGTGCAGTATAACGTGGATCATATTTATACCTTTCAAAATTAGGATTCGCAAGGACTGCGTTAAAAACCGGTTGATTCGGTTGCCCTTTAAGTCGGGAAAAGTAATCTTATTTGCGGGAAGTTGGTCCCGTCTATCCCAAAGTGATGGTTCATCGCACTCAACAAGTATACTAATGACAAGGCTTGATCTAAAAGCACCTCTAGCAAGATGAAGAAAATCATGATGTACAACATCTACTTCAACTTCATTCTTAAAAAAACATTTGGCAAGATTCGAAGAAAAATGGGGAGATTAAAATACTAATCGGAAAAAACGGTCGTTTAATATTGTGTCATGCAGGTTCGGCTAAAACATAGTTCATTAAAGCGAGTAAATGAGTTTCCGCAGTAAATCGAAAGCTGTTTCAAATTATTATTAAGAAATGAACAGCGAAAAGTTCAAAAATTTATTTGCAAATACTTTTTGAATTACTTTCAGAAAGGAAGCGTAATAATAATAATAATAATGATAGCCCAAGTTATCACTCTGTTGTGATGAATAAAATTCCCACCAATAGGTGGAGGAAAGCTGAAATCCAAAAGTGGCTTCAAGAAAAAGCGGTTGCTTGCAATGAAACTGAAACTAAACAAGAGCTGGTGTAAAATATACACTTCCGTATAAGAATATATTCCGTATAAGAACGTAAACTGCATAAAATTGATGTTATAGCCAACGAGAAAGAACATTCTGTTATTCCCCTACCGCCATATCACTGTCAATATAATACAGTACAGCTTATATGAGTTTATAATAGGAAAGTTACTGACCGAAATAGAACCTTCAAGCTGACAAACGTTGAGAAATTAATTATTGAGGAATTAGAAAACGTTACGGCAGAGGACTAGGAAAATCCGTTTTTCATATAGAAAAAAATATCGAAGAGGATTTCTGCAATGAAATCATGCTAGATGATGTAGTACAAAAATTCACCATAAATTTTCAGGAATCTCTGACGAAAATGATTTTCATACTTCAAACAACAATGAAAAAGAGGATGAAGCCTTGGCGGAATGACTTCCAAATTGAGTATTGTAAGTAATCATTGCAAAAAATCTAAAAAATCTTTACGAATTTTTGTATGATTTTAAATTAACGGTGTTAACTTAAATTTATTCCGACTTTTGTGAAAGAGTTTTCTCTTCTGGAATAAAATATTAAAAATAAATGATGTGTAAGCGGTTACACAATTTTTTTTTTTTAATTTGTATTATAATAAATAGTAAAATGTTTAATGGAATAATTTTAATGCCTTTTTGAAACCTATTATTTTTTATACAGTTGAGTCTTTGATAGAAATATTGAGAATAGCTGTAAAAGTAAAAATATATAAAAATAACAACACCAACAGTAGTAATAGTAATAATAGTATTTACAAAAATTATAATTTATAATATTAACGAAATGTAAAGTAATCTGATGAAACTGTGTGAAAGGCAATATTAAACCAGGCCCGTGTGTCGTTGGTCCGTATAGCAACGAACAGGGTGCACGCTCAACTACTAGTTGAGACTGTAAATTTTGAATGATCGTTTCATTCCATTCCGTCTCGGTTAAAAACTTAATATTAAATACTTTATTTTCAAAATACCGTCATTTTATTCAAATTGTTTCAAGGATTATAGCGATGTATTTTTTCCCGTAAACTATTCATTGAAACTAAAGATAAGGTTGCCTCGTAAAAAAAACGCTCTAAACCGCTTAAATAATAGTAGTTTTGGACTCTATATTAATTATAATTATTAAGAAACAATCGTTTAATTTCGATCGGTTTTGATTTTATAGCAGTTCAAAGTTGACGTTCTCAAAATGAAGTGCAAAAAATCGTGAGTTTTCCGCTTTTCACACCCATAATTTTCAAAGTAACGACGGTAACTAAAATAGGCGAATCCAATTAGCGCAAAAATAACTGCAGTTTCTGACAATACCTTCATTTTTACTGTGGGATTTTTTTTTTAACTGAGTTACGATAGTTTAAACACAAACGCCATCTTTCAGGGCGATCACTATAGAATAACGGATTTGCTAAATGTTTTAAGATAGGTAGATGGTGAAGGCACCACGGTATCAATTAAAGATGTTGTGAATACATAGTTGTAAAGTGATAGGCTAATACAAATTGATAAATTGTTGAAACTATGACAGGAGTAAATCAAATTAATGAGGATAACATGAAGATAATATGAAAAAGAAGAAGGGGAACTGAAATAGAGCAGGAAAGAATGAAATGAATATTAATGAAAAAAATATTAATGAATATTAATATAATGAAATATTATTAATATAGACGCGTCAATGTGCAACAGTTTATGGAACTAATTCAATACGATGTACTAAAACTTAAAAATCCAGACTACCCAGCAAAGTGTTATCGAAAAATAATGATTAATTATGATTAATTTATGCCAACGTATTTTTAACTGAAATTAGTGGGATTATTTTGCTTATAATCTGTACTTGTTATTTTCATTCTTTAAGATCAAAATGTGGCTAATTGAAAAAAAGATTTAATAACTAATCATAATGTTTTGTTGTAAAAATAAAGATCCCAAGAACTGTAAGAAAAACATAGCTTTTCATAGTTGTAATTACACTAAAAATACACATAAATCTTTTTTTTTTGTAAGTAATAAAATGCAATATTGGTTTACTCAAACAGTAACTAACCTCTATTATCACTTTATTAGTTCAGAGATAGGAATTTATTAAATCAACAAGAAAATCTTTTTGGATAATTGGCTATTTCATAAACGATTAACCATTGATTCTGATTCATTCGATTAACAAGACGACATTTATGTAGGTAGCTGTCCATGGTTGCAATAATAATGGTAACGAAAATTATTTCTACACAGATAGCAATAGCCAATATCGTTGAATAATTAATTTTTTTCTTAGAGATATAAACTGAAAAAATATTTTATTTAATGTGCATGTTTGTGATATTGCATTTCTTTTGAATGTATCTTTGCATCTGGTTTTAGATTTAAAAATAAATAAATAAAATTAGGAGTGAAAAGCAAAACCACAAATATATCTGTAATAGATCTAATCTAGCTCCCTGTTTACTTAGAATTTGATATTTCATTCTTCTACCCTCAGGCTTACAGGTTTTCACAAGTTATCTTGGGACAGTAAAGTATGTTACACATGCCAGTTGAGTTCTTTTGTGTTGGTCAGTGCCTCCGTTAGTGATTGATTTTACAATTTTATTACCAAAAAAAAAAAATTATGCAAATAATTAAGCATGACCTGATCTTGAAGTAATAAGCGAAAAATTAAACAGATAAATAATGATCTATTAAAATATATCTTTAATATTTCTTTTAAAGCTATATTTCTCTACATAATGTTTGGCACACGTGAGTGTTTCTTTAAACTAAATAATAATTTTTTTAATGGGAAAAAGCACAAAAGATACACTTCTTAAAAATTGTTTGCACTGGTATATATATATTGTTTTGTAGGCCTGTATTGAATTTCAAGCTCTATTTTTTTTAACATTATAGACTGCAAAGCTATTGCTCGCGTTTTAGAGTGCATTTCTATAGAACCTATTTACACAATTTGTACTTTTGTGAGATCTATCATAATATATTGTATCTAAATTTGTAAATCTGTACAAAACCATTCATGTAAAATACTTATAGTATTATGAATACCATTTTCTCCCTGGCCTAAATAAATAATTATTTTAATTTGAAATACAAAAACTTGTACTGATTACACCAAAAAATATGAATTTGGTCACTTAATACAATCTTATACCCAATATCTAGTAACTTATCGATTTATTTATCTATCTAATTCATATTAGAAATAATGCAAATTGGTTCAATACAACTGTCTTTACATTTCTATGAGTAAATTATGTAACAACTGGATTACTAGATGATATTTAAACAAATAAAATGTACAGTTTTGGAAAATAATTATAAAATCCTTGGAAAATTTTAAGCAATATCAGTAAGTGAATAAGTTTAACAAAATACAAAAAGTTACAAGCTCACAAGTTTGATACTAGAAATACCAAGTAATTCATAATAAATTTCTTTACATTGTTTTCTGGTTGTTTATACGAGTGTAAAATTGTATGTGTTTCAAGACATTTATTGTGGTTTTACAAAAATTCTATAATATTTCCCAAGAGACTTTAGCACTTTTTTTAAAGAATATTAAATACGTATTGGAGTATGATTGCATTCTATGATATGGTAATGAATTGGACACAACATACATTGTTAGACACCCGTGCAAATTCAAAAACTTTTACATTTATGATAAAACATCTTAACAGTACAGAATCCTTTCAGTGATGATAATAATAATTAGACATTTTTATAATTTTAGGCTCTATACGTAGCAAAAAATTAAAATAAATAAGTAAATTCATTAGGTGAAAAATGCTGTGATACTTTTCAATGTCATACAAAATCAGGTTTTTCTGAACTTCTAAATTTGGATTTATTTCTACCTGCAAATATATTTCTTCTTTTCTTTCTTTTTTCACTTTGATCTGTTAACATGTATATTTTATATAATATAGTGCAAAGGGTTTGGATCTGCCTTCATGAAAATGGTGGATATTTCCAACACTTATGGTAACACATTACCAGTTGGGTATAACTACATTCCATGAATCAAATGAAATGTGAGTATCTCTGTAATATAATAATAAGAGATACAGAGATACTTTTTTGTAAAAATATATACACAGTGAAATTATAGTGTATAATATCATGATGTGCATGATAAAATGATCTCACTGTATAATACATTGTAAGATAGAGATGCAAGTATCTTTTCCCATTCATCAGTTAAATAACTGATGAACATAAAATGCAAATTAGAATATATCACAAAACTTTTAGCTTATTAATATTTGTATACTCAGTAGATGATTGAAAATGTATCTGATGACAGACATAGTAATAAGAAACACTAATTTACAGGTAAGGAATGTTGACTTCTCCTTGTGCAAATTCATAATGTGTCAGCATCACAAAGTGTGGTCATTTATCAGCAGATAAATTGTTATACTGCCATTCTTGCCTAGAGCTTACTATAAATTTTATTTTATCTTTAATACACATTCTTAAATTATTCAGCCTACATTTTCCTGATATGCAATATAATTTGAATAATTAAGTTGTAATTCAGTTTACAGCCTTATAATTACCCAAGGCCCATTTTTGTTTCAGGCTTCCTTTTATTTGTTGCTGTATAGTATAAGTAAAGCATTTGATACATAAACTGTGAAAAATTAATTGAGAAAACTTTTATTATTATATTATAAATGAATAAAAAAGTTAAACTTTTTGAAGTATTTGTTCAGTAAAATTAATTTTTATTTTAGGACCATTAATCTTTCAACCAAACAACTTTTGTTTAAGGGTTTATGGCCAGGCATAATAATGACTCATAACAAAATCAATAACCAATAATATTTCACTATTGAATAAAATGTAATTGTCTTCTTTTTCCATTTATACTTTCAACTAATAAAATAAAACAATACAGTTACTGTTTTTTGAAAAGTTTATAAAACTTTCTAATTTTAAATGAAGATTATTTTTTATCTTATTTGTGAAAAGATAGACTTCGGGAAATAATTAAATCAAACTTTACACAGTACAATGAACTGACAATTTCCCTCGTTATCATATCAATAGGATACCAACTTAAAAGAAAAGTTTCCAGAATAAAAGTAAGTAAAGGCTTTCCATTAAACTCAGGCGTATTGATCCTAATACCTGATATAAAGAGAAGAAAAATTTGCCACACTTATAAAGTTCTACATCCTACACCTTTATTTATGTTTTTCAAGCTTTTCATGTAAAATCATACTAGCATTAAGCAGTAGATCCAAGTTCCTATTGGAGGAAATGATGACGATTCAGTAAATATGGTAGTTGCTTCCTTTTTTGTCCTGATTCATTTTGGGCAGAATTTACATTTATTCACTCAAAATGTATTTTATAGATAATTTAATAAGATAAAAATTAAAGCCCTTAACATTTTAAACTACTTCTGTTTGAAATAGGAAATATTTCAGTTTAGAAATCTTGGTAAGAAGTTCAGATACCCTCTCAAAAGAACTTTTAATTACGTATAAGCTCAGGAAGGATTTTAAGTAAAATTTTCACCACACAATAATAAATAAAATATTATACATCATTTGTAAATAATGTTTTATAGATCTGATTACAAAAAAAACTCAAAGTAATGTAAAAAATAAGTTGAAATAAATAGAACTGACTTACAAAAAGCACCCTAAAAAGTAAAAAAAAATGTACTTTTCAATTCTTAAGTCTTCAATATTTTTAATTATTGCCAAATTAATTTGTACTGAAGAATAAGTACTGAGAAACGACATAAATAAATTTCTACCAAAGTATGAGTTAGGATTCTCTAAAAAAAATTTACTAAGGCTTTATTGGTAAAAAAGCCTAACTTCAAAAACAGAGCTAAGACTAACTTCAAAAAGTTAACATTTAAAAATGAATTTAAACTTATTACTTCTTTACTTTAGGCAGGTTTCTTGTTTGTTTTGTTTTTTAACTAATTTTATTTTCATTCCAAAAAAAAAATGGAAGAAATCTGCATTTTGGCAAAAAGAAGAAGTACTGAGAAACGACATAAATAAATTTCTACCAAAGTATGAGTTAGGATTCTCTAAAAAAAATTTTATTATAATTTTTTAAATTAAATAAAAGTTTATTTAAGTTTTCCCCTCTACTATTTAGTTGAATATACTATAATATCATAACAAAATCAGACTAAAATGTTGCTACATATAAATTTATGCTGTAATAATCCAATTCTAAGCAATTATAATAACAAGAAAATGAAACATAACTTCAAATTGTAGTTGTAAAAAATATAATATTGTAACAAGACCAATAAAGCAGGCCTGACTAACGAATTCCTACCAATTATTATGAAAGTAATAATTAATATAATGATTGGAGGAATCCAGAAATGAAGAAAAAAGAGAACCCTTTTTGTAAAGAATAGGTCCGTTTTACAATCGTCTTTTGTTAGACTGCCTGCTAACACACAATAAACACCTGTTGTATGGTGAGAAGAAACCAGGTTTGAAATTCATGAGAACAAAAGCCTCGGTCGACTGTTCTTACACTTCGACTTGGGTCTGGTAGGTAAAGAGGTTAGAAGTATAAATACTTTTGGAAGACCAGCTAAAAGAGAGTTCTACTAGGACCAGTCTGCGAGGCGTTACGATGTCAGTACCGCAAGGGCAGTTCTATGAGAAGTTCAGCGAGGAGAGGCTGTGACTTGTGCAGAGTTGCGTAGGTTCGGCAAAGTTCTGCAGACCAGTCCAGCAACATGTTAGGATGACGGTCCAGCGAGGAGAGTCACAGGTACGAGTTTGCGAGACTTCAATCCAGCGAGGAGAGTCCTAAATCCAGTTCAATATGAGTAATTCCAGTAACCAAGAAATACTATTGGTGAGTTCAAGAAAAACTATTAAGTTATAAGTGAAAGAAATAATGCAATAAACTTCATTCATAAACTGTTAGGGTAGATAGCAAAGGTATTTCCAAGTGAACACTATACGATTGTTTGTTAATACAAGACCAGTGGTTAAAAAAAGTTAAGTCTAGCGGTTTCTTTTGTTAATGGGTCTAGTTTTCTATTTATCTACCTGGAATAAATTCCGAACAATTATTTATTTTGTCTTGTGGGCACTCTGTATTTATTATTTACTAATGACATTTATCACTATTTGACTATTTGATGCGTAATATTTTGATTGTTATTATTTGCTGATTACGCTCTGTTTTTATGACATATTTACTGTTTTGATTATATTTTGTGTCATGTATTAATTGTTTGATTTGTTGTTATTGACATATAACATTATTATCATTTACTAATATTATCCTAATTATTATTGTGGTTGTAATTACTATATTAATATTTGCATTCATTAATTGTTCTATTACTGTCACTTATTATTGTTATTATTATCATTATTCTATTTATCACCATTCTTATTATTATTAATTTGTCTGGTCGTAATTATGAACATTTTAAACCAACTTTAATTATATAAACATTTTAAATTGTCAACCTCTTAATATCCTGATCGAGCCGCGAAACACGCAACAATATTTTATTCAAAAATCTACCACTTAAAAATATCTTCCAAAAGTCATCCTGCAAGTTGAAATAGATCAACAGATAGACTTTCTCTACAAAAATTAATAAAATTATAGTAATCAATCTATTTGGTAAAGAGTACAGCTTGAAAACACATTAAAAAATAAGAATACATATTGGTAGAAATTGAGAACGTTTTATTGTATTAAGTCAATTTTCACTTAAAAGTAGTCACATACAACTTCAATGAAAAATAGATAAACAACATATTAGTTTAAAAAAAAATTGGACAACCAAACTTAAAAGACAAGTAAAGATCAGCTTCGTAGCACACTCACTCTGGCATGACAAAATAGTAATGTTAATCAACAATATTAAACAAATATTTGAAGTAAGTCTCTTCATATATATATATACATAATTTTACAGTTTTTATAATTTTCAAGTACAAAAATTATAATTTAGATGTAAAATGTGTCATAAATATTTATTACCCACAGAAAGAAGATTATTTTATAATGTGCATAAATTTTTGTGTTTCAGGAAAGTATATGACAAATAAGGCCATTATGAAGCTTCATATATTTATAGATCTGGAGAAGAATAACGTAAAATGAAAAAATCTTCAACAATTTAAACAAAATTGAACTGAAATATAAGGAAAGAAAAACTACAATAAATCTGAATAAGAATTACTGACAGTGAAAAAAGTAAAAAAATGAATTAACACTAGTTCTAATTTATGAATGATGAAGAAATAAGACAATTATGTAGCCTGTCCCAACTACTTTTAAGTTTCTTCATAGAAGAATTACATGAATTAAAAAGAAAAATACTTGAGAGTGGAGTAAACTAACCAAGGAGAAATAATGGAAATGTTACCATAATATTGCTCTTTTGAAAGAAACCAAAGAGTGTTAAAACTGACGGTAAAGATTTATACAAAAATTATCCATCAAAAATTAATAAAAATCATAGGAATTAATCCATTTGGTAGAGAGTACAGAAATTCAGTATTAAAGTAAATAAAAAAAGAGCAAGAATAATAATGATATGTAGTAGAAATGAAGCCAATGAGAAATTTAATATAAATATTGGTAAATATAATACACCATAATGTTTTAATTAATTATAAAGAAGATTTACTGATGTAGAAAGTAAGGTAGAAATCAATTTTTTTTTTATGGAGAACTTATGTTCTCTATAGATTTTTTACATCAAAAAATAAAAGTGAAATATGCTAGTATCTAACATAGATTTAAGAATTACTACTAGAAATTTTTTTTCTGTCTGAAGTGTAACACTTTATGGTAGAGAATCATAGAAAGGAGGTAAAGCAGAAAGGGAAAGAAAGGTAATGTTACTGGAAGATTTTGAAAATCATGTGGGCTAAGAACTCTTCATTTTACATAATAGTAAGATGAGTATGAGAGAAGAAAAATTCCGCAGCAGAATCTCATGAAGATGTAAACTAGTTTGGAAAGTCATTTATTGAATCATCATTATTTATTATCAAAATAATTTTAGTTAATTTAGCAGTATAAGGATGTGTAGAGCTTAAGAATTGCAAAGAAAACAAATAATGTAGAACATACAACGGATAACCTTCGCTAATGACAGCACACTTCACAGTACCCAATATATTTAATATACCTTACACAATGATTTAAACTTAATACAGTATTGCGCATTGTTATTTTATTGCCAACTTCAAAATAACAATTTTCCAAATAATTTATTGTATTTCTGTCATTACTAAAAAAATTACCTATAATTTTTATTTATTTATTTTTTATTTTACAACTGGTTCATAATGTCAGTAATACCTAGTTCTTTTTTTTTAATTTTTAACAATAAATTTTGTTTTTAAAAATCTGTTACATCACCAAAAAAGAATTTTGTTTTTGTTTACATTAAATTGTACTTTTCTGACACGTGTAGTAATATTCTGTTGCTAAATAAAATTTGAATTTTCCTAACTATTCTTTGTTTCATTCAATTTATCCTAAACCATTTTGTTCAGAATTAAATTCTCTAAAAGTTTTATTTAAACGTTTTAATGTGTTTATTACCCATTTAACAAAGTTATTTTATGTCAAACATAAAAAACAGGGTTTTTACTCTGATTTATTGGTTTTCACCCCAGATTTCTCAAATACTAATGCAGATACGGCTCTGGGGCCTATATTATTCGATTTTTCAGGTCAAAATTACTAATTCTGCTCCTTAATTAACATCCTAAAAATTTCAGTATGACCTCATTTCACTGGGATAGCAGAAAACCAAATGAAATCTTTCACTAGTTGTAACTCACAAACGAAGCATTTTAAAAGATGTGTTTATAATATATTTTTTTCCCATTATTTTCACAAGTAGAACAGGTTATGAAAGTTTCAGGAAAGCTTCATGATACACTCTGTATATATATATATATATATATATTTGATTCTTTCATATATATAATACTCTGTATATATATATATATACAAAGTATTATATAGAGTATATAAAGTATATATATATATATATATATATACAGAGTAAAGAAACTAACTTTCTTTAATATTGAATTTGCCACACTCTGTGTAGAGTAGTGATCAGCTTACACAGTAGAGGGGGCTAAGGTTTCCAGGTTCTGCTCGGTAGAAATTCTGAGAATTGCATTTTCTTCCTTAAAAGTTCTGCAATCTCGGGAGCAGGCTGTTAGCAAACCACTGCAATTAGCACATTTTTCATCTCCTTGGCAGTCAGTATCATTGTGACCTTCCTTAGCACATCTAACACAGATCTCTATTTTCGAGCAAGATGTAGTGTGATCACACACTTGGCATTTAAAACTGTCAAGGGTTGGGAAGGAAAGGTCGTACTCGAACTGAAAGATAACCAATTTTTATTTTTCCCAGTGGGACTGGGAGGTTGAAAGTCAGTATAAGGTATTGGTTCTTCCATTCCATTCTGCCTTTTCATTATACGCTTCACTTCTACAACATCTTGAGCATGAAGCTCATCAACTATTTCAGTAACATCTATATCCATAAGGTCTTGCCAAAATATTACTCTGCGACTCGTATTTAGTGTTTTGTGGCATTCCGCACTTATATTTATACTGCCCATATTACAGAGACATAAGATAGAGCGACTCCGCTAATCATTAAATGTTTCTATCAGAATCGATCTGTCACGTAATTTTCTGATGTTTTTTGGGGAACCACTTGTACCTGTTATAATTTTGTTTATCAAGAAAGGTAAAACCTTTTGGAGTGAGCCACATTCCTGATTATTTTGGAGAACAATGAATCGAATATTTTATATTTCATGTCTGATGATTTGCAATTCTCTTCTGCAGGAAATTTATCCTTGTCAGACAAAGCTGAATGAGGCCTCTCCACAAGACTAAGTTTGGTGGTTTTTTCAGATGGACCACCAACCATCATAAGAATTTCATGTGGACTTGTAATTTTGTTCCCATGAGTACTGGTGATACAATGGGCCACTCCAGCAGAGTGAATGCGTATTGGAGATGGAGCTAAATACAAATGTGTTCACTCTGGTGCTCTAAGTGTAGTGGGAAGAAAAGCTGCAGAGGCTAGGAGCGTGGGGATGCCAACCCCCAAAGTCTTAAAGAATAAGATTCTCCATCAGGGAGAATATACAGAATCTAGGATTAATGAAAATAAAACTTTGTTTTCAAAGCAACGTGCTTATTTGTTTAGGTTGATTCCCGATAAAAAAAATTTAGAGATTAATCTTATAAAATGACATTTTTAGTCATAACAGTCCAATCCACTTAATGGAGAAACTCTGTTTTGAATTCACATTATTGCCAGGAAGTGATGGGAAAATGAAATGTTTCCATAACCTCAATTACTACAAGGGATAATAGAATTTATGCAATACCAGAAGAGCTACAGGCAGCTGGCCATCACAAGGAACTAATGAAAACACCAACATACAGTAAGGTAAAGATTAGTTTAAAGAAAGGGTACCAGGTTAGAAGAGTTTGGGTACAGATGACACAGAAGGTTGTAAATACATGCATTGATGATGATGGAAACTTACAACTTCGAGATCAATTTTTGGAGGAGATAGATCAAAATCAACAGACTCCTGCTGCTATATTAAAGGAAACAAGTACAGGGGAGAGAATTCTACAAAAATTATTAGAAAATACGCAAGAAATAGTCAGCACAGCTTAATGCATGTGGCAGAAAAATTTGTGATTGAAAAATTCTAATGCAAACCAATGAATGGATATATTTGAAAAGGAATGTACAAGCTTTGATATAACATTAGACGAAAGGAAAATTGAATTACTTAGACTATTCATAGATAAATCTTGTGTAGACTGGTATAGCTAAATGATTATAAAACTGACGATGAATGCAGAGTGGTTGACATGGAAAAGTAAGTTTCGTGAGACATTTACAAACAAGGATTGGAACCCATTTACCTATGCATTTCATATAGGTATAAGGAGGTTCATTGTTAGATTATGTAATAACAAAAGAAAGACTTTTATTAGATATGAGGGGATCAATTGACAAGAGTACCTTGGTGGACCTAGTTGTGGCTGGCTTACCACAGTTTATACTTAATAAGATAAATAGATAAACAATAAGAGATACAGTGGATTTATTTAATGAAGTTGGCAGATATGAACACATGGTAAATAATAGGAGATTTATTGAAGAAAAAGAATGTAAATCTGAGGACTGATGGGAGAAATGAAAAAAAATCCATGTAAAATTTGTGAATAAAATTATTTGTTAAAGAAAGGTACTCACTATCATCCTGAAGCTACTTGCTGGTTTAGAACAAAAGAGATGATAAGGTTAAAAAAATTTTATAAAACATGTCAACAATTCCGTGGTAGAAGCTGAGTAAAATGAGAATGAACAATAAAACTAGTAACTACACCATTAAGCTATGTCAAGCTGCTTGTGGAGGATGAATTGGACATAGTTGGATTATACAATTCGGGATCAAATGTTTCTTTAATAAACTCTAGTTTATAAAATCTAAAAGGAAATAGAAACACTTCCAATAAAGCAGAGCTAGTGAAGATTAATGGTGTTAAAAGAACAAACGGTTTAGCAAATCTAAGATAAAAATTTTTGAAATAGAAGCAAATGCTGATGTATATGTAATAGATGAAAGTAACTTCATGTATGACTTCTTGATTGGACTTGACATGATAAGAAGTTTAGACTTAGCTAAGATGAGAATCTAAGGATAACTCAGAATTGTTAAAAATTAAATGGAAATAAAGTAGAGGAGGTTTTTACACAACAACAGGCAATTCCTAATTTGACAAATGGAGGAAATAATAATACAAGCGTATACACAGTAAATTTTAATGAATCATAGGAAAGAAAAACTTTGAAATAAACGTAATTCATTTAAACCAGTATCAAAAATCTGTGATAGATAAAATAAGTGACAAATACAGATCAATTTTTGCAAAAGATAAATATAATATTGGGTTTGTGAATAAATACGCAGCACGAATTGACTTAATAGTCGAAAAGTATTGCACTAAAAGGCCATATAGGTGTACTATAGAGGATAAAAGTGAAGTACAGGAAAAAATATCAAAATTATTAAAAAACAGACTGATGGAAGAGTCCTTCACTTCCTTTGCCGCATCAATGACTTGGGCATTCAAAAAGGAGGACGACGAAAGACTATGTGTGGATTTTAGGGAGTTAAATAAAATTGTAGTGCCTCAAGCTCAACTGTTTCCATTAATTGAGGACTTAGTTATAGAGACAAAAAATTGCAAATTTTTCTCATCACTAGATATAAACTTTGCTTTTTGGTCAAGCCCTTTGTAGATTGAGGACACACAGAAGACAGCGTTTGTAACACAAGAAGGATACCACCAATAGACTTGTTTACCTTTCAGACTTAAAACTGCACCAACAATTTTTCAAAGAATACTAAGCAACATATTGAGAAAGTACAAATTAAATGATTTTTCTGTTAACTATATAGAGGCTATATAGAGGCTATATTAACTATATGGAGGCGCCTTCCTTGGTAAAATATTCCGGAGGTAAAATAGTCCCCCGTTCGGATCTCCGGGTGGGGACTACTAAGGAAGGGGTCACCAGAAAAGTAAAAAATAACATTCTACGAGTCGGAGCGTGGAATGTTAGAAGCTTAAAAAAGGTTGGTAGGCTAGAGAATTTAAAAAGGGAAATGGATAGGGTAAACGTGGATATAGTAGGAATTAGTGAGGTTCGGTGGGAAGAGGAAGGCGACTTTTGGTCGGGTGACTTTAGAGTAATTAACTCAGCGTCAAATAATGGGCAGGCAGGAGTAGGTTTCGTGATGAACAAGAAAATAGGGAGGAGAGTGGAGTATTTCAAGACGCATAGCGATAGAGTCATAGTAATAAGGATAAATTCAAAACCTAAACCGACAACGATTGTTAACGTCTATATGCCTACAAGCGCCCATGATGATGACGAGGTAGAATGTGTATACGAAGAGATTGATGAAGCAATTAAACACGTAAAAGGAGATGAAAATTTAATAATAGTTGGAGATTGGAATGCAAGCATTGGAAAAGGCAAGGAAGGAAATATAGTGGGTGAATACGGGCTGGGCAAAAGGAATGAAAGAGGGGACCGACTTATAGAGTTTTGCACGAAGTATAATTTAGTAATTGCCAACACCCAATTTAAAAATCATAATAGAAGAATATACACTTGGAAAAAGCCAGGCGATACTGCAAGGTATCAGATAGATTATATCATGGTTAAGCAAAGATTTAGAAATCAACTCGTGGACTGCAAAACTTACCCTGGAGCAGACATTGATAGCGACCATAATTTGGTGATAATGAAATGTAGATTGGGGTTTAAAAACCTGAAGAAAAGGTGTCAGATGAATCGGTGGAATTTAGAGAAGCTTGAGGAAGAGGAGGTAAAGAAGATTTTTGAGGAGGACATCGCAAGAGGTCTGAGTAAAAAAGATAAGATAGAAAATGTAGAAGAAGAATGGGAGAATGTTAAAAAGGAAATTCTTAAATCAGCAGAAGCAAACTTAGGCGGAATAAAGAGAACTGGTAGAAAACCTTGGGTTTCAGACGATATATTGCAGCTGATGGATGAACGTAGAAAATATAAGAATGCTAGTGATGAAGAAAGTAAAAGGAACTATCGGCAATTAAGAAATGCTATAAACAGGAAGTGCAAACTGGCGAAAGAAGAGTGGATTAAAGAAAAGTGTTCAGAAGTGGAAAGAGAAATGAATATTGGTAAAATAGACGGAGCATACAGGAAAGTTAAGGAAAATTTTGGGGTACATAAATTAAAATCTAATAATGTGTTAAACAAAGATGGTACACCTATATATAATACGAAAGGTAAAGTCGATAGATGGGTGGAATATATTGAAGAGTTATACGGAGGAAATGAATTAGAAAATGGTTTTATAGAGGAAGAAGAGGAAGTTGAGGAGGATGAAATGGGAGAAACAATACTGAGATCTGAATTTAAGAGAGCATTAAAAGATTTAAATGGCAGAAAGGCTCCTGGAATAGACGGAATACCTGTAGAATTACTGCGCAGTGCAGGGGAGGAGGCGATTGATAGATTATACAAACTGGTGTGTAATATTTATGAAAAAGGGGAATTTCCGTCAGACTTCAAAAAAAGTGTTATAGTAATGATACCAAAGAAATCAGGGGCAGATAAATGTGAAGAATACAGAACAATTAGTTTAACTAGTCATGCATCAAAAATCTTAACTAGAATTCTATACAGAAGAATTGAGAGGAGAGTGGAGGAAGTGTTAGGAGAAGACCAATTTGGTTTCAGGAAAAGTATAGGGACAAGGGAAGCAATTTTAGGCCTCAGATTAATAGTAGAAGGAAGATTAAAGAAAAACAAACCAACATACTTGGCGTTTATAGACCTAGAAAAGGCATTCGATAACGTAGACTGGAATAAAATGTTCAGCATTTTAAAAAAATTAGGGTTCAAATACAGAGATAGAAGAACAATTGCTAACATGTACAGGAACCAAACAGCAACAGTAGCAATTGAAGAACATAAGAAAGAAGCCATAATAAGAAAGGGAGTCCGACAAGGATGTTCTCTATCTCCGTTACTTTTTAATCTTTACATGGAACTAGCAGTTAATGATGTTAAAGAACAATTTAGATTCGGAGTAACAGTACAAGGTGAAAAGATAAAGATGCTACGATTTGCTGATGATATAGTAATTCTAGCCGAGAATAAAAAGGATTTAGAAGAAACAATGAACGGCATAGATGAAGTCCTACGCAAGAACTATCGCATGAAAATAAACAAGAACAAAACAAAAGTAATGAAATGTAGTAGAAATAACAAAGATGGACCATTGAATGTGGAAATAGGAGGAGAAAAGATTATGGAGGTAGAAGAATTTTGTTATTTGGGAAGTAGAATTACTAAAGATGGACGAAGCAGGAGCGATATAAAATGCCGAATAGCACAAGCTAAACGAGCCTTCAGTAAGAAATATAAGTTGTTTACATCAAAAATTAATTTAAATGTCAGGAAAAGATTTTTGAAAGTGTATGTTTGGAGTGTCGCTTTATATGGAAGTGAAACTTGGACAATCGGAGTATCTGAGAAGAAAAGGTTAGAAGCTTTTGAAATTTGGTGCTATAGGAGAATGTTAAAAATCAGATGGGTGGATAAAGTGACAAATGAGGAGGTATTGCGGCAAATAGATGAAGAAAGAAGCATTTGGAAAAATATAGTTAAAAGAAGAGACAGACTTATAGGCCACATACTAAGGCATCCTGGAATAGTCGCTTTAATTTTGGAAGGACAGGTAGAAGGGAAAAATTGTGTAGGCAGGCCACGTTTGGAATATGTAAAACAAATTGTTAGGGATGTAGGATGTAGAGGGTATACTGAAATGAAACGACTAGCACTAGATAGGGAATCTTGGAGAGCTGCATCAAACCAGTCAAATGACTGAAGACAAAAAAAAAATATATAGATGATATCTTGTTTTTTTCTAAAACCATCATTGAACACATTGACCATCCAACACAATTGTTTGAAGCAATAAAAAAGGAGGGTTTTAGAGTGAAATTTACAAAATGCATATTTGCAATGGATTCAGTGAAATATCTTAATCACATAATGCAAGATAACTCAGTGAGACCGTTAAAGGATAATCTAGTTTCAATTAAGGAATTCTCTATTCCAAAAACTCAGAAAAATATCAGAAAATTTTTAGGAGAAATCAACTTCTACCATAAATACACACCAAAGAGTAATATGATCCTGGATCCGCTGCATAATCCATTAAGAAAAAATCAAAAATTTATTTGGTCTGCAGAATGTCAAAGAGCATTTGATATGATAAAAAGCCTACTGTGCTCAAAACCAATTCTAGATATCTTTGACCCAAAGTTGCCAATCAATATTTATACCGATGCATCTTTGGAAGGCACTGGAACAATTCTAAAACAGACACAACACAGAAAAACCAGTGGCATACTTCTCAATAAAATTAAATGAAGCCCAGAAGAAGAAAAAAATCAGTATACTTGGAATGTTTAGCAATTAAAGAAGGAATAAGATACTGTCACTACTGGATAATAGGTACCTCATTTACAATTTATTCAGAGTACAAACCACTAGAAAATATAAATATAAAATCTAGAATGATGAAGAGCTGGGTAACTTAATATACTACCTTACCGCAATATGTCCTACAAATAAATATGCCCCTGGGAGAACAAATTTAGAAGCAGACTATCTTTGTAGAAACACAATACTAGAATCAGATGAGGAACAACTAAAGATTGTAAACTGGATTAGACGAAGATATCCAAGCTGATAAACTCAATATTGAACAAGTACAGGCGGAAAAAACTAGTTACTTAAGAAACACAATATCTATTTTAAGAGGGTCAGGAAAAGAGAGAAAATGGTTTTATCAGAGGCATTTAGTATCAAATTAATGAAAAGTGTGCATAATAATCTATGCTATATTGGGATTAAACAAATGCAGAAAAAGATCAGTCCACTATACATAGCCAAAAATTTAATAAAAAATCTCAAGAAAATCTGTAGGAGCTGTGATGCTTACATAAAAAACAAATCAAGAAGGTGTGAAAAACTTGGCTTGATGTCTCATCTAAATCCAGACACAAAACCTTTTGAAATAATTTCCATAGATTTGATTGGAGGTTCAAGATTAACGAAAAAGTATATGCCTCTTTTGGGAGATCACTTTATACAGTATGCATTTATTTTAACCTTAAAGACTCAAAATGCTAGTGACTTTATTAAGCTGGTCAACAACATATCAGAAATGGTTAAAATTGCTATGCTTCTCAAAAACCAGTATCTGGGAATAAATTCGAGAGAATTCAAAGGCTTTTTGGAGGGGCAGCAGATACCAATACAATAGTATTTATTGCAGTGAATGCATCTTTCTCAAATGGACTAAATAATGAAAGGTTAAATCAAACATTAGTTAACAAAATAAGATGCGAAATAAATGAAAATGGCAGAAAAATAGCTTGGGCAAAAATAGCACATGAATGTGTAGATATGTACAATGACACTGAGCATTCAGTTACTGGTTTCATGCCAAATTATTTGTTGAATATGTTAATGAGAGATAGACAAACAGCTGTGGAAAATACTATAAGATCACGTAACTACAACAAAGAATCTATTCGACAAGAATCGTAAATATTATGAGTTTAATGTAGGGGATTTGGTATATGAGGAAAATGGCAACAAACTGAACAGGAAGAAATTGAATGAATTAAAGATTGGACTCTATGAAGTTGTTGAGAAAATTTTAAAGTCAATATACAGGATAAACAATAGTCACAGGAAGGATGAATTGAACGTTATCCATATCACAAAGATGATTCCAATCGCTAGACTACAAGAAGGAAACAACTACAAGAAGAGAAAGTTGATGTCATTAAGAAAATTTTGGTGTAAATTTTCTTCCCCCAGGGGTAGGATGTAAAGAAACTAACTTTCTTTAATATTGAATTTGCTGCGCTGTGTGTAAATAGGGTAATGACCAGCTTATACGGTAGAGTGGGCTGAGGTTGGAAAAATCCATGTGTGGATTGAATGTAATCATGTGTGACACAAAGTAAAAATAAATTAATTTACAAAGATTGTTAAAAAGGAAATGACACAACAAAGAATAAACTTTCAATGTTGATTCTTTGTTTACAGGTGAGAATTTGCGTAAATAGAATCTAGGATTAATGAAAATAAAACTTTGTTTACAAAGCAATATGTTTATTTGTTTATATTGATTCCCAATTTAAAAAAAATACAGATTAATCTTTTACATATATATAAATACACACACTCTACATCAGCTGTGGTTTATATAATTTACTATTTGGGTAATTATTAAATGATACACAACTAAGTCATGTTATTATTTTAATATGTAATCACCACCAATAACTTTTCCATTACCCATAATTCTGAATAAGTAATAGTGATAATTCCTAACACATTATAAAGTAACAATTTATTAACCCATATTAAAACCTATAATCCTTCATTAGAGAGCACAGTTGTAACACAAAATTACAACAATAATGTACTGCAACCACTACTGACCATGTAGATACTATAAGTATCAATAAACCAATTAAAGTTTGTATAAAAATAGTCCAGAATACAAAATTATGTTTTAAAAAATTTATATATATTCTAACATCTTTGTACATTACTAAGTACATTATTTACGTACCTCAAATATTAAAAAAAAAAAAAATAGTGAGAAAATAGTACAAAAAATTAACATTTAAAAAAAAAGCGAAATACAACAAATACTTTACAAAACCCACATACAAATAAGTGCATATCTCTCATTGTATTGCTAATGTTTAGGTGTCACTCACATTGCAATAAAATATAACAAAAAAAAAATTCCATTACTCTTGAGTTACATGTAGTAGTTGATCCCAGTTTGTGACAGAGACTGATATAACAAAACAGTTTTTTGTGATATGCATGTACGATGTTATTATTATTTTTTAACTAAAAAAGTGTTTTTCATGTAAATATAGGCGTATGAGAATAGGTTGTTCTTTATTTATATAAAAAAAATTCACTGCAGTAGGGCACAACAAATATAATCCTAGTAAAATAAATTTTGATAATTAGAAAATACATCCACACATACAGACACACTATGCTATTTTACATATGTAGAAACCAGGACTTTTAGTTTATTAGTGATGAATTTATATATACTGGTGTATATCTTATTTACTTTCTTTTAGTAACTATACAAAAACTTCCAGTTGTATTCACATATGAGAGATGAACTTTTTATCATGTGAAATATTATAAAACCTGATCGGATTCAAACTCCTAAGTTTGAATCCGATGAAAAGCTTCTAGATGAAAAGCTGAGACAATTCTACCACAGATATCAAAAGAGTGATAGATATATATTCTGTTGTTATTTAATAAAGGTTTTATATTTGTGAGTTCTGTTCGTTGATGTCAAAGCAAACCTATTCTTTGTCTTGCCAACTAGTATAATCTAGCAAACCCTACTAATCCCACTTCTCTGCTAACTCATTAAGACAAATAAAATAAAGTGACTCAGATTACCATTACAAATTCATTATTTTTACTTTTATTTATGATTTTACTTATTTTGTTTGTTATATTTAATTGATATGTCTATTAATATATATTAAATAATGTCCATTAACTTACGTTAATACCTATTAACCATATATCTTCTCCCTATACATCATTGCTGAAATATAGTTCTTTTTGTGAAGTGTATGAGCATCGAACATTTGCTCATTAATTTGTTACATTATATAAAAATGTATTATATATACATTAAAAACTTCATTAAAAACATTATTATTATTATTTGTTATTGTAGGTATAGATGTTTAAATGAAGTTTTAGGATATATATATCTTAGAAAATTTTTTATGATATAATTTATGGATGATTAATTATACTTTTACCAAACAGTTGGGCAAATAAAAATTACCATCATAGGCCTGATATAATTGAAAGAAAATGTCTAAACTAGGGAAAGTAAATCATTTAAAGCAGTTAAAGGAAACAAAAACTGTTACAAAGTCATGGATGCAACTAATCACCTTGCATCATCATAATAGTATACATGAATTGCTGGAAATTATTTTCCTCCTCTTAGATTACTATTAATTTATTAATGGTAAATAATATAAATGATAATTATTAATGATGAAAATGTAAATTATTCACTGCATTTGATTGTTCAGATTCCTATTCACAGCTTTCCTTAATCTTCCACTTGGCTGCAACCTTACACACTCACCACTTAAGTGCATAACACTGTAGTTGAATTCACTCATTATATTGTAATAATTTATAACAGATACTTGTGTCTTATGGAGCAGTAATACATAAAGATTACTTCAGACTCCTAAGGAGCATTGTAAATGGTAGAGTCTTCCAATAGAACAATCAACTCTCCTACCAACTTCCCACTTTGATTGTTTGTTTTTTGTAATGATGAGATAATTCCACAACAGAAGTTTTTGAAGGTTATACATGGGAATATGGAAGTGGAATTTTGTAGGGTATGAAAAATGCCTAAATGGAATTTGAACCCAGGACTCGTAGATGAAAGGCTGAGGGTTTTCTCTCTTTATTTTTATTTCTTCTTTACCACATAAATTACAGGAATACTTTATTCTTGGGTAAGAACTTTCTTCATAATTAGCATAAGAATATCATTTGGTAGACGTTAAGCAATGAACAACTTCCTTTGCTGGTTGGTTGATAGAGACAGAGAGAACCCAATTAGTGGCTTAGATCTTTTGAATAAAGCCAATATTCATACTTTTCATATAATTTAAATATAATAGTACTGACCAAAACACTGATCCATGTTCTGTTATACATTTTTATCTTATTCTATTTTATTTTATAATACAATTTTTAATTACTGCTTATTTAGCCTTTCATTAGGTACAAAATTAAGATTGGACTTATAAAGTGTAAAAGTGTAAAAATGTTTTTAACAGATGTTATAATTAGAATGACAATGAAGTAGTAAATTGAATTATAATGAGTCTTTGTAAATTGTTATGTGCATTACTTTTTGTAAAGTCAACCAACCACACTTTTAAATTACTGATATACAGTTCTGTTAACTGTTTAAGGTATTTTAACAGTTATTGTAATTAGAAGTAAGGACAATGAGGTAGTAAAATGAATTGCAGTGGGACTTTAATAATTTGGGACTTTAAACATAAATTACTGATATACAGTATTATAAATTGCTTAACTTTCATAAGTACTTCATTAATCCTATTTTTATATAATTTAATGCTTAAAGATAATAAATCTTAATCAAAAAATCACTTTAATTTATATTATCCAAAAAAAAATTACTTGAATAAAAAACATCTGGAGAAATATAAAATTACTTAAATGTCCATGGTTAACCATACCTCAGTCATGCAAGTTATGACAAACATGTTTTGCTTAAACATTTAGAATTTTTAATTAATTTCCTGCATGGATGTTTTTGTTTTAAATGTAATCTACTAAAATGGTTTAGTAGCAAATATAATTATTTTGCAATAAAAAAAATTACATTTTGTTTTATAAGTAAACTTCAGTTTTTAAAGTTAACTACTTCCTTCAAAGCCATTTTAAAATTAAAAATGCAAATTATTGAAAATTAATTTTATTTTACAAGTACAAAAAAAATAGTATTAATAAACAATAATGTTTACAATAATGATGAATGGTGTCTTAAGGAGCACGAGGGCAAGAGTAAGATGGTTAGTTAAAGTTAAGAAGGAGAATTAGAAGAAAACAAGAGCTTGTAAATTATTCTAAAGGAAGCTCCTGGAAAGGATGTGGAAGGAAGTTGTTTAGCAGGATTTAGAGTTAATATAAGTATAAAAAAAGGTAATAGTGAAGGAGTTGTAAAAGGATAGAATGAGATAGGGGTATCGGATAAGGATAGGGTAGAACAACATAAGGGTATATGACGTATCACATTATCCAGTATAACAGAGGAAAAAAAGAATCAAGATTTTTTTATACAATTAGAGCTAACAATATAAACTGAAAATTGCAGAAACTGTTGGTATTATTTTAAGAAACTGTTGGTATTATTTTAAACATATACATTTTCTGAGAAACAATTGTTATTATACATGGAAATTTTAATGAACATATATTTCAAAAGGAAAAATAAATTTTAATTAATGCAGAAGAAATGAAACTCATTTCAAAATTTTTACAAAGAGTACTACTGCTTGAAAAGTAATAAATTTAAGCAAATAATAAAAACAAGATTCACCATAACTGTAAATAGTTAATTGGATTATTGTATATTTAGTGAATAGAATCCAAAAAAACTAATAGTGGACATACCTGCTAAAATTGACATACTGTCAACTAACGTATTTCACTTCTAGAGTGGAAAATTTTCTAGCTGTAGTCCTCTACATCACACACCCAGTTGAAAAATTATTGTAAATTTTGAAGATACTATTCATATATTTTATAAAATCTGTTTGCATAATCAAGTTTCCTTTATAAATACATTCCAACCTTTCCGAGAAAATAAGTGAAAGTTATTAAATATAATTCTTTAAAACTTAAATGCAACCCAAGTATTAAAAAATATAGCTAAATAAAAATTAATTAATATAATTCCTTTTTCAATAATTAAAGTTGTTAGCTACTTATTAGTGTAATGTGTACTGGTAAATGAGTATTTTTTTAACAAACTGAGGCCAACCATTCCTGTAATTAATTGAACCATGTGTAATTAATTGAAACTCAACCACCAAAGAACATAGGTATCCACAATCTAGCAACCAAATTGAAATAAAAGCAACTACCTTTATTAGGATTTGTACCTGAGAACTTTGACTTTGAAATCAACTGATTTATGATGACAAGATTACCACTAGACCAACCCAGTAGGTTAATATATAATTAATTGTAAAAAAATACAAAACAAAACCCAGTAAAAAAATGAAGCAACTTATAACAGATATTAAAAATTTATGAAATCATTAAACAGATTAGTCCTGCAGATGTTGGGTAGATAAAACAGCTGTAAAATAAGAATCTATGATTGTGTATTAAGTACTCATATATAGTCAAGCAATTATAGCAAGGTGTTTGTAGAGTAGAGTAGATGTTTGACTGTAAAGAGAGGAAAAGTGCCTTGCTAGGATGGCTCTGCTACACCAGGATAACAGTTAATATGGTAACTAAAGAGGTATCTTCAGGTATTTGAAATCCTTCATACAAATATTATTCTTCATACAGTCCTCATTTACTAGCAAAAGCTATACAGAAATAATGAGTAATAGCATAAGTATATAAAAAAAATTAAAGGTTTAATTTGAAATTAAGAATTTAAAATAAATTAACTTTCTTATCATTTTAGAGATATAAAAAATTTAATAACAAATCATCTCCATCTTGAAATTTTTCATGATAAACAAGGCAGATTAAATTCTCAATGCATAAAATAATGTACCACAGTACAATACATTACACCAGAGATTCCCAAACTGTGCACCATGTTGCCCCAGGGATGGCCTCTTCACAGGGGTGCCATGAAATATTTTAAAAGCTTCATAATTAATTGAACCAAGACATTTGTAATTATTAATTTAATCCTAATAAAGTAAAAAAATAACAAAGATACACAGGTTTTATTTATTTTTATCGCCTACTTACAAGTAGTGACACTTTTACTTAGGGTAGGGCACCATGAAAAAATTTTAATTGAAAAACAGCGCTGTGACTCAGAAAAGTTTGGGAATCACTGCATTACACCATTTATTTGTAACAAACAATATGGCATAACAAATTAAAGGAAAGTAAATGTGAATGATTACATATATTATAATAATCCGCCTTCAATTGTTACAATAAAACTGTTCTACAGATGTATTGTTCAAGTGTGTAAATCTCATTAATATCAAATATTGCAATGAAAATTTCATTTTCATTTATTAGGCCAAAACCTTGTAAACTCAATTAGCTACACGTACTACACCACCAGAACAATTATTTATTTTAAAGAGTAAAATTTCCTTAGTCAGTTTTACAATTTACTCACTACTTTAATTCAGCCAAGTTACAATGAAACATGTTTTAACATATTTTATTGTATGTTACATGCCATAACAACAATAGTTAGAGGTAACCTGACATGTTTCGCTTGCAAAAATGGTGTAGCCAATTTATAAAATGACATCTAATGCCAAGCTTAAGAAAAGTAGAAAGTGAAGTAGTCTACTATCACTTTCACTAAATATTATACAGTTGTACATCATTATGCTAAGGCCACCAAAGTACAAGTGAAATTTCATCATACAAATATCACCATCATACATAATATACTTCCATTTTATTCACTACAGAGTTGGGTATTAGGATAAAATTTAACAAGTTAGAGAATAAAGCCAAGCTTAAAAAATATTGAAGACAAATAATGAATGTTAAGAAATTATGATTTCTTACTTTCACTATTCAGAATTATCCATCATTTAATAACTGAAAATCATGATCCATGCTTTGGAGAGGATAGCTAGGTATATTTACAATAGGAGTTAGAAACCTCATCATACTGTTTTATAAAAAAAACTGATTACTGTATATATTAAATACATAAACAAAAAATTCTACCATTTATTTAATTTATTCAAAACATACTTCCTGATCTACAATCCTGGAATTTAAATTCTGATATGCTTCAATTACAAACTTGCCAATAATTTATTTAAAAATTCATTCCTCAAAGGGAATAAATCGAACCTTAATTTACTGAGAAATTAATACCAGTAGTTTTACTTCCTTAACAACAAGAAAGCAGATATTGTACACTTTGAATATGTTTATATTACTCAGGTGGCAGAATTTATTATTATGATAAACATTTTTTTCTTTTTTTTTGTTTAACCTTCAGAACCACCATAAGGTATTACTTCAGAGGATGATATATATGAATGTAAATGAAGTGTAGTCAGCCTCGGGTCGACCATTCCTGAGATGTGTGGTTAATTGAAACCCAACCACCAAAGCACACCAGTATCCACAATCTAGTATTCAAATCCATGTAAAAGTAGTTACTTTTACACAAATAAAAGTAACTTAAAGTTTTTTTAAAGGCAGTTGCCTTTACTAGGATTTGAACCTTAGAAATCTCAATTTTGAAATCAGCTGATTTGCGATGACAAGTTCACCAGTAGACCAACTTAGTGGGTTTTATTATGACACTGTAGGATTATGACACTTCAACCAAAAAAAAATGTTATGTATTTTTAATAATTCAGATGGTTTAATACTAAAATACAGCAAAACTGTTTAATCTAGCATTCAAAATAAGTTAATAATAGTTTAAAACTTAGTAAAAATAGTAAAGTTGAAAACACTACTTCTTTAAGAAATTTCATTTCATGCTACATAATCAATCTTGAATCAAAAATGTTGTATTGACAACTTTTAAAAATATAAACACATAAAAAAGCTATTAAAAAGAAAATTTTCAGATATGCTGTGAAATTAACAGATAAAGCACTAGAAAAAACAGCAAAGAGGGCGAGGAGTAAGAGTAGATAGTATAATTTTTTTTTTCTTTTTCAGTATTTCATGATATAAACTATTGTAAGAAAAAGATAAATGCTCAGAATGAAGGTAAACAAGTGAAAAATGAAGATGATAAAAGTGGCAAGAAAAGAGGCTCAGTTAATACATCGGTATTATTGGCAGGAAACAATAAGTAAGTCAACCTTATTCAGAACTTTTATTGACTTGGAACAAAAGCATGCAGAGGAAGTAAGAAGCACCATAATAAAGGGAGAAAAGCTTTCAAAAGGTAAAAGGATTACTGGCAACAAGAAGGACCCTTATTTAATTGAGAAAGAGGTTTGCTAAATGTTTTACTTGGGGTGTGGAACAATATGGAACTAAATCACGGATTGTCAGAAAAAGAATAAGTACTTGAGTTTGGAAATGTGGTTGTGGAATGACAGAGAAAATTGTATAAGAAGAATTAGAAGTAAAGAAATATTGAGAACATGAAAGGAGCATAATTTAATGGAAAGTGCTTAGAGAAAGAAAACTATGTTGGGGCATTTATATATATAAAAGACAGTTCTTTATAGAAAGAAAGAAAGAGTAAGAATAACAATTAATTGCTTACAGACATTAAAAAAAAAAAAGCTATAAGGAAATTTACGATCAAAATAAATTCAGTTGAAACTTGTCAAAAGGCAGATTCACCAAAGAAGAATCAATCACGCTATGGTCTATCCAAAAATATATTTGAATCAAATCTTAATTGTATGCAGTTTTTGACATCAGAAATGAATTTTCTTCTTAGTTATCGGGTTTATTTACTCTTTTAAAGATAAATTTATCATTTAGTGAAAAGAAGTAATGGTGTGCAAATTACACCTTCTATAAAAACCCAAATCATAATAATGCATTATATTTTTATTATGAAAGGATTGGGGCTTTACTCCCAAGGCAAATAAGCCATAGGGTTTGTTGTGCACTTCTTAAGAAATTAATTTATCTATCCAGTCCAGCAACTTCCTAACCACGTCAATAGCATTTCCGCCTCCCAAAAGATTAGCCTCCAGAGGTAAGTAGGGGTATATCCTATTTAAAAAGGATGTTTAACAGTCTTTGGAGATGGATGGCAAATTACAAAATGCCATAAGAAACCACATTTAACAAATACTTTGAAATGATCCATGCCAAATTATTGTAAAATATGATCTTCAATCCAACCAAATAAATTTGTTGGAGGGAGCTCATCAAGTTTTTATAAACTTGATACCAATCAAAGGGCCACTCTTTATCTTTCCCTACACCTGTACAAGAACCTTAAAAATTGCTGCATGAGGAGAATATTCTGTTACTAGTCATGTTAAAAGATACATCTACTGAAACCCATCTGCTTTACCCCATTAGCAGGGGAAATATTTAACAAACATATTTAAACCAGGTCAGGGAAACCTAAAGTATAAGACTCGATGAATAAGTGGGACCTCCAATAACCCAACCTGCATTAACTACTTGTTACGAGTATTATCTGAAGTGGCTGACTTGGCAGGAAGCAGTTCAAGATCTAACTGAGAGGCTACTGTAGGGTTGTCAAATATTTCTAATGCTTTCCGTCTTGTTTAGATTTGGGAGTGAGGTATCAAGTTCTGTGGACATGTGGGAGGCTGGAAAGTTAGGGTATGATATTCTTTTTATATTTCACGGGTGACAGAAACACCTAGTTGAAGTGGCAAAGATAAAGATAATTTGATTTTCTTTTACTGTAAAACTCAATCTGATCTCAATCTAAACATATTGGCTCTCTGAAGAGTAGGAAATATAAGGAAGATTCTTAATCACTTAGAAAGTAATTTTGTAATTGCCCATTTCATGAAAATACAACTCTTGATAATTCCAAGAAAAATGGCTATTTGTTACCTATAGATAGTGGTTATGCTAATATGCATAATCTTATATAACAATAATAAATAATTGTTCAATATGTTGCTAGAATTACTATTTAATTTTATAATACCATGGAAATATAAAGAAAACAAACTTTTATTGTTCAAAAATTTTCTATAAAGACTTTACATTTACATTATCATTATCATTATAAGTTCACAAAAATGCACAGAAACAAAAATTCTGGTACATAAACAAATCAAACATATAAACATGACAGTAACATATCCAAAATTAAAAGGGACATACAGAACACATCTCATAATTAAAAGAAAGTGAAGAAGAAATGCACAAATAAAGGAGATGAAGAAAACATTACAATGTCAGTTCATCAGTCTCCATTTTTAAACGATTTATGCAGCATTTATTTGAGATGTGTAGGCTACTCTTATTTATATGGTTGTGGAGTATGGTATATACATAATGCTTTGCGAGATGAAGATGATTCTCAGTCTCCAAATTATGATCAAACATGTATATACAGTTTAGCTCTTATGACGGCAATTATTTTATGGGATGAGTATTACTTTTCTTAACAGACTTGATTATGTAAGAATTGCTGTCACTGAAGGTAATAAAACACAGACATCACATGTAATTAAATAAATGGAATAACAGTTTTTACATTTTTTGTAATAAAGAACATTTTATTAAAAATATTGCTCTGTTATTTTTTTACTATAACAAAACTAAATAGTGCCACTGAAAAAAAATTTTAACTGACCAATGCAGGTACACATAAATAATTGCCAGCACATTAATGAGATAACTGTAATCATTATTTATAACAGTTTTCTAATTTGAAGATAATACAAAACAGTTTCTTCTACTCAACTCTTTTCAAGCTAGTGTTTAGTTGGGTTTTCCAGAATTATACGTAACGTTCCAGGTTACTAAAGGTGAGAGAGTTTTTAAAGATAAATGCCTATTTATTTATTTATTTTTATTTAAATATGTAAGCCAGTATGTTTAGTTAAAACCATGACTATAAACATACAATTAGTGAAAGGAAGGTGTATAAAGAACAGAGACAAAGAAAGTGCAAAAAATTATTTGATTTTGAAAGTGAAAATATTAATTTATTAGTGGGAAAGTTTTTGCCAGAAAATGTTGATCATGAAGATGGGTTTACTTAAAAAAGGTATCTAAAATTTAAAAAAAGAATGTTGGGCGTATTTAATTGATATAAAATGACTAACCTTAATAAGTGTTAGTTATTGTCTATTTATAGCTGCATACTTAGAATGGATTATTTACTAGACTAACATACAAGAAATGGAGAAATAAGTGTTAAATAATGTGAAATAATAGAAAATAAACCAGAAACAAACATTTATTTTCATTTATTTCCCTTACAATAAATCAGTCACATTTTTCTAATTTCTTGAGTCAGCCATTTTACTCATTTCTTGAGTAACGACTGTATTAAAGTACTTCATTAATGAGTTGAAAGTTGATCTTGCTTGTGGGTAATAAAACTCATGTCAAGGGCACTGGAATTCTGAAGTAGTTACTACTTGAAAAAACAAATAAAAGGATGTGTTTAACAAATAACTAATAAAAGGATGTGTTTAAAAATAGTTTAATCATTAGCAGCAGTTATTTGTTAAAATCAGTCATTAACAATGTCACCAATACTTAAAATTGTTCCCAGATAAAGTCCAAAATGTTTTTTATAAACTGAAGGTTAATCAGAGAATTTGATTAAAAGTTCACTTCTTGATGTAAAAGGTACTTTTGTTTTTTAAATCATTATACACATATGCATAGGCAAGTTATTTGGGATAAGAAATAACTCATACTAGCTGTTTTTCATGTCAGCTATCCTTTATCAGAATGCTCCAATTTTGTATTATATTAGTTTCAGAATCTCTCTTGAACTGTTCATGTTAATGTCACCATAAAGCAAAAGTTAATGTGTTTTTGCCTTTGTAAAGATCATTTGCAAGTATCCAGTTATTTTACAAAAGTCTAAAATGCATTGTATTTTAAATGCTAAAAATGTCAAATTGGGAATAAATTATCCAGCAGTACTGTCATGCTTTCAGAAAAGGCAGTAAGCATTCTCAAATAGCAAAAATTCTCAACAATATAAAAACTACTGTTAAAAAGAAAAGTGATGGTAATTTAACAAGAAATAAATGTATTAAGTTAAAAGATTTGGAGAAAGGTTTTTTCAGAGCTATTAAAACAAAAAAAAAATTGCTTTTTTTACTAAGTTCTGAACAGTGCAGCTAATGTTACTAAAGAGTACAAATTACAGAATAATAATATAGTTACAAAGAGGGCTAACGTGGAAGTAACTGTGAAGCTGAAGAAAAATTCTAAAACCATTTCATACTTTGAAAGTGATGTAACAAAAGATCTAATGATTCCTCAGCTTCAAAAATAATTGTATTTCAAAAATACTGTTGTAGAATTGAATAAAGTATAAATAATAATAAAAGAAATTTTGTTTTTAAAACCTATATTTTTCAAGATACAGTTTATAATTTCAAAGCAAATAATATTCTCATGGAGGGGATTAGATGATCATTTCATCAATGGAATTTGTGATAACGAATGAATTAAATGATTTGCTACTAGTATCTTTTTTTTTATTAAAATCTATAACAAATTAAAAAATACAAAATTTACATGTAATAGTAATAAATAAATAACAATATTTTATATTTACAGAAATACAAATACATAAAATTTAATCTGTACAAAGAAATAAATATTCAGAAAACAAGGTTTTTTTATCAGCTTATAGTATTATTTCTACACTTAAAGATCTAAATATGTAATAAGTTCTTAATTTCAAGTAACATAAAGGAGTATTTTTTCTTTTAAACACAGTTTACTTTAATCACTTACTCAAAATTAATCATAATTATTATTGGCTCTAACATGTAGATTTACTATTTTTTTTTTTAATTTTTATTACAAGTATTCAATCAAACACTGTTAGTTACAAAGTTCATTATTAGTACTTAAATGTCATTAAATATTAAATTAAAATAATTTAAAGAAATCGCTGTGGTTATTTACATTTTAATCTATAAACAAACAGACAAATACAATAAAAACATTATCATGTGACAATTGGTAAAAGGATATTTTGATATCCCTTGTTCTGTATTTATTTTATTAAAGGGTTAATACCCTTGTTCTGGTATTAACCCTTTTACAACTGTTTCACTGCTACTTAATAAATGACATGGCCTTTTTGTATTCTTCTCACACATTCAACTTTCATTTCAAAAAGATAAAAAACGTTCTATGCTTTAAGAAGATTTGGAAATCTAGAATAAAAAATATTGAAGCAATTTGTTGATTCTTCCAGCCAAAAATTAATCTCATAATTTTTATTACAATTTTTTTCATGTACTTTCAATGGTTTGGATGGTAACTTTCTACTATTTTAACATTTGTAAATAATATCATTTTAAAACAGGAATTTTCTGAATTATTTAGTGTAACTTTTGTAATATTTTTATAATTTTTTGGTTAGGAAATAATAAAAGGAAAAATATTGAGACTTTATTCATTTTTGTTTTTGGTCAAACTTAATACAACTAAAATTAAAAAAAACATTACTGTAAATTTAATTTAAAAAGATTAAAATAATTGTTTGATTTTGTAGGAAATTATCACTGAAAATGTCAGCACAGTGTATTATAATAACATATAATTCCTTACTAAGTAAAAGCAACAATAAACTTTATTAATAGTAACACATACATATAAAAGTATGCATCCTGTAAAAGCTCTATTTAACCATCTAATTTTTTTGACAAGGACATCAAATATATCTTATGTTCAGCATATCTTAGCAATGTAGGGAATAAAAATTTTGTTCATTATTCAGATAAAATTATAATTTATTTTTTGTAATGCTTAATTTTCACTTTTAAAAACATGGTGCATATGGAAACATACATAGCTCTCTTATATATAAAAGCACCTTGAGTCTGTGTTGTCATGTGTGGTTCTCATGTAGTGAAAAATGTTGGACACTTAAACAAAGCATCTTTGAAATGCACTATGCGTTCAATTCAACATATGTGCTGTGAATTAAAGATTAGATCTTTAATAAATTGATTAAAGCTTTTAGATAGATTACTTTATTTATATTTTATACATATTTTATAATTATCTGATAGGTACCAGTGGAAGAATGAAGAAAAAATGTAACAGACTTCTTTACATCACAGGAGTGTCTTCAGGGAAGAATTTAGTTATTAATTTTACATTGTAAATTTGTAACTTTCTTATGTATAATATACTTTTAGAAATAACAGATTCATTTTTTTATGCTGCAATCACAAACTAGATATCTTAAGTAAGCTATAAAAAAGAGGTGCTAAGGTACATTAAATATATAATGAATTTTTAACATACAATAAATTCCAGGGACACTTGGGCTATTACACCAATACACACCTTGTGACACAAAATGTATTTATACATTTATAAGGTTTCTTAATTTAAACAATTACCATAATTCAACTTAAAATTAAATCTAGTTTCAGTTTAAAAAAAAAGAAAGATATATCAACAACTACCATGAATATTTTAGGGATCAAACATATGGCAGGAAAACAGAAGTTTTTCAGATACTATGAAATTTATTATATGAGGTATTTTTTATTTTCAATCTAATAATAGTTTGAAAACTCATTAAAGATTTCTGAAAACAGAATAAGGGCAAATAATATAGAAGAGACAAATAACAAATAAAAGGATGTGTTTAAAAATAGTTTAATCATTAGCAGCAGTTATTTGTTAAAATCAGTCATTAACAATGTCACCAATACTTAAAATTGTTCCCAGATAAAGTCCAAAATGTTTTTTATAAACTGAAGGTTAATCAGAGAATTTGATTAAAAGTTAACTTCTTGATGTAAAAGGTACTTTTGTTTTTTAAATCATTATACACATATGCATAGGCAAGAATGAATGTTACTTATTTTCAATAATTACAAACATATTAAGTAATTTATTAATAAAATTTAATTGATTAATTAATTATCATTTATTATTCTTATTTCTAATTATTTCTCAGGATCTTGCTTTATTGTTTCTACATAGTTAAAAGAGCTTACAAAATATAACTCAAACTAAAAGCAAAGTTATGTGTGTTAACTATTCAATTTTAATATATTTAACATTTGTTAGCTGTCAAATGGCAGTGAATATAATCTCATTAGAATGAAATAATTAAAATATCTAATACTTATTTTTAATATGAGTATAAAAAATGCTGTCATCTCCTAAATCAATGACTGACTCTATTCTCAGTAAATGATACATTAGAATCACTACATTTTTCTTCATTTAACAACAAAATTTATTATTTAAAAAAATATAAACCACTGAAAAGATCAAAAATGTATATAAATAAAGGATAAAATTGAAAAATTGAAATTGATCAGAAAATAAATATGCATATACCAAATAAAAATAGAATAAAAAACACAAATACCTTGAATTCTTTTGAGATTTGATTGTTTATTATTACATCAGAAATAAAACTTATCTAAAAATTAAGACTACTATATTTTGAAACAACAACAATTTATTTTTAGGTTATAGTGGTGTATCCAATATACATCGGAAACTACTACAGAAGATGACAATGTCTTTCCAGAGTAGTCTAATTTCACACATTTCATCATGTGACTTTTCAAGAGAAATAATGGAAACAGTGATTGAGTAAGGCTCTTGATCGTGTAAATGTAAATTGACATGAAATAATGTAGATTTACTGATATATATATTTTTTCTTTTGTTTTAAAATATGGTAAAAAATGGTGAAATCACTACAAAATACTTTGCTTTTAAGTATACAAAATTTAAGGTCCATGGGTATGTTTAAAACTGCATTATATTTATTTTAAAAAAATATACTTAAAAAAAAATTACATATTACCTTATCTACCTACCTATCATTCCAATGTAATCAGTTCATTGCCTCATTTCTTGATTTTTTCACACATATCTCTGCCAAACAGCAACAATAATAATTGAAGAACATAAGAAAGAAGCCGTAATAAGAAAGGGAGTCCGACAAGGATGTTCCCTATCACTGTTACTTTTTAATCTTTACATGGAACTAGCAGTTAATGTGTTACAGAACAATTTTGATTCAGAGTAGCAGTACAAGGTGAAAATATAAAGATGCTACGATCTTTATGATCGATTTATGATACGATTTGCTGATGATATAGTAATTCTAGCTGAGAGTAAAAAGGATTTAGAAGAAACAATGAATGGCATGGATGAAGTCCTATGCAAGAACTACCGCATGAAAATAAACAAGAACAAAACGAAAGTAATGAAATGTAGTAGAAATAACTGAATGTGAAAATAGGAAGAGAAAAGGTTATGGAGGTAGAAGAATTTTGTTATTTGGGAAGTAGAATTACTAAAGATGGACGAAGCAGGAGCGATAAAAAATGCCGATTAGCTCAGGTGAAATGAGCCTTCAGTCAGAAATATAATTTGTTTACATCAAAAATTAATTTAAATGTCAGGAAAAGATTTTTGAAAGTGTATGTTTGGAGCATCGCTTTATATGGAAGTGAAAGTAGGACAATCGGAGTATCTGAGAAGAAAAGATTATAAGCTTTTGAAATATGGTGCTGTAGGAGAATGTTAAAAATCAGATGGGTGGATAAAGTGACAAATGAGAGGTGTTGCGGCAAATAGATGAAAGAAGCATTTGGAAAAATATAGCTAATGAAGAGACAGACTTATAGGCCACATATTAAGGCATCTTGAAATAGTCGCTTTAATATTGGAGGGACTGGTAGAAGGAAAAAATTGTGTAGGTAGGCCACGTTTGGAATATGTAAACCAAATTGTTAGGGATATAGGATTTAGGGGGTATACCGAAATGAACGACTAGCACTAGGTAGGGAATCTTGGAGAGCTGCATCAAACCAGTCAAATGACTGAAGACAAAAAAAAAATCTCTGCCCACCAATGTTATTACTAATGCCATTACTTTCTGATCTCACTTGTCTACATCTTCCCTTCTTTGTTTTAGTGTACTAAATGATAATGTTCCTAAAATGTTTCATACCCATATTTTTTTTTTTACTATGATCCACCTCATAGGTTTGACCAATGCCTCATGGTTTGACCAAACTATACTCCTACTTTTAATATCTGTTACAACTCATGCATTCATCCTTACAAGAGACTTGAATTTCTCTACATGTTTCTGTTGTTATATAGTAATAGATTAATGCTGTTATTAATACTGATCTTTACAAATAGTTGGCAAATCTATTTTGTTACTATGTTTGTTTATACTGTTTCATTAATTTTTTTTTTTTTAGTTAAATTATGCTGAGTTTATGAATTTTATGTGCTACTTGTAAAATTGCAGATTGGTTTTCAATACATTTTGAAGGTACTACCCGCTGCAAATGAGATATTCATCTACAGCACAGAAATAATTTATAGACATATATCATCATCAGTACTCAACACAGAAAATAAATTCGGTTAACGCATATATTATGTTGTTAGCTGTATCAAATTAAAGAATTTAAATGTAAATATTAAAGAATATTAAAAAATAAACACAACAAAAACCTAGTATATTATTAATATCTAATGAAATACAGAAAAGAAAAACACCTTTAAATATGTCATAGAAATATATATCAGAAAATTGCACATATTTAAACAAAGGAAAGTTACTGTGTTGATTTCAAAACCACAATATAATATCCAACCTGAAAAACACTGCAACTCAGGAGTATACAAGCTAAATTGGAGTGATTACATTAAACTGTATCAGATGGACAAAAAATACAATTATCCACAGTATGTAGTGCCTATATGCATTCTATAATAGGACACCACATGTAACAGAATACATTTCTATAAAACAGAGGAAAAACATTAAAAGTTATAAGAATATTTATTCATATAATGTCATGATTGAAACACATTCAGACAATATGAAATATAGAAACATACTATATTTAATTAAAAGTTTACTCTGAACAAATGAACATAAAACATTAAATTGATTTATTCACATATTTTAAGAGGACCCTATCTAATTTAAGATAAGCATTACCAACAACATTACCAAATGTAACACTGAAAAAGAAACTAGATCACAGTCTTGAAAAGATCTTACATAAGCATATTCACAGTTATTTTGGTGAATCAGTGATGTAGATGCACAATACTAGTCTTTCTAGGTGTGTGGCTGATATTTTTTTTGATCAGTTATACTTCATTATCCATGACTCCTGGATACTAACTCTGACTATCATTCTGCTGTGAGCTTCTAATTTAAACACCTTCTGGCTTCTGATTTATGGATGATTTTGTACACTCAACTTAGTAAATAGTCCAGCTCGAGGCTATAGAAATATCATAGAAATTAATCAATTAACTAATCTTGTTGCTTAACAAATAAGTTCCTGATTTTTATTATTCCTTAAATTCATGAACTAGGAAAGCAAACAATTAGGCTCTACAAGTCAAAATCAACAATGTGTAAATACTGACCACCACTTCTAGTATGATGAAAATTATTGGAGATTATACCATACTACGCAGTGTAGATTTGAACTTATAGTTAACCTCATCACTGAGGGATCAATCCTGGGTAGGCTCTGCTCTACTGATGGTGATTCCTGACTTTCTAGGCCAGGTGTCTTGAATTCCTACAGTACATAATGGATGGTTTTTATACTGGACCCAGTCCTTGTGCTAGGTTTCTCATCAATAAAGAAATTATTTTTTTTTGAGCGAGTTGGCTGGAGTTAGGCAACAAGATAGGTTGGCCATACCCAAAACCTGGAAGGAGCCCCTGGTCAGTCCTCTGTCAAAAAATTATGTTGTTCTCAGTGAAGCCCAACTGTAGAAGATGATCTGATACTTTAGGCCTTAATGACAAATGACAATGTATTTATCAAGATATTTTACTGTTGAGGAGTACAGGTGATTGCAAACATCATTATCAATATGCAATCAGGGATTAGTGTGCGAGATATCACTTGATTAATTACTTTAGAAAATGTTACTTGTCATTTCATATACAATAATGTCCTTCCACTGAGGACTTCATACAGGACTTCTCTAAGGACTTTCTGCTGTCCTTTATATGCCATTTGACGCAATAAATGGATGATAAAAAAATCAGTACCTAAAAAAATCAATGAAAAACAAATTATAATATTGTTAATAATCAAAACTATAATAAATAATTTTAGTTTTATAGCCTTAAATTTACAAAAATAGTCATAAAAACAGACTGTAATAAAACCAGGTATTGAACTAAATCTAGATAATATGAATAAAATTTACAGTATTATCTCTAACAAAGAAATGTATAATTATGTACATATAAAATGAATTAAGAATGTTTACACAATTTAATTTTTAACTTAGTTTTTGACAAACTACTAATGCTGTATGCTTGGTAAATACATTACATAACATTACATGGTACAGATTTTACACTCTATACTACAGATATTTCTACTTCACATTTGTTCATATAATAAGCTTACAGATACAAAACTAATATTAAAATGTTATATTTCTGATTAGGTTATATACATTTAAAAATGTCTTACCACTAACACAGCAGTATTAATAACAATAATAACTTACAAAATCATAAAATTGCTACTTATAATAGTGTAAATTTACAATAATAATAATAATAATAGTATAAATTTATTTACAATAAACTTTTTGATACGTATTTATCAGTTGCAAGATGTTAACCCTTTAAGGATGAGATAATTTTTGGTATAGTTTATAATTTTACAAGTTATATACATACATGATTGAAACTGGCAAGCTCTTTGACATAAAATACTTAAGGAATCAAGAAAAAATTTATTGCATTGTACTGTAGATAAAAAGGTAGTTTTTTTTAGATCAATAACTATGCATAAACTGTTTTTTTTTTAAATCTGAGGTTATTTATTTTCAAATTAAAAAATGTTAGGGTCAAAATTTTGACGCTAACATACTATTAATATATATTAATATTCTATTTACTATAAGACTGTAAAATATGTTTCCGATTAAACACTAAATAAACAATTTATGGTGGGAGGGGGTAGAGATGTGACTGGTTATTAGCTAGTAAAGTAAAAATTTATTGCTCGGATAAAAAAAGATATGTTAAACAAAATTATAAAAGAGTAATTTGCATAATTATCAATTATTATGTTTGATAAACAATGTAAGCAGGTGATAATTTACTATTTGAGATTTTTTATTGAATATTAAACATAGTTGATGGAAAGTAAACTAAACGATGATTAAAATGAACTTAATTCATACAATGTTATAAAAATGTAAATGTGATTGAAATGACAGAAGATGCCATTGTTTATATACTGATAGATGTTTAAACACGAATTAACAAAGTAAAATGACTTATTGACTCTGTTATCAGATGGGGACTACATGTTATAATTTATGTATTACAATAACACTAACATCCCACCCACCCTACTAAGCACTATAGTGACATTTTCAACTGTCAATATGTCAAGTAATCCTGAAAGGGTTAAACATTTTTTAATACTAAATGGTAATGCCATTAATGATAAAATGATATGCAATTCACTCAAAAAATTACAACTGATCTGATTAACTTGTTATAACTTTCTACTTTTTTCAATTTTGTTAACATTAAAAAATATTATTTGCAACAGTAATCTATATCCACAAAATTTTATTAATTTTTGATAGTAATATTCTAGAAGATTAAGGAAGAAAAATGATGACTGGTAATGATTTCTTAATCATTACAAAGTTCCTTTTTCATATTTTAGTCTTCAATTTTTTGTCTCTGAACATTTTCAGTTTTCAAACTGAAAATGTAGAATTACATTGTAATAATAGTAGTTTGTAATATTACAAATGCAGTATTAAATTGAAAATAATATTATTACTCCTCTGCAAGTATCACTGAAAAGATAGTTTTATTCTCTATCTTAAAATGAGGGAAAGGTTTTGAATTTTATAGAAAAAGATCTTAGCAATATTTATCATTCCCAGTACTAAAAAGATTTTTGTAAAATTTCAGTGAATAAGACTTCAAAAAACTGAACATAATAATAAATAAAAGAGAAAAAAATCAAGATGTTAAAATGGTACAAGATAAAGTAATCAGTTGTAGTTTTTAAGGTGATATCATACAATTAATTTATATCTTTTTATTTGAGCATTTTATTTTAAATAAAGCCTAATGAAGTGTAAAGATAACTTAATATACAACTTACTATATAATTATAATAAAAATTAATCTGTACTAAAATTTTACATTAAATTTTTGATTCAAATTATACATTTTTATACCTTATTTACTCTTTTATGTTAACAATGTAATTGCAAAGAAATGGATTGCATATAATTTGCATAAGATAAAACGGAATCTATGTTTTCAGACTACCAAACAGTAATATTTTAAAACTATATTATAAAATAGCTTTACGTATACAAAATTTAAACAAATAGTTTCTACAGATGTCTGTAAACATTAAATGTGTGTGGGGTGTGGGATAATAAATAATCTGTCTCTTTAAAAATGTATAACTCTTTTTTAAAACATTAATTCACTAAAACATCTCACTGCACACTTATTCTATCACTTGCATGATAGGCAGATTACTAAACTGTATTAAATATGAACATTACAACAGTACACAAGATTCCTTAAACTTTACTATATTACTTTTAACTTTATATTACTTTTTCTGATGTGGATACTATATCAAGCTATGACAAAATATTAATACATTTTATAAATAATTCTACTGCAAATATAAATATTATGTAGTTGATAATACTTGTCATTTTTTTCCAGCCATATGGTCCTAATACAGTTACTTAGAGCTTAATGCTATTTGTAGATTCTGTAATACGCATTCTCCTTCCATTAAATTTCATTAATGTAGACTCAGAGGTTACTTATAACTTGAGATAAAAAAATGATTCTCTCCGCTTTGCCAAAGACAAAAAACTAAAGGTTTTTTGTCTTTATTTATGAATAAAGGCAAAATTTAGTGAAGTATTTATGAATACACCACTAATTTATTGAAGAAATGTATATGAGCTGTCTGATACTGTTTGACATAATTATGTTTTGTAGAAAGAAGTAATTTCATGGTTAATTAGGTAGAAATTCTGAACAGTACTTTTCAAGCATACTGATAAATTTGCACAACCAGAATTCACATGAGCTGTAATTTATTTTTCAGAAGCAATTACAATATATTGCGATGTAGTAATTAATTCAATACTAGCTGTGATATGCTTGATTATATAACTGGTCATTATAAAACATTTTGGTATTTCATAAATATATTTAAATTACTGTAAAGCAAGTTGCATATCAAAACAGAGATTCCAGAACATTATTCTGTTGTATTCCATTACAAATTAAGCACTGCATAGACTTACCTCATACAGTCTGTGATCACTCTTATAGTTATAAAAATTCTATCCTTTATGTTTAGTCTCATTTTATTAGTCTAATGATAAGTTGGTGATTTAAAAAAAAAAATAATTGGTGATTTAAAATAATAAAAAGCAAATTTTTTTTTCTTATTAAAAAGAAGTGAATATAAATGAAAAATTAATTAGAATGGTTAATATAATTAAACAATTCTTTTAACTTTACTGAATTATCTTTTACTTTCAAAAATCTTTAAAGACAAATTTTTTCATTAAATTTGTTTACTTCGGTAACATTATATATGTATATATTAATAATATACATTAACCTTGTGCTTTTATGAAATTGTATAATATTAAAATTTAATTAAAAATCAAATCATATGCTGTTATCAGTTTTTTATTTCTGTATGTTTAAAGAAATATAAAGAGTAAAAATGACTTTGACTACAACCGTTACACTAATGACATAAATTTAACTTGTAAAAGAGAGGCAATAGGCTGTAGCTTTTGAAGAATTATTTGATATACTTACATGACATTACAAGAGCACAAATCAGTTTTTATGCAACTCAGCTTATTTTTAATTATGATATAGGAATGTTTATTAGAAAACAATAACAAATCACATAGGTTGTATAACTTAAGAGAAACCAAGCTACAGTAAAATATTTTAGAGTTATAAGGTTTAGAAAATTTTTTATTTCAATAAATGTTAATTCACTAATATTCATACGTTTTCTTTTTATCGTGTCTTCTTCTGTAAATTAAAAACCACCACTGGTGATGATGAAGTAAAACAGCAAAGAATGCTGAATAACTGTTTCATTTATTAAGGTGAACATTTAATGTTGTAGAGACAAACCCAAAAATAATTTTAAAAAATTGACAGCTTCAAACAATACAATATATTGTCAACAGTACTTGTATATTGTAAAAATTAACCAATCTAATTAAGGTTTCATCTGAAAGTATGTGTACTTCTAAGACCCTTCACACAATGCCTGTACTGTCCAGAGGAAAACAACTTCAAAGTCCATCAATACTGTTACAGGGTAAACATTATTAACAAAATATAAAATTATATATTATTTATATACTTTAAGTACCTTGTACTTTATATAAACTAATAATTTTAAAATAGCATACTTCTTGGGTTTCTTAAAACATATTTTTTAAAAAGAATACCCTGTACTGAAAGTTATAAAATGTGGAATTCCAGAATCCAAAAAATGTTAAAAAAGGAAATAATGTTCATAGAACAAGGAATTTGTCAGTAGCTGTGAGTAAAAATAGCAAAAAAGTAACGTATTAAAACTTTTAAACTACATTGTTTAAAATTAATGTAAGTAATTGTCAAATAATTTTGTAGTCTTTTCATAAGATAAGATCTTAAAAAAGTTGATAAAATACTTGGTAGTAAAACAGGTTAGCTTGCTTGTTGAATCTGTAGTACTGGCTGAGCATACAGGCAGGAAGACTCACTACATGAACAACAAGTCCTAGAACTACTGCAATCATCATCACAATGCTTCCAATCTTCTACATCTGCGGTTTGATTCCTTTCTGAAATTATAAAATAAAATATAAAAATTTAAGAGTTCCAATAAGAATTTTCTTGTCATTATATTGTTATTTTGTTTTCTTTTAATAACGACATTATTCTTATGAACCAATAATTTTCATTGTTTAATAATAATATAAATGAAAATAGACATTGCTGTACAAAGCCTAATAGGTCTGAAGAAATCCTAAGACTTGTAGTTGCAGGATGGAGGATGATCTTTCTCCCACAGAAACATCAACCATATTGACTGATTAGCCAATACATTTGTGTGTTTTTTTTTTTTTTTACCTCTGAGACCACTGTTAGGTACTGCTTCAGAAGATGAGATGACTGATAATTGATAATTTAGCATGTGAAAATGCCATGCCTGGCTGGGATTCGAACCTGGGACCTCTGGATAAAAGGCCGAGACACTACCACTCGTGTCACAGAGGCTGGTGAAATATACTTGTGTTGTTCAGTGTTATCATAACTACTGTGTCTTGACTAGCAATATTTTTTGACTATACAGTATTTTGTTGTACACAAATTTTTCAGGCAATAATAACTAGTCTTTGAAGTTTGGTTTAAAAAACAAAACAAAAAAAAAAGATTAGTGACCTAGGAATGTACTACACTGTAACATTAGTAATCGCCATAATATAAACATAAAATGTAAACATATAATATAAACATAAAATATAAACAAAATAGAATGTTCCTGAAAGAAAAAAAAATTGAATAATTTCAATTTTTTGTCTAAAAAAATTAATCTTTTAGATGGGTAAAGTGTTAAAATATAGTTTACATGAAACTGATAAAACAAAAATATCTTATTTGATTGAATTATTTTTAAATAAAAAATAAAAAATAAAAATAATAAAACTGTGTACATCTTCAGCACAAAGACGATAAACAAGTGATGATTACAGATTTCATAATTGAGGAATGGAAGCCAAAAATTATTCTTTTCAGGTGCTAAACTTTGACACTATTTACTTATTATTAAATTCTATCTGGTGAAAAATAAAAAGGGTCATGACTCCTAAATACTATTGAAAGAGAATACTGCCTATTATTTTATTGTCAATACACATTTATTTTTATTTTTGTCATGTTAAAACATTAAACCTCTTTATCATATTATAAAATTATAAATGAAACTTTAAAATTATATGACTTTTGTGAATTTATATGAATATTGTAAAGTTGCCCCAATGATAAAGGAAGTGTAAATCTCAAAAAAGATCTTCTGGAATCAAAATTTCCACATAATTTGAAACTTATACACTTGTGCTTATGCAATGACTTACTCAAACAATTATCAAATATTAACTGAGAGTCCAAAATGGCTGAAATTTTAGTGAGTACTTTTTAACACATGCGTGAATACATTCCCTAACTTTCGTTGATGAGTGTTACCATCTTCATGTTGAGGCTCAAAACTTTTCAGACAACCCTCATATTGTAGGAAATGGTCCCCATGAATATCCAGCGATATCTGCATGTGTTCCTTTTTGTTCTCAAAGTTCTAGATCTGGAATGTTCTTGGTGAAATCGTAAAGAGCTGTTTGAGATTACTGGAGGCTGTGAGGGTTTCCTCGATAAATAGTTCTTTATAACCCCTTGAAGTAAAAATCTGGAGGGTTTAAGTCTGGAAAATGAGGTAGCCACTAAAGCCATTAGAAATCATTTGATTTCTGAAAACCTCTTGCAGTAACTTATAGACTGTTTGGCTGGATGTATGGTGGCATCATCTTGTTGAATCCAAGCATTATTAATTTAATCCCTGATTAGTTCTCCCAATAACTGGTGAATGATTTCACAATAATGAGCTGAATTTATTGTTTCTGTGAAGAATACTGGGCCGACTATTCTTCTGGGTATTGCAATCCACACCCCAATCTTCTAGTCACATAGAGAATTTCATGTGCGGCATATAGATCGGTGGCAGACCATAAACTTCATTTTTTGCATACACATACCCTTATAAACAGAATCATGCCTCATCGGTATTAAAAACATAGCAACAAAATATCAAATTGTCCATTAGAAACTGTTGAAACCACTGACAATATTGGTTTGCATTCACTTATAATATGGGGAAAAACAACTTCATATGAATTGCTTTGAGAACAGTTGCAACACTGATGTTTTTCTGTCGGATCAACTTTTCCATAGAGTTGCTGGTAATACATTACATAATAGTTGATATGTCTTGCAGTTTTTCTTCATTAATGGTCTATTACTTTGTTTATAGTTCTTTACAAACCTTGTCTACCTAAATTCTCAATCAATACTATTACTCTACATCGATTAGAAACTGGTATATCTGGAAATTCAACAGAAACTGGTCTTTCACTATCTGTGTTTACTAACCTTGCTGACAGAAGATGAATTCAAGAAGAAATATTCACTGATCTCGTGGAAACAGAAGACCTAGTATAAATCATTCAAAGGTGATGAAGGTGTGTGATGAAGGTGACACCTTCATATCTCAAGTCATCAAACCGACGGGCTCATTGAACCAAACTGCACCCAACATAGGATTACCAAACTTTGAAGAAAACATTACTCACAGAACACGAAGTACAGTCTCTCAACAAATAATTGTGTTATACACATACACTACTATACACAATTATACAATTTACTACTATACTAATACTACTATACATAATTGTGTTATACACATACTATTATAACATATAATAGTTTATAAACATACTGTTCATTTTTTTCTCTTCATTTGACATGAAATCGATATATTATTACAAAAAAAAATTACTATTAAACATTTTGCCTTTCTTTTAGACATACTGTTTCTTTGCGTACCATTATAATTAATGTAAATTTCAATAAATCATTATCAACTTGTATTTTTTATCAATAGATTTTTAACTACAGTTTTCTGTGAATAGGACTCAACATGAAAACTGAACCTTAAAAGGGAATTTCAGATTAGCAGTTAGTAGTGCCACTGAATAAACCATTAGACATCTAATCAACATTTCTGAAAAAAGAGTATAATAAAAGAAGCAATTGTGTCATGTAATAATTCCCCTACACATGAAAGCTCTCCATGACTAATAAAAATAATAAATAAAACGAATAACAAACATGAAGGATAAAAAGATATGGATTTCAATATCTGAAATTCAATATATGAAAGCGATGTTTAAATAACTGTAGATAAAGTTAAATACTAATGCCGACCTGAGTTGTTTTTCTGTAACAACTTATTGTGTGATGAAGGGGCTCCTTTTTCTGGGGAACTGCACCTTCTTTCATCGGAGTAATCAGGCTGTTGTAACCTGAAATTATATAACATTAATGAATTAATTTAACAAAACACATAATTCTAATTTTACCCTATGATATTCTTTTGTAATAATATTCACTGTAATCTAATTTTACAAATGTAATCTAATTTTCTGTATTGTAGGAACAATACAGTGCATGAATGCAATACAATTTTTACAGACTTATTTATAACAGTATAAAATAAGTTTAAAAATATTCTAACAAACTTCTTCACGGGTAAATAGAAATCAAGCCATTAATAATAAATTTGTGTGAAAACATGGTACAGATATGGATCAACAAAAACTACTTTTAAAAAAAGCTTATTGTGATGAGATAAAGTATACTGCAATAAAGTAATTTTCAGAAGTAAATTTTTTCAAAAATTTATTTTAAAAATCTGCTTTTATGATCAGAAATAATTATTATGTTTGCTTATTTCTGATTATAAAGTAGGCTTTAAGGTTAGTTTAGGTTACCAATTTTTTAGATTTGCTGCTTTCTTTGGGTATATATATATAAAGTATATGAATGTAATATAAATAAATCATCTCAATCTATATGTATGTATTTAACTACAGCTAATCTTATGATCTTAACATGAAACAATACTCTTATCTATGTCTACTTTAAGGTTTACTATTCTTCAATCTGTACCATCAATGGAACCCCAATGATAAACTACATTCCAGTGATGAAAGAAAGTTCAAATGCAGTTAAAGTGTATATACAGTATGTAGAACTGTATATTCAAAAATCTGTACTAAAATGTGTGTATTGTTAATTAGAATGCTATTAAAGAAACAATAAAATAAAATCAGTGGAAATAAAAGTACTCCAAGCATCAGATAAAAGAATAATGTAAGTCACTATAAGAAGGAGTACTATTAAAGAGGAGGCTGAGATGAAATAAATATTAGAAGAGAAGTAACTGAGATGGCTTGGACACACTAAAAAAATTGAAGGAAATAGGACAGCAAAAAAAGGAAAGTGAACAGACTGGTGATAGAAGAGGAAGGAAAATCAAACAAATATGTAAGCCATTTGTTAAATACCAATTTATTTAACAGAAATGATGAACGAAATGAAAGAACTATAAAAATAACTTTACACAAGAGATGCAAAGGTTATTTTCTTAGTCAAATTTTCTATAAAATATTGTATTACTGTTAATTTTTATAACAAATGAATGAAATTTTATCAAAATGTTTTAGAAAAATCTTCCTAGTAAATACATTTAAAAAGTATACTTTTAAATGTTTCAAACTAAAATATTTGGCTAGGACTGCAAAATTATACAATAATTACTGAGCCACCCTTGTGAAAATGAACATAGAATCTAATAAAACCTGGTTTGTCTGCCAAAACTCCTATATAGAAATTTCTGCAATATGAGCAATAAAAAATAATTTTTTAAACCATTCACAATTATTACAAAGACTTTCAGTGTGAGATGACTTAAAATGGGATTTATAGTTTTTTGAGGGAAATATCATAAAGAAAAGTCATAGAATGGGTGCTCCACTTTGAATATCCAGAATATGTCAACTACCAAATGAATAAACATGTGTTTAAAATAAATTATAGCTAATAGTTTATCTGTAGAATTAATTTCAATAAAATCAAGATACTGTAAGAAATGATATCTTGATGAATTTTGACAATAAAATAGAAATACAACCCTAGGCATATGGGAATAAGCCTTGTTTCATGAAGAACAAAGACTAACAATATATTCAAACTGCAAAGGAGTTTTTTAAGATATGTCTATGCACTAAAAAAGGTGACAAAGGTAAAATGATATAATAAGGTAAATTTAAATGTAATGTACTGAATGTAACTACTGTCTATAGAAAGTAGTGGAAAGAGCATGTTGAAAGAATGCCTGCAGCTCAGATCCCCAGGACAGCACACTATGATAAACCTGAGGGACACTGAAGAGTACACAGTCACAAATGTTGGATTAATGTAGCAAGTTAAAGACCTAATAAATGAAACATGAGAGTGGTAATCTCCCATCAGAGAGAGGAAGTAGGAAGAGGAGAAGAAGAAAGATAAAAATTAAAAATCATATAAATCAATAAATTGTCAAATTTTTCATAATTAATGAAAAACCAGTCACAAACATAATATAGAAATTTTAATTGTACTTTTAATAATATTTAACAGCAATCTTGTAGAACATCTTTCACTTCTTAAAATACAGAGAGCACAGAATTTACAAAATGTTAGATAAATAAATGTGTAAAATGAAAAATCTCTGCAACCATTACATGCAATTATTTAATGTATGTCTTATTAAAGTATAACTAAGACATGAAGGATAAATACACAAAGAATAGGATTATTAAAGTGTTTCAGGAAATAAAAGCCAAATATTTATGGACTGGCATCCAAAAGAAATATAAGAAGATGATCCATATTTAATTCATAAAATACTCTTTCAAGCTGTAGTTAACTTTATCAAAGTAGCAAAGAAATTCCTTAACTTAACATATTTCCAAATATAACATTTTTCAGAGAATGATTGTTTTATGTAAACTTTGTAAAATAGTCAGATTTAAATTATACACAGAATTTTATCCTTTTATTTACTTTATATAAAAAAAAATCTCATTAGATGTTGGTAAAAATTCATTCCTGGTATACGTGTGCAGATATTAATAAATACTATTTGTAACATTTTCATTGATTTAAATCAATTGTCATTTATCAATAACCCAACAATGGCACATAATGGTTTATACATTATTGGAATCAATCTACATACTGATATGATGATAATGTTATTCAATCAAAATGGGACTTTGATAACTCTTTGAGTTTGGGACTTTGAGTATGAAACTCAAAAATTACACAGTAATTATTAGTAAATTATAGGATAAGAAAATCACATTAAGTTAACAAAGTTTAAGTATTACCATTCTAAAAATGGAAGATAAAATTCCCACTCACGTGAAACAGTTTTATAATTATGGAAATTTTATATTCATTAAGAAAAACATTTTTTTATTTTTTTTAGGGAATAAAAAGATGTTTTTAACCATAAAGAAGTGATAAATAACTATCAGATAGGATTATTATAATAGTACGTTTGTTAAAATAAAATTTTACATTCATTTTACTTTTAACAATCTAAATGAATTATAAAACATGTATGAAAATGTTCATGTGATGTAATGTAGTGTGGCAGTGGGTTAAAATAATATAAAAGAGAACATCTTTGAAGATAAAAATACTGATCTTACGTTGTATTAACAGAACAAATCTGTTTATTCAAATTCCAATAGCTGCAACTTTTTACTGATTTTGGCTGGTCAAATGAAATTTTTAACAATGGTTTTCAGAAAAAGTGTAACACCTTATTCTCATGCGATTATTATAAAAGTAATTTAATTACTTTTAAATTTCCGCCTCAGAGATCTGTTGTTAATCTCTGTGCTAGAGTGGTAGCATCTTGGTCTTTCATCCAGAAGTCCTGTGTTCAAATCCTGGTTAGACATGGCATCTTTCATATGCTAAAAAATTCTACTTTTATATTCTCACACATAAGTTTTTTCAAAATTGCGATGAATTAATTTATTAACCAAAAAAAAAAGAAAAGAAAAATTACTAAAAACTAGAAATATTTACCTCTACTGACTTGAGCAACATTAAAGTTTTGCTTCAAACTTGGTGTATCTCTTTATAGCTGTGATGCTAGTGAAGCATCTAAAGTACAAGCAAAAGTTGCTTTCTTTGCTTAATGATCATTAAATAATCCGTATGGTGAACAGAGTGATTATGTAAACACTAGTCTGAATATAATCAATTTTTCTGTACATTTAGAATGTTGGTATTCGACAGTATATTTGACTGGGTGGAATTGGTAATCAACAAACAACTTCCAAATAAGCTTTCCACGGAATGCTTGTTCTTGGGAATGGATACATGATTTTTAGGTGTAAGTAGAACCTCATTATCAAGTAACCTAAAACTATTTTCTGGTTTTGTAAGAAAACTGTAAAGGTTTAGGAAGAAGTTCTCTACTCCTTCCTAAGAACAAAATAATAATACAACAAGAAATGGATTTGTTTTCTTTTCGTAGACTATCATCTAAATACTGATTTAATTTATCCTGAAGTGAAATCATTTTTTGTAACAAAAAATATTTTTGAGTAAAGTTATACAATGGTAATTAAACTACAGTTTAGTGTGAGTGTTAACTTCCACAGATCGATTTCATGCATTAGTTATGTTGTTACTTAATGCAGCAAATGTTACCTAATCCCTTGATTACACATTATGTGTGATGATAGAGTTCAAAATATTTATCAATTAATTATGGAACATTGTCAAAATATTATTTTTACTATTATGAATCACTTATTACAGGACTAAATAAATACTTCACTATATGTAAAAATATATTATGATGTGTGTGTGTGTGTGTAGAAAACAATAAGATGCCATTTTTGTGGTGTGCTCTGTTTAAAATGACAAAATTATAAAAAAAAAAAAAATTTTTTTAGCAAAATCAAACTTCAGTAGAAACAAAGTGTAAAAAGTGTCAGTAAATTTAAAAATTTCAAACAGATAATATTTGGCTTGAATTTTTAACTAAATACTACAGAATAAACATACTAAAGTCATAATAATACATATGGCTTAATATCTACTGATCTACTTTACTACTACTAATCATACTCAAACATTATAAAAATTGACATACCAAAGTCTGGAAAGAAAGAGGACCTGTCAGAAGATTGGCAGGCATAAAAAAAATTAAAAACCGGTTAATCTAATTTTGCATTCATAATTTATTGTGTTACAAACAATATGAATGTAATACTTTATTTTAGAACAATATTTTTATGATTATAATAAAAATATATTAATAATAAAGATATAAAAACAATTTTTATAAAATAGTTATAAATATTATAACTAGTTATAGATATAATATTTTTAAATATATCTACGTAAATATTGACAAATATATCTACGTAAATATATATGACAAAAAATATATATATTTTAATATGAAAAAAGGATTCATGATAAAAATAAATAAATAATAAATGATAAGTTCAGAAATAACACATAACATATATAAATATTAGTTACGCTGCATAATTGCATATTGATTATAAAACATTATATATATATATACAATGTTTATTTTTTTAATGTTAATTTTTTTTTTAGTTTAAAAAGGTAAACTTAATTGTTCACACTTCAAATTTTCTCTTCCTTATTTAAAATTTGAGATCAATTAATTTTAAATAAATATGTTAAAGATCAATAAAAATAATACTTATTATACATCAAATTATCTTACACAGATTTCTTTAGGCTTTATTTATAATAAAACATAAAAGTTTTGGTTGTCATCAAGTTTTGGTTAAAACTTTTGTACAAAAATGTTTAACAGGGAGCCCCTTATGCTAATGACTCTTCTCTTAAAAATTTTTAAATTATTGAGATTTTTAAATTATTAAATTAAAATCTACCTGTTTATTCGTTGCAACAATAGACCACACAAAATGTGGTTTCAGATTACTGCGCAATAACAAAGATAGTTAAAGAAAGTACGTTCCTTCTGAATTCTAAACTAAAAATTTTGATAAAACCAAATCAAAAGAAATTATCCAATCTAGTTTTTTTGGGAATGGAATTAAGAACCTATAAAAAGTATAATTTAATTTTGGACAATTTATACATAATATATAACTTAATAAAACCTGATTCTTGAAATTCTTTCTTGAAATCATTTTTTTTTTTTAATAAATTATTTATTAAATTTATTTAGCATCTATGACAATTAATGGAATCTGATCTTAACAATAGTTTTTAACAGCCATTGATAAATGGCTAAAAATGTTAATTTTTGAATTTTCATCACAGTAATAAGTGTTTCTTATTCATAGAATATTCTTTTATTTTAAGTTAAATATCAGTAACTAATATGATAATTAGTCATTAAGAAATGTCATCATAAATGCATAAAGTGAAACTTAACACAGTTATAATATATATTATTTTTGGGAATTGGTTTATTAAAGATGTTTAAGGATGCTATCATTTTGTCTTAATTGCTATCCTTCATTTTCAGGATGGTATTTCCTGCGATGTTCCAGGCGATATGAAACAATCAAATTGTAAAACTGGGGCGCAGAACAAAATTACGATGAAAGATAATATAAATATTTGTTTGGTAAAAATATTTTAATATTATTTTAAATAATAATTAAAATTGTCTCATATTAAAATAGATTAGCTAATTTTCTTAGACAGACCTTGTGAATAAATACGTTAAATTTCTTCTAGCTATCTGGAAAATGGGAGGATATATATATATATATATATATATACACTTTATTCTATAATAATAATTTATTGCGTTTTGTGTAAACTGCACAATAATTACAATGATTATAAAATCTAAGTATATCCCTTAAGATAAAATTGGCATTTCACAATTGAAAATATTTCATAAAATATAAAAACTCTGGTACGTTTTATCTGGTCTTCTTATTTTTTTAAATTTGCGGTGGTTGTGACAATATAAATTTAGTTTTTTACAGTGCTCTTAATAGATTACTGGTTCCTCCAATAAAATAAGAGAATTTTTTTTCTTTGGAGAGGGTAAGAAATTCTATTAAGTGAAATAAAAACATATTAGACATGAATGGTAAAAATTTTTAAATTGCTTGAGAATAGTATTTAATATAATTTATTTACATGTTTAGGTTTAAATTTACAAAAATTTAATTTTTTTAGTTGAAATCAACAAAGTTTACCTAATAATTTTGAAGAGATTAACTTTTGCTTTTTTGCAAATTATTACTTACTACGAATATTATTATTTTTTAAATAAATAATATTTGTTATCTGTTTCAGTAAGATATTATATTAAACAGACTTATCAACATTTTATTTTATTAATAATATTTGATATACTTCTACTTACTATTTAGTAATTTCATACATTTATTTCAGCATGACGAAATAGAAATTATAATGAAATTATTTTAAAAAAATTTTAAATAATTAAAACTATTAAATTACCCAACTTTATAATTTTAATGAGTTTCCATTACATACGTAATTAAATTTTATTTTATAAATTACATCTTTATATGCTTTTTAACATTACTGAAATGTGAACAAATATTGTGTTAAATAATTATTGAAATTTTAAAGAATGAATGAATAAAAATGTTACTGGAATATGAAACAAAAATAATATAAATAAATCAATAAATTTTAATTTCAGAAAAATAAGTAAAAAATGTAATGAAGTGATTACCTGTATATAGGATGACAACTAAGTAATGATGAGCTTTCATAATAAG